>NC_080192.1:137149215-137453370 GCF_030028045.1 Hippopotamus amphibius kiboko | reverse complement strand
TGTTGAAAAAATGGTGTCCAGAGCTAGAGAGAGATGAACACAGCACTGCCAATTTGCATGACTTGAAATTGCACCATTCACATTATAGACTCCAGGGGGCGCCGTCATGTAGACAGTGATCTTGTACAGGCCACTGTGATTCAGGTTCTGACCCAGGCCCTACTTTTGGGGATCAGTATTTAATTAATGCCAGAACCATTTCACAATTATACATATATGTTATTTTATTTATGTCAGCATATTTTACATGTGTATGTAAATATACAGATATATTAATAAATTTAGCAAATCTGTACTTAACTCAATCTGTTGACTAAATCTAGACCTTGAGTACCAAAGTAAACAAACCCTACGGATATCATCAAGGGCAGAAAACTGAACTGGATAGACATAGTAGGTGGATTTCCTGGTTGGGTAAGTCAATTATCAAGGTCACATTGAATTAGTGAAACCAGGTGTGGGCCAGCCAAGGTCTACTCTGTAAAACTGTTGGAAAAATAATTACAATATCCTGCCATGTAAGTCATAGACACTGAGAATTTATAAATTAAGAGATTGTGTATTAGAATACTTGGCACTTTGTCTAATAGCAAAAAGGAGAAGGAGAAGGAGGAGGAGGAGGAGGAGGAGAAAGAAAGAAGATGAAGAAGAAGAAGAAGAAGAAGAAGAAGAAGAAGAAGAAGAAGAAGAAGAAGAAGAAGAAGAAGAAGAAGAAGAAGAAGAAGAAGAAGAAGAAGAAGAGGAAGAAGAAGAAGAAGAAGAAGAGGAGGAGGAGGAAGAAGGCATAGAGTTATGACCAAAGGGTTAATGCTTAAGAGTTTTATTCTGATATCAAATTATTCTGTCAAGACAAGAGAACTCTATAAATATATTTTGTTATGGCAGCCTCTCTCTGACTCTCAGAAACTTCTCTCAATGAATGTCATTATCCAAGGCTGCAATTTTCAGACTCTGCACGCACAGATAATGGCTGTTCATTCATTGTATAACTCCTGGCGAGGAACCAGTCTCAACTTCTCTTTTAAAAAGCTCAACAGGCTACAAAAAAAAATGATTGAAGAAAATAGCTTTTAAGGTCTTTCAAAAGGGGCATGATTTTCCAGAAGCATCTTCTTTAACTCTGTAAGAATCCAGTGTTACTTCTGCCCAGGTAATTCTTTCAAATCCTTTTTAAATAGGTAGGTATTCTAACATTTTATTTTGGATATCAACTGACAAAGTAAAGGTACATTTATTCAAAATAAATGTTCAGGTTAGTCATTGTTATTCTACTGAGAAAAACAGGATTGGACTTCAACCATTCATTTTAAGAAATAATTATTCAGAGATTTTTAGGTGCCAGACAGTGTTCTAGGTGCTGAAGATTCAGCTCTGAACAAAGTGGCAAAGACCCAGCATTCATGAAATTTACATTCTAGTAGGGAAGACAGAAATAACCAAAAAAATATTTTAATGTGTCAGATGATGAAAGGCTATAAAGAAAAATAGCAGGATGACGTGATAGTGAGACAACATCTTTAAAAGCATGGTTGTTGTTGGTTTTTAAATGAAAGAACATGGAGAAAACATTTGCAACAGGTGTAGATAACAAAGGACTTATATCTAGAACCTAAAAGAAACTTGTCAACTCAATAATGAGACCACCAACCCAAAGTTAAAACAGGTTGAAGACTTAACAGATATTTTAAAAAGAAAGTATAGAGTGGGACTTCCTAGGTGGTGCAGTGGCTAAGAATCTGCCTACCAATGCAGGGGACATGGGTTCAATCCCTGGTCCAGGAAGATCCCACATGCCATGGAGCAACTAAGCCCATGTGCCACAACAATTGACCCCGTGCTCTGGAGCCTGTGAGCTGCAACTGTTGAGTCTGTGTGCTGCAACTACTGAAGCCCATGTGCCTAGAGCCCGTGCTCCACAGCAAGAGAAGGCACGGCAATGAGGAACCCACGCACAGCAACAAAGAGTAGCCTCCACTCATCTCAACTAGAGAAAGCCCACGCACAGCAATGAAGACCCAACACGGCCAATTAATTAATTAATTAATTAATTTTTAAAAAAGAAGAAGATATAGAAGTGGCCAGTAGGCCCATAAAAAGATGTTCAACATCTTTAGTCATGGAAACATGTAACTTAGACAATGAGATACCAATACAAACCAAGTAGGATGAGGAAACATTTTATAAAGACTTACAATACCAAGCATTGGCAAGGGGGTAGGGCATGAAAATTTCATTATTGCCAGTGAGAATGTAAAGTGGAACGAGCACTTTGGAAAATCGCTGTGCTTTTCCTTGTAAAAGTAAAATAAACTCATCCTATGGCCCAGCAATTCCACACCTAGGTAATAAGCCAAGAGGAATGAAAACATCCATCCACAGAAAAGACTTGTGAACAACGTTTATAGTAGCTTTATAGACAATAATAAAAAATGGGAAACCACCACCACCACCCACACAAATATCAACCAATGGGTCAATGGATATACAAACTGGTATATTCATAAAATGAAAAAGAACACCTGCAACAAACATGCGCGAATCATTACACTGAGGAGGAAAGAAGCCAGACACACAAGAGTCCAGACTGTATGGCACCATTTAGACAAAGTTCTAGAGCAGGCAAAACTCATCTAGAGGATAGAAACCAGGTCAGTGGTGGCCTGAGAAGGGAGTGGGGGAGAATTACGACTCCAAAGGCAATAAGGGAACTTTTGGGGTAATGGATATACTCTATGTTTTGATTGAGGTGATAGCTACACAGGCATATACGTTTATCAAAATTCAGCAAACTGTTTACTTAAAATCTACGCATTGTACTCTTTGCAAATTACACTTTAATAAAGTTGAGGCCCATTTTTAAAAGACAGAAGTTCAGATTAAAGTTTAAAATTTAATATATGGGTTCAAATGGATATGAGAACTAATAGGGAAATTTGGTAAACTAGGACGTAAAGAAATGATCCAGAATGCAGCAAGAGAGGAAGGAAGGAAGGTTAAGAGACAGGAAGGATGGAGTGAGAAGTACTAACCTATTGAAATTGGAGCTCTGTTAGGAAAAGAGTGAGACACCCCCCAGCTGATGCCACAAGGAGCAGAGATGAGCTTGCGTCACCAAGCCTCACTCAGACTGCAGATTCACGAGCAAAATAAACCACTGCTGTTGTTTCAAGCTGCTAAGAGACAGGTGTTTTTTTCTTTTTTTAAAAAAAAAATTTAATAAAACTGCAGGTAACTGGGATAGGTTTTGGTACCAGGAGTCTGGTGTCGCTAGAACAAAAACCTGTAAGATGTAGCTTTAGCTTTGGGACCAGACATAGAAGCAGCCAAGGGGCCTCGAGGAGGCTATTGGTGAAGACTTGAATGTAGGATAGGTGTTATCAGAGGCTGGAAGATCTTGCATGCAGGGAGATAAAATTTAACAGTATTATCACCCATGGTAACATGTAAATGAGAAAATGTACCTAATGAACTGACAATCTAGTTAAGGAAATTTCCAGGCAGAGTGGTGCTGCCTGGCTCCTCCAAGCTGCTTCTAATAAAATCAGAGAGCAGAGAAGTAAAGTGATGAATGGCTCTTTAAATATAAAAAAGCAACCCACATGGATTGAAAACTTTTGTGCACACGAAAACCCACACACAGATGTTTATAGCTACTGTATTCATAACTGCCAAAACTTGGAAGCAACCAAGATGTCCTTCAATAGGCAATGTAATCAATAACTCATGGTACAAATATACAATGGAATATTATTCAGTAATAAGAAGAAATGAGTTATCAAGTCATGAAAAGACATTGAGTAAACTTAAATGTGCATTTTCAAGTCAAAGAAGCCAGTCTGAAAAGGCCACATACTGCATGATTCCAACTATATGACATTCTGGAAAAATCAAAACTATATAGACAGTAAAAAGATGAGTGGTTGCCAGGGGTTTGAGGGGAGGGAGGAATGAAGAGGTGGAGCACCTGGGATTTTTAGGGCAGTGAAACTTATTCTTTGTGAAACTATAATGGCATGATCAATGACAGTTGAAACCCATACTCAATGAATAGCCTTGCAATCCCATTCCTGGATATATACTTTAAAAAAATCTCTTAAAAACACAAGACTCAGGGTAAGAATGTTCATAGCTGCATTGTTTGTAGTAAAAAAAAAAAAAAATTAGGGAACCAAAAAATATCCACACACAGTAGAATGGATAAATAACGTGTAGTACCTTCATCTAATGCACTGCTATGTCACAATGAAAATTAATGAAATCTTGCTGAATGCCAGAGCACAGATCCATCTTAAAAGCACATTGAGTGAAAGAAGAAAGTGCACGGAGTGGATGAGTCCATTAATAGTGTGTTCGAAACCAGGCAGAGCTAAACCACATTGTTTAGAGATACATACATAGGTGGTAAAACTGTGAAGAAACAGGAAAGTGTTTACCTTAAAATTCAGAAGAGTGGTTACTTTCAGGAGGTAGGGCAGGGAGTATGAGCTGAGAGGGAACGCTGGGGGTCGGGTGGGGGCGCAGAGACGGTGCTGGGGTGATGTCAGTGTTTTAGTTCTTGACCTGGGTGATGGGTACACAGGTGTTCACTCTAAACATTTATTTTGCTCGGCATCGAGAGACTTCTTTTTTTTCTATTTGTGTTTGGTATACTCCACAGCTTAAACAAAATTGAGAAAAAGCGTAAGGAGTTTTCTCAGAGTCAAAGAGCTAGTTCCTCACAGATTTATACAGGACAGTTTCACAAACCGCTATGCTACAGAGTCTCTGGATTAACTAGCTAGTTAATTAATAATATATTAGTTAATCCAGAAACCTCTCCCTTAATGCTTATGTGGTTTTACCTTTTACTCTTTCTACCCTCCTGTCCAATGCCCTTCATCTTGGGATTAGCCTCTCCAAACTCATTTCATTCTTGGTCATTTTGACAAACTTCTGAGTTGAAGGACCTCTCTAGGTAGAGACAGACATACCATGAAGCACAAGTTCAGGCTCTCGCCCTTGTCACACCCTCTCTAAGACCTCTGTCTGCAGATGTTAAGATATCTGGGCCAGGTGAACTCTTGGATAACAGCAGTTCTGATTCTAGTAACTAGAAGGCCGGCCGAGACAAGCCATTCCTCTCCCACCGTGCTTGACGGCTACGGTATTTCAGCCTATAAGTGCTACATGTGACACACACACACACGCACACACACACACAATGAGCCTTCCCCAGAGCCACCTCCCCTCCCCCATCCCAATCAATACAGCAGATTGATTTCTTCCCAGGAACCTGGATGTACTATTCACTCCTCTGATTTCCCCAGGTGATGGCCCTGGTCCGATTGGGTCATCTACCTCTTTGAAAATTCTTCATCTGCTCTCCAGTGCCGATGCCCCGCCCCCCGTCCCAGACCGGAAGGAGCCCCAGCTCTAGGGTGGCTGGGTCCCAGGAGACAGAAGTGAATTTGGAAAGAGGACAGTATGCCTATGGCTTTGCTGATAAGAACTGAGACGATAACTCAAGGGTGATGAAAATGGAAAGCCAGGCAGAATCGGCAATGGGAGTTTACTCGAAGGATCATCTAGGTAGCAAGCAAGTTTCGCCAGATAGGAACTGGTAAAACTCCAGGAGAAGCTGCAAGGGCCAGGAGTGACAGACAGAGCTGGAGGATGCTCCTGAGATCCTTGGGCCAGGCTGCAGGCACCTGTAGCTGAGGGTCTTGGCTAGGAAGCAAAGTGGTGGGAAAGTGTTAGTAAAGCAAGTAAAACTGAATACAACACCACAGAATAAAGTTCAAATTTGTAAGCCTGACATTCAAGCCTCCGCAGATTTGATCCTAATATTCCCTTCTTACTTCATCTCCCATCACCCCTTACACACGACATCGCCAATGTTCACACTATCCAGACAATTAACCACCATGGATACACCCCTCATCTTCCTCTCTCCCAGCTCTCCAATCATCATTTACCGAGTATGTGTGGCCAAAATGACCACCTAGGGCCCACCAGCCTCTGTGTTCAGTGCCCGACACTCATCCTCCCAGAAAGTTAAGTAATGTTATGCCCAGATTTCATTAGGGAAATTGCAGTGGGTAGGAATCACAGGCCCCTGGTCACAGAGCCCAGGAGGGTTCAAGCTAGGTCATGAAGCTGGGTTCTCAGCCCAGCATTCTTCCTCCAGGGTTGTCCCAGGCCTGACTGGGCTGCTGTTGGGTATGTGAGCCTGGCCATGTCCTCAATGGGCTCTGCAGACCAGGAGCAAAGGCCAGGCTGCTGCCCAGCACAGGTGACAGTCCAGGAGCTGGGCAGGTGCCTCACGTGGAGTGATGGGACCACAGGCTGCTGGTCAAGCATGGAAGCACTTAAAGGGCAACTGAGAGTTGGGGAGTGAAGGGACACAAATGAGCCACCCAGAATATGTGGCTTTGGCCTAAGATTATTTTGACTTGAAGTCACTTAAGAAGCAGCAGGATCTCTCTACCTTAAAGCAGGATCTAAAATTTCCCACGAGAAAGGTGCCCTCCCTGTACCAGGAAGAGAACATTCTTATCATTGGAGACTATAGTTGACGCCAGAGTGGACCTGTACAAACAAACCTTCTGAAATAGCCCATAGGGTCTATTAGTTTCCCGTGTATATTTCCTCACCACTGTCGCACAATTTACTGCCCCAGCCCAAGCCCTTTTGTCTTGTCACATCCCCACAATTTATTGTCCTTTGTGTAAAAAGTATGTAAGATTTTGGGCCCAACAGCTTCTTCAGGTCTTCATTTTCCTTTTGAAGACTTGTGTGTAATTGCACAAATATGAAATAAAATTTGTGTACTTTTCTCCAGCTGAGCTGTCTTATGTCCATTTCATTCTTAGGCTCAGTCACAGAATCTAAGAGAATAGAAGGGAATTTTTGCTCCCCTACATAAGCAAAGCCAACTGTACGATAATATCTAATTTTTTCTGGTACCAAAACTTCTTTTCTCACAGCTGTGCTCAGGAAAAAATTCTGGCAAAACCCCTTTAGTGAGCTAAGCATGCGTGTGCAATCAGAATAAAAAAACACATCCCTGTAAAGGCCTTCATGGTATCAGTGAAACTAGACAATACTTCTTAGAAGGAATGAGATTGTTAAAATTCCATAAATTTTCACAGTATTTAGTGATGCCTTCAGGGTCAATTATCACTCATCCAAGGGCTTCGTAGTCATATCAATAACCAGCTGATAATCCCTGTGGAAGGAATACAAAGTATCAGGCAACCTACAGTTTGCAGAGTGTTCTCACATCCCCTCTGTCACTCCTACTCTCACAATAGCTCTGTGGTATGCTGGACAGAGTAAGATGGTCACATCGTGTCACCCACCACTGATGTCACAGTGGAGACCAGACCCTGACAGCAAGAATACTTTCCCAAGGTGACTCTGCCAGCTTATTTCCCCCATCATTTACCAAATACCTTTTAATTATAGTAGACACTTCACACATTTTATTTGATTATATCCTCACAGTAACTTGAGAAGTAGAAAATACCTTCATTTTAGAATAATATTTAACTCTAAAATGTATACACAAAATCACAGGTCAAGAATAACCTGTAGTGTTATGAAGATGTTGAACAAAGTGAGGGATGTGGCAAATCTTAATCAGATATCAAGAAGTGTTATAGTGTTATAAAGCTATAATAAGAAGACAATGTAGCATCAGTTCAGGGATAGTCAGATTAACTATTGAGCAAACAATTATGGGCAGACTGGTGAGCCAGGACTAGACCCCCATGCACATGGAACTGGATTTATGGCTAAGCAGGAACTGAAAATCAGAGGTGAAAGGATGGGATTTTAATAAATGATGTTGGCATGATTGGTTATCCATATGGCAAATATGATATTTTTTCTTCAAGAACTTTTATTGAGATACAATTGACATACAATAAATTGCATATATTTGAAGTGTACATTTGATAGCAAATATGATATTTGATCCCTACCTCACACCATACATGAAAATCAATTCCAAGTGAATTAAGGATGTAAATAGAAGTGTTAAAGCTATAAAATACTTAGAAAGAAGTATAAGAGGATGTGTTTTTGATTTCAGGAAAGGAAAGAATTTCTTGAACAGGGCACAAGATGTACAAATAACAAAATGCCCATATTGTAAAGAAAAAAGTAAATAAAGTTGACTACATTAAAATGTAAAACTCCTATTCAAAAGATGTCACAAACAGAATGCGAAGACTTTCACAGACTGGGGATAAAAAAACCCCATAAATGTGGAGAATTTATTTCTAATACATGTAATGGCCAAAGCATTAACTATTATTCACATAATAAAATTAACCTCATGGGAAATTTGGCAAAAGACTTGAAGAAACACTTTACCTAGAAAGAATCTTTTATAATCAATAAACATATGAAAAGATGCTCAACTTAATTACTAATTAAAAAAATGTAATTTTAAATCTTAATGAAATATATTTTACATCTGCCAGAGTGGTAGCAGTGAAAAATTCTGAAAATATCAACTTTTGGTGAGGTTAGAGCAGCCAGACTATTTGTACACTGATGGTGGGAGTATGAATTGATATAATCCCTTTGGAAAATAATTTGGCATTCTATGATAAATATCTGTATGGATTCCAACAGTTCCACTCCTTAGTGAATACTCTAGGAAAACAATTCCACCTGTGCTTATGAAGAGATGCTTAAAAAATGCTCAAAGTAGCACTGTTTATAAAAGCAAAACTAGAAATTGTCCAAAAGCCCACCAATAATGAATAATTAAATTTGTGATATACTACTATAATAGAATAGCATACAGGAAGGAAAATGAATGTATTGCAGCTGCATGAAAGTTCATGGATAAATTTCTTTTTTTTTTAATTGAAGTATAGTTGATTTACAGTGATTCTGATAAACAGCAAAGTGATTCAGTTTCATATATATATATACATATATATGTATGTATATATATTCTTTTTCATATTCTTTTTCATTACACATTATTTCAAGGTATTGAATATAGTTTCTTGTGCTATAGAGTAGGTCCTTGCTATTATTTATATATAGTAGCATGTACTTGTTAATCCCAAGTTCCCAATTTATCCCTCTGCCCCCACCCCAGATAAATTTCAAGAACTTAATATGGAAGAAATGAAGCAAATAGAAGAGGAATACATAGAGTGCGGTTCTGTTTACATAAAGTTCAAAATCATGCAAATCTAAGCAAGGTATTGTGTGAGGATACAAATGCATGTGGCAAAGCTCTAAAGAAAAGCAAGAGAATAATAAAACTGAAATACAGAGTAGTAGAAAGGTCTGTGGTGGAAAGAAAAGGGATGAGATTGTGGATGGGCATATAGGGGACTTCAAAAATAATGATACAGGTGTAATATGGACAAGGCAATATACTGTGGAGTTATTTGAAACAGCAGGAAAAGGGAAATGACCTAAGAAGAAACTGATTAAATAAATTACAATATATCCCTTTAATGAAATAGTGTGCAGTCATTAAAAAAGAATGAGGGAGCTCTTTATGAACAAATATGGTTCCCCATAAATTGCTGGTATGCTATTTGCGGGAAAAAAAGAGGTTCAGAATGGTGTTTAAAACGTGCTGCCACTTGGTTAAAAAAGTAAGAAAATGCATAATGTATTCTGGATGGGATGTACAAGAGCCAGACAACATTGGTTGCCTCTGAGAAAAGAACTAGGTAGGTGAAAATTTTGCAATTTAAGTCCTGGGAATAAAGTATCTAACTCTAAACTTACAAATTTTTAATATTACCTTATTCATATCAAAGTACATAGTGTTTAGAACTTACTTCAAAACACTCTAGCAAGTTAAAAAATAAAAGTCTAAACAGCAGATGCAAACTACTACATATAGGATGGATAAACAACAAGGTCCTACTGTATAGCATAGGGAACTATATTCAATATCCTATAATAAACCAAAAAGGAAAAGAACATGAAAAAGAATATATATGTATAACTGAGTCACTTTGCTGTACAGCAGAAATTAACACAACATTGTAAATCAACTATACTTCAATAAAATAAAAAAATCTAGAAAGATGAGAGGTTAGTAAACTGTTGTTAATGTTGACGTTGGGTTATGGATGATGGGATGGCCACGTTTGAAGTTTTCTATAACAAAATGGTATATAAAGAAACCTGCAGAGTTCTGGGTCAAAACTCAGACTAGTCACACGTGTTTAAATCCTCTCCATCTAAAGACCTTACTAAAATAACATAAAATGCATTTTAAAGCCATATTCACAACATAACGTCATTTAAAATATCAATAACAACAAAAACAGAAATGACCTACAGAGATGGTTGAATAAATTAGTGAGTTGCTATGTGATGTGAAATTATGCATCAAGAGCCCAGAATTCAAAGCTAAATCACCCTTAAGATGCATTTATTCCATTGGGGGACCAAGGTTGGGTAAAGCATTTTCACGTGGTCCCCCTCTATTTGCAAATGAAGGTAGAGAAAGATTGGCTGGTCCTTCCTATTCAGGGATGAGAACAAGGTCTCTCAAACACTTTTATTTGATTTGAGCCATTGTACATTGTTTGGTTTATTTGTTACAGGACATAGCTTTATCCAAAGTCATACGCACAGATTTTCCAATAGCCATACATTCAAAACTTGAACCCCAAGAGAAGAGAGCGGGTTTCCCCAGTGGGTTCCTGCATCAACCAGCACCAGATGATGTGCACAGGATTAAAGGTTCAGGCCCCACCTTTTCTCCCACCTCCTGATTTTACTCTCCTGATGACAGGGGGGCAGGCAAGCTAGCTTGTATTGTTCCTGCTCCCCAGAGCACAAAACTGAAGCTCACGTAGGTGAAGGGATGTGCCCTTACTCTTTCCACTTGACCAGAGAGCGACAGAGTTGTGCTAACTCCAGTGTGGCTCACGAGAGCCCCAGAACTCGGGGTGTGCCTTCTGGAAACCACACTGCGTGAGAACGTGAGGCTGGCTCTCCAGCTGGGATGGGACTTCATCATGATTTGATTTGGGGATTGATCTGGAATGGCTGCATTACTCACAGGCACAGGAGACGCCGCTTGGGGGACCACAGGGTGATTGTGGAAGGAAATCACAGAAACCTCCCAGAGCAGAACGTCTGTTTTCACACCAGCTGCAAAGTGCAAAATGATATTAAATTGTCAACTCTCTTCCCCCTGGTCTAAAGGGTGTGAAATCCTATCTGAGTCTGTCTGTCATCAGATCTGCTGTGTGGCTGGGGGGCCGTAGCACAGAATCTTCTGTGCCCGGGGCAGGCTCCACTGTTTCCAGGCTTTGGGAACGAAGGCAGTGCCCCCTTGCTTGTTCTGAACCTCAGTTTTCTCATGGGTCAAGCTGAGACTTCCTGGCTGGGAGGTTTGTAGTGAGGATTTTACAATATCATGTGTGAAAATGATTTGTAAGCTGTGAAAGACTCACCTAATGTTATCTCATTGAGTGAGATGATACCTACAAAATATCCACCCAGGGCCTGTTATGTAAGTAGGCGGTCAACCTAAAATTTCTTTCACTTGCTCCCTGTTATTCCTCCTGTGGTTGTTATTTCATCCCAAACCCATCTCCATGATGTGAAGTCCTAGAGGGTACTTGTGTCCCTTCTCATCCGATATTATTGCTATCTTCTGGTGGCCAATTGTATTTTCCAAAAATGGCACAGCCATTTTTTTGAGTCCCACGTGGTCTTCCAGAAGCTTGACACTCCCTGTCAAGAGGCAGGGTTTGTATCTCCTTGGACGTGGATGGGGAGCTGTGACCGCCTTGTTGAATAGAATATGGTGGCGTGGAGGCTGCGTGATTCATAAGGGGCGATATAGTGTCTACCAGGATCTCTTGGGGTGCTTGTCTTTGAAATCAGCCACCATGCTGTGAGGAAGCCCAAAGTAGCCCACAAGGAGGGTCTAAGGGAGAGCCCAGAGAGAGGAACTGAGGCCCCCAGCCTAGAGCCAGCATCAGCCATCAGACTTGCAAGGGAACAAACCTTTAGATGATCCCAGTCCCCATACTTTGAGCCTCCCAGCTGAGACACCATGGAGCAGAGGCAGGCCATCCCCACTGCGTCCTGTCTACGTTCCTGACCCACGGAACCAGTGAGCCTAGGGAATGGTTGCTTGATGCCACTAAGTTTTGGGGTATTATTTGGAGCAGCCATAGTGACAGGGACATTCCCCCGCTGCACCATCGATCTCTTGAAGGGGAGGCTGCTTCATCTGCTTTGACCTTAGCAAGCAGAGCAGAGGGCTCAGCCATGCTCCTTCAGGACACGCAACCTCTCTTGCAGGCATTTTGGAGTGCCTCTGTGCTCTTCAAGGCCAGGACTCCAGAGCTGTGCAACATTTTTTATGCATACCTTCTGTCACAGGTATTTATTAAATGCCTAATGAGTCAGAGGGGCTGGAGATGAGACTGTGAGCCAGTCGGACCTGGCCCCTGCCCTCATGGGGCTTACTGTTTCATTGGGAGTGAATGGAAGTAGATTACAAATTTAAAAGGACACAAAGTTATCTCACATTGTGGTAAATACTGTGGAAGGAAATAGTGTGAAGGTGGTGCACAGCAGCGGGATACCTACTTGAATAGGATGGTCAGCAAATGCCTTTCTGAGGAAGTGACGCAGAGATAGGTAAGCCTTGGGAAGGGTAGGGCCGGGGGTGAAGAACATTCCAGGCAGTGGAAATACAAATGCAAAGGCCTGTGAGTGGAAAGAGCTTAGCATGTTGGGGAAATGGAAGACGACCAGTGTGGGAGGGTCTGGCTCCCCAGGGCATGGCCGGGAGCTGGAGAGGTGAGAAGGAGCCGGCCACAGAAGGCTGTTTGGACTTTCCTCTAAAAGCTGTGGGGAGCCCCTGGGAGGCTTAAGCACATTAGGACAGTTCTCAAGAGTTTGCCTAATACCTCCTCGGTCTCACTTTCCAGCACCAGCTGTGCCTGAGAGAACAGGGCGTGAGGGAGGGCTGGTGTGAGCACGTATATCCCCCAGGTCCTTGGCAGGAGTTGGATGATACATCTCTGAAGATGCTAAGTCAGGTCTCACAGAGGACAGCCTTTGACTGGGAAATAAACTCCAGCATCAGGCTGAGTTGCTGGTATAGGTATCATGATGCTCGCAGTTACGGGGAGTGGCCTTGTGACCTTTCCTCTGTCTCTCTTTCTCTCTCCGTCTCTCTGTCTCTGTCTCTGTATCTGTCCCTCACTCACACACACACATACACACAATATCAGCCAAAAGCAGGTACATAAGAAATAAGGAGCTTCTGAACAACCAAAGGCATGGTCACCAAATAGATAAACAGTTGCCGTGTCCTTTATTGTTCCAAAAGCCTCCTGGGCCTGGATGCCCGCTACCTCTTACTTTGCATCCAGGTCTGGCCGCCCTGGTTATCCGCTAGCTGAGCTGTGAGCAGCAGCAAACTAAGAGGAAGTGACTGAGGGAAGGCTACCAACAGTCTTGGCCAGCAGCCTGGAGTAAGGGAGGGAGCCCGGGAACTTCAAGGCCCAGTGGTGGGAGCCAGTAGCCCAAATTCCTCTGTGCCTCACCTCTTCCAGCAGCAGTGCCTGCTCTTGGTTTAATTAGCTCAGTGTCACTGGATTACGAAAGCAGGGGCTTTACAGCATATTTTAGAATTGTTTCTGTTCAAAATGAATAGAATAAATTTTTTTTTTTTTTTTGGCTGTACAGCTTATAGGATCTTAGTTCCCCAACCAGGGGTTGAACCTGGGGCCACGGCAGTGCAAGCACCAAGTCCTAACCACTGGACCACCAGCAGATTCCCTGGATAGAATAAAATTTTGATGTTTAAAGTGGCAATAATGATCACGATGAAAGAGCCAGCAGTTGTATTTCATGCTATCCCATTTACAGCATTCGTATTTCACGCTATCCCATTTACCAGCAATGTATTCTCCTATTTGATTGTCACAATAGGTCCTTGACTTTCTAGAAATGTCAGCTATCTGACACAATCACCCTTCTCCCTCAGCACACCCCACCCCCAGAGCCTGCACTCGCAAACACACACACACACATACCCCTTCCAAGTAAGTGTCCTCGTGGAGATACTCAGATGTTTCCTTCTTACCCTCATGAACCCACCAAATAAAATCCACATTCAGCTTGAGCAGAAGCCAGAGCAGCCGCGTGAAGCCCAAGACAGGACAGCCCCCTTGACTAGGACTGCAGGGAATGTCAGGAGCAGGACGACTCCAAGGCCTTCCTGCGTGGTGGCCTCGTGCCTCGGGACAGCGGGCGGGGCTGGCAGGCGTGAGGGCTGGGGCTCTGCCCTTCGCACGCTGTGTGGCACTCCGTGGGCCCGTCTTCTGAGTGTGGTCCCCTCCCAGCTGTTGCTGCCTGAATTGTGTTTTCCCACGCCCGGGCCTGCCCAAGCTGTCACCAGCTGTGACCAGCTGTCAGCCAGTTGTTAGCACTCAGCTCCTCTCCTGCCACGTGACACTCGCATCAGCAGCTGGAGCCCAGAAGGGCTTTGTGACAGGCAGGCTCACGGACAGACGGCATCGGAGCCCTTGAGCACCCTGCAGTCAGGTGGAGACCCTGGTGAGAGACCCACAGAGAAGGAGCCAGAGAGACAGACATCCATCAATAGGAGTGGACTCAGAGAGATAGATGTGGGATAGAAAGCACACACTCACACACACACACACACACACACACACACACACGAGCTGGGCTTTCAGACACAAGGCAGCCAAGAGTCACTTCCCTCCCACCCGTGGGTCCTCCCGGGACCCAGGACCTCCAGGAATCTTACTAGGGGGCTCCCTAGCCCAGCTACTCAGAGTGTGGTCCGTGAGCCAGGACCAGAGGCCTCGGCATCCTCGGGCGCTGTGAGACCTGCAGAGTCTCAGGCCCGCCCCAGACCTGCAGCATGGGGTGGGGGTGGAGTTGCGGGTTGTCCCCTCCTGCTCTGAGTACAGAACAAGGAAGAGCATTGGCAGCGAGCAGCGCACATGGACAGCTCTGCCCCCGCCTCCCATCCTGGCTCCACATGCTACACTGCCTTTGCCCCTAGGGTTCCCCTACCTGGGCTACTGTTGTTCCCTCCTCTCGATGGTCCCAGACCACCTCCCTTGGAGGCCCAGTCCCAGGCTCACTGAGGAAGGAGGCCTTCCTGGTCCACCCTGAAGACACTCCGGTCTCCTCCACTAACCACAGCCACCACAATGATAGCTATTAACCCGCTGAACGTTCTCCATATTCCCAGGCTGCTTGCTGATTTCTCCCACTCAATACACACAGTGGAACTGAATTAAGTACTATTATTATTCCCATTTCACAGATGGAAATGCCAAGGTTCAGAAGGCTACCCATCCTTTACTCAATAAATGTTAAGGGGATACCAAGGTTGTGCCAGGTTGGGGGACCAGCTGGTCTATGAGCCCCGCCCCCTCCAGGCATCTGCGCCCAGATGGTAGCCTCCAGGGTGGGGGGTGGGAGGGGTGTAAGGCAAGCCAAACCCAGAGAAAGGGGCAGAAGCCCTGGAAATCTCAGCAGTGTCACCAGAGATAAGGGTGCTTTGATCTCCAGGCCATTTCCTACACTAAGGAATTCCATTCAGGCCTGTGGGCAGGCTGGCTACCTCCTCGGGTGCTGCACAATTGGCCCTCTAAACATCCAGAAGGACAGTTATTACTTGCTGATGAATGCAGGATCAGCTTTGTTCCCCAAATAGAGGTCCCCTCCTGGAAGAGACCTCCCTGTCCAGCCCTTAGCCTCCAGCCCCCTGGAGAGGTCCTTCCACCCTCAGCCTGTTCCCCACTGGAAGCTGCTAAGGTGGCCTGGACAGAGGAGCAGGAAAGAGGAGCCTTTTGGTAGGGACACCCCCAGCTCTGGGGCCCACAGACGTGGCGTGGAGAGAGGAGACACCGTCTTATCCACCTATCAGCTGAGTCTCCTGGGGCAACTGACCTCACCTCTCTGGAACTCAAGTTTTTCAGACCAAATGGGGACAATGGTAGGACACTGCCTATCTGGAGGGCTGGGGGGAATCTGAAGAATGTAAAGGTTGCATAAGCGTTAAACAGATGGCAGGGAGGTTGCCTTTGCACCGATTGGGGCAGGTACAGCTCGCTGCTATAGAAGACCACCTCCGGTTTTTATCTTGGGGATCATATATTATGCCTTTGCTTACAGAACACAAATTTCATTATGTTGGTCACAATTACCCTTTTTTAAAATCTTGTTACTTGACTTTCTTGTTATAAAGAGCAGGTGATAAAGGTATAAGGGCACTCTGAGGTGACAGTAAAATGAAGTCTCTGGCTGGTAAGTGAAAGCTGAATGTAATTGGACACAGGGATTGCTTTAGGGAGGTGGTTTGAAGGCTATAAATGTAGGTTGTGAAAACACCTTGATCATTGATGTTTCTGCAGGAAAATTAATTTTATTTGCTGAAACTTTCACGAAAACAATCACCTTTAGAACATGACTCCTTTTTTTTTTCTTTTTGAAACCAGTGCATTTTTTTTTAAGTATAGTTGATTTACAATGTTGTGTTAATTTCTGCTGCACAGCAAAGTGATTCAGCTATATATATATATATATATATATATATATATATATATATTCTTTTTTATATTATTTTCCATTATAGTTTATCGTAGGATATTGAATATAGTTCCCTGTGCTATACAATAGGACCTTGTTTATTCATTCTCTATATAATAGTTTGCATCTGCTAATCCCAAACTCCCAGTCCATCCCTCCCCCACCCCCCACTCCCCCTCTGGCAGCCACAAGTTTCTAGAACATGATTTCTGAGATTTCATGTGAATGGAGTACTTATGTTTTAGCAGAGATGGGCTCCTTGAAGTCCCCACCAGGTGCTAAGTCCATTATCTTATTTAATCTTTTCAACAGTCCCTTGAGATAGGTACCATCTCCATTCTCTAGCCAGGAAAACTGAGGTCCAGAGAGAAATAACTTAGCTTGGATTGCGGAGTTGGTAGCAGAGAAGGAATTTGAAGGCAGGACTGCAGTCCTCCAAAGTCCTGTCTTCTGCTGCGGTACTCAACTCACCTTCCTGAGTATAAAGGGTTTCCTACATGCCTCCACCCCGTAAACACCAGATGACTCGGACTAGCAGAGGTGAGAGCCTCCTGTAAACTGTGAAGTACTCCACACGGGTCAGAACTTTTTACATCAAAGCTCTAAATTATTACAAGTAATTTAGAGCTTGTTATTTCCTCCACCAACGGAGCCTGGCTTTTCCAGAAGGAACCACCGCAGGGTTCCATGAATAATGAGCATTTAAAATATTACTAAACACAAGTTTCCAGGATCACAAGCTGCTGAAGGGAAGTGAGGGGTAGTTCGGGCTGGGAAGTGAAATCTCCGGAACTGGAGGAATTTGCAAGAGCAAGAGGCGCTCAGTGAGGCCTCCTGATGAGGACGAATGCTTTGGGTCGCCCCAACCTGTTCACAGCCCTGGAGCAACCAACTAAATTTTTTTAACTTACATTATTATGTTTCATCACTATGCCTATGGTAACTTACGTTTATGGTAGGGCCTGAGAGGAGTTATTTCCAGTGAGGTTCAAAAAGGTTTAGTAACCTTTTTTTCAATCCAAGGTTATATATACAAGTATCACTTAATAGTGATGTACAACCATATGGTCCAGTAATTCCACTTCTGGGTATACCTACAAAAGAATTGAAAGCAGGGATTGAACAGGTATCTGGACACCAGTGTTCATAGCAGCATCAGCCATATTAGCCAAAATGTGGAAACAACCCAAATAGCTATAGAGGGATGAATGGATAAACAAAATGTGGTATGTACATACATATCACATCATTCAGCTTTAAAAAAGGAAAGAAATTCTCACACATGCTACAACTTGGATGAACCTTGAAGGCATTATGCTAAGTGAAACAAGCCAGACACCAAAGAGTACATATTGTGTGATTGCACTTCCATGAGGTACCTAAAGTAGCCAAATTCATAGCTACGGAAAGTAGAATGGTGGTTGTGGGGAATTAACATCCCATGGCTGTGAACTTTCTGTTTGTGGTCATGAGAAAGTTTTGGAGATGGATGGTGGTGATGGTAGCCCAGCAACGTGAATGCATTTATGCCACTGAACTGTACGCTTAAAAATGGTTAAAATGGTAAGTTACATTTACATTTTATGTTATGTATACTTTGCTACAATTAAAACACAAAGTCAATGTACAACTTGAATAATAATGATGGTTAACATTTTTTGAATAACTAGTAGGTATTCAATACAACCGTATGAAGTAGTTACCATCCTTACAATTTTATAGGTGAAGAAACTGAGGTTCAGAGTGGTTCTGTGAATGCCCCCAAAGTCATAAAGCCAGAAATAAAGGTGGGTTTTAAAGCTAGATCTTTCTGCCAGGTCTTTATTTCTGTGCCCTCCCTCCTCTGATCTGAATGCCTAGCACCTTCTGCGTGGCCTTAGATAAAAGGATTTTTCTTCTTTTATAGAAAACTATCAGCAAAAGGCACTTAGCCGGACTTCCCTGGTGATACAGTGGTTAAGAATCCTCCTGCCAGTGCAGAGGACAAAGGTTCAATCCCTGGTCTGGGAAGATCCCATGATGCAGAGCAACTAAGCCCGTGCGCCACAACTACTCAGCCTGTGCTCTAGAGCCTGTGAGCCACAGCTACTGAGCCTGCGTGCCTAGAGCCTGTGCCTACAACAAGAGAAGCCACTTCAATAAGAAGCCTGTGCACTGCAACAAAGAGTAGACCCTGCTCTTCGCAACTAGAGAAAGACTGAGTGCAGCAATGAAGACCCAAAGCAGCCAAAAATAAATAAATAAATAAATTTATTTAAAAAAAAAAAAGTGGCATTTAGCCTTGGATCATTAGTTAAGAGCTGCCTCTGGCCTGGAGTTAGCTCCTCCTTACTTTGTACCTCTGCTACCCCATCAGGCAATCTGGTGGCTGGTCTCCAAGGGCATGTCCAAGTCCCACATTCCAGTGCTCTCCAACCCTGCATAGAGCCTCAAACAGAATTATCTCAAAAGAAATTAAATTCGCAGATTGATCATAAGTCCCATTTTGTTCCAGACTGTTCCAGTTTCTGCCTGTTGCCCCATGTAATGACAATTGAACTCCTTAAACTTTCTTTTTTTGTTGTTGTTTTTAACTTTTTGGCCACACTGCATGTGGGATCTTAATTCCCTGACCAGGGATCAAATCCAAGACCCCTGCATTGGAAGCATGGAGTCTTAACCACTGGACTGCCAGGGAAGTCCTGTACCCCTTAAACTTTCAAAAGTGTCCTGGTTTGCGTGATATGCTCACCCTACGAATGCACTAACCAGGTTTTGTTTTGACAACAGTTGACTTCAAACCTCACAGTCAGAGCTGCCTCTTGTAAATTCTTATTACTGTTTGGTTTGAAACCTACAAGGTAAAACCATCCGAAGATTGTCGAGATTGATATGGCAGGCTTTGTTCTGAAGTCACTCAATGGGGACAGTTATAAGCACCTTTCCTTAAAATTTGCAAGACAAAATCTCTAATGATTTGTTTGTCTCTGCTTCAAAGCTTTAAAAAGCTCTTTCATCTATTGTCTGATAGGAATTATTGTGTTTAAAAAAAAACAAAAACCCAAAACAATTCAGTTCAATAATTAAAAAAAAAATTTAAGTATAGGGCCAATACATACAAAATGGCTGACCTGGTAGGATGGGTAAAAGGAGTAATTATTATGGGGTATTTATGAGTTGATCCTTAGAAGAACCACAATTTTATGTGAGCAGAGTAAGTCAAAACTTGTCTTGTTCTATTCTTTGGTAATTTATTGTCACTCTAAAAAAACCTTTCATTTTTTTTTAATTTCATTGAAAACTAATACATATTCATTCTAGAAAATGTGAAAAGTGTAGAAAAATACAAAAAGACAGTAATCCCATTCCCAAGAGACCTACTACTAGAATTTGCATATACTTCTAGTTATTTTTGTATTCAAGTGTGTATTATTTACCCCAAAACAGCACTCACGCTATAGTTTCTTCTATATACTTTTTGTCCATCTAAATGCCGAAGTTTGTTTCTGTTTCATTAAATACAGTCTATAATACCACTTTAATAGCTATAAGGTAGTCCATATGGGTGTGTCAAAAGTACTTAACTGTGCCCCTACTGTGGGATAATTCTTTCCAATTTTTTGCTTTAAAAAACCGAAAAGGATTGAGATAATCACTCCAATGATTATCTAAAACTCGGTGCATATCTAGATTATTTTTGGAGGTTAAATTTCTGGAAGTGCATTTGTTAGGTTAAAGGATATACAGTTTTAACTTTTTTGATACATATCGCGATTCCAGTCTCTGTGAAAATCCTAAACCTTCCAAAATAAACACAAAGCAAGAGAAACTGAAGGGACAATCTTACAGTTCTAGATTTCTTCCCCATAATCCACTTCGTCTAATGTTTCGTGGTGATAGGTTCCAGACCAACACTGGCCAAGCCAGTTCAAACATTTGCAGTGAGACTGTTAAACCCTAGTGGAGAAGGACACAGGACTGGGAGACCGGACATGAGGCTTCTAATGCTGACTCAGCCCTCACCCATTTTGACCATAAACAAGATATCTGTCCTTCTGGACCTAAATCCCCCCATTCGTGAAACTGAGGGGTCAGCCGATAATCATGAAAGGCCCTTCCTGCTCTTTCATAGGAAATGAAAGAAAATGGATGGAAATGCAGGTAAAATATTAGCAAGGTCCTTCTAGCTGCTTGTAGCTCTCCATGCTTTCCTTCCCCCTCATTTCCACCTCTCCCGTGTTTCTGATATGGTCCCTGGGCTTGGCTGGGTTTCATCTTTCTTTCACTTGAAGATGCACTCTTGGACAGGCTTCAGCTGGTTGGTCAGCGATGACCTTGCTTTTCTGCCTCTTTAGGAATTAGAAGTAATCTCTCCCCAATGTGCTCCTTTGCACTTTATCTGGAGCCTTTGAAATGCAAATCACTCCAACCTGCAAGCAGGGAAACTGGATTCTATAGGTCCTCTGGCTGACCCCACAGCCTGTGCTGAGCCCTGAGCAGGCAGGACTCTGTAGCCTGTTTCCGAAGATCAAAGGGCCATTGTTCACCTAGAGTCACCACCAGAAAACCTAGATTAGAGAGTAGTTCCTTCCCCATCAGTCTTAATATCAAACCTCTGTTAACACGGGCAGGATGCAGGGGCTCTGGCTACTGGGCTGCGAGCAGCTCAGGGGAGAAGCTACAGCACGCTTCTCAAAAGAGGGACAGGTATGAGGTAAAGCTGCTTCTCTGATCTCTCTTGGTCTAGAGCAAATCAGAGGGGTCTAGAGCAGGGGCTCTGGAGTCTGCTGGCCTGGACTTGCATGAAGGAGCTACCAGTTCAGGTGTTTGGAATAAACTGAATGAATCCCTACAGCTATGTCTAGGTGACGGACAATCTGGCTGTTTCAGTGGTACATTGGTGGTCCCTACATTGCTTCTCTTGGAACGAGTCCTGACTGGTCCATGGAGGTCAGCAAGCCCTGGCAAGCAGGGAGTGGGTTTTGATTAGCCCAAGCACCCCTGCTTTCCACACTCTGCAGTTTGGTTGCCTGGACCCTTGCCTTCTCTTTCCAGTGAATGCCCTGTGGACACACACGTTATCTCCACGCCCTCCTGGAATCCCACTGAAATGATAGTAGAGGAATGTAAAAGGCATGAGCTGCAAGGACAAAGGGGAGAGGGGAGGAGACAGCAGAAAACGGAGCTGGCCACACAGTTCAGAAGCTGGAAAACAGCTGGATTCATGGTAACTAACTTGCTAGAGAGAAGAATCATCCAACTTTCTTCAGTAGGTTGAGTAAACTAGAGAGGAGACAGCAGAAAACAAGAGCTGTCGACAAAATTCTAAAAGCATAAAAACAGATGGATCAATGGCATCTGACTGAAAAGGGAGAAGGGAAGGGAATGTAACTTTTTTCAGTATATTGATTAGAAATAAGCTGATACGAGCCCTAAACTGTGAAAAAGCTCCATCTCGGGAGCCCCAGATTTCTCTGGAGGTAAGGATTCAGAATGGGGCTAAAACCTGGAGAATTAGATAAAAGTCTTCATAAGGAACGGTTAGACTCCCAGATGCCCTCACAAACCCCATGCACCCACTTTGGCAGAATGCTTCAAGTTTACTCCCTAAACTAATTAAATTGTAGAGGATATCATCTTGGAGACACTAGGCACAGCTGAGGGCAGAATGAGGTTTGGTCTTGAAAGCAAGAGGACAAAGTAAAAGTAAACGCAAGTGGAGAGTGGTACCTTCCCTTCTCCTGGGCTCCTTTTTCTGCCTGACTCTCCAAATGATGGTACCCAGCTTATAACCACCCCAGGCACATTTTGGTAAGAAAACGGAGAAATTCTCATTGCAGAAATGGATTGTCCAAAACAAGAAAAAAAAAAAAGGATTTGTGAATACTGACATTTGAAAGTTCACTCAAAGACCCAGTCAGGTCCCCAAGTGATCATATTATAATAAAGCCTACCAGTCAGCAACCTCCATGCATGCACACAAAACTATTAACGGCCTCGTTTTCAAATATGGTTGTACAGCCAAAGTCACCCAAGTTTTTAAAAAAGCCTCTAATATGATGGAAAATTCAAACAATTTCTAAAAGGGAACTCAGACCAATCAGAACACCCTTATCTGAATTTTAGAAAATCCAAAGTAAATTTTCAGAGAAACTACACAAGAAAATTTCCCAGAGCTAAAGGATATGATTTTTTAAATAAAGTATCCTCCAAATGTTAAAAAAAAAGTAATGAAATTTAATAATAGTAGATATAAAGGGGATATCCTAAAAGTTTTTTGGGGAAAAAGCCACCAGAAAACCAGAAACTAAAAACACATGAAAGCAGTGTCTTAAAAATTCTGAGGGAAAATATTTTCCAAATATAAACATTATACCCATCCAAAATATCAATCAAGTGCAAGTTGAGACTTACAATTCAGACTTGAAAGATCTCAAAAATCTATCTCCCAGAAATTCTTCCTTGGGAATTTACTAAAGAATATACTCCACCAAAATGAGAGAGTTAAGAAAGTAAAAGATGTGAAACATGGCAAAGATGGAGTCATGGGGACCAGATTTACCCTCCCACCTGCAACAAATAAAGAACCAGACAAAATACATGAAACAATGACTCTCAAGACATTGGATACCAGGTAACAAAAGCCAGTAAGCTCTGAGGGATGGGAGGTAAAGTAAGCCCTATAGTGCAGGGAAGGTCAACAAGACAGACCCCAGAGGTCTCCTTGAGTCAAGGAGATGGAGGCGGATGTCTTGGAAAACCAGGGCAGCTGGCATCTACAGGATGGAATACTTGAGTAGAGAGAGCTGCACAGAAGGAGAACCTCTGAGATCTGAAATATTCAACTGAGTACTTATCAGTGCACATGGATGAGAAGCCTACCCACAGTCAAAGAAAGAACCATTAAAAGGATTAGTGAAAACTACTGCCTGTTCCCAACAGTCAAATGGCAAAATCTCACAATTCAAGAGACATCAGCTAAATACTAAATAGGATTTTGTCCCAAATTTGGGGAAAAATTAACCCTAGGCTAACTATTGCTTTGTTCCAGGCCACCAAAGATTAAAAACAAAAACCAAAAAGATTATTTCCAGATAATTTAACATCAACCCAGAACAAAATACAAGAATATTTTTAGGAATGCAAAACTACCCAGCACCTAACATAAATAAAATTCATGGATAAATATACAGACTATTTTAATTATTATTATGGAAACTTCTTTACATAATAAAACCAATTAGAGTAAAAACATTAACAATGTGTTGTGAAGTTGATAACATATATAGAAGTAAAATGCATGAGAATAATATCACAAAACCTGGAGGGAAGACATAGATGTATATTGTTGTAAAATTCTTATACATGAAGTAGTATATCACTTGAAGGTAGCTGTAGAAAGTTAAAGATGTATGCTATAGACTATGATGTATGCTATAGACTATAAAGCAACTGTTAAAATAACACAACAAAGAATTGTGGTTAATAAACCAACTAAACCAAGGGATTAGAATGGAATCATGAAAAATATTCAATGAATTCAGAAGAATGCAGAAAAGGGGAGAATGTAGAACAAAGAACACAGGCAGAAATAGAAAACAAACAGTAAGATGATAGATTTGAACACAAACACATCAATAACCACATTAAATATAAATAGTCTAAATACCTTGAGATGTTTAGATGGTCTCCAAGATGGCCACCATTGAGACATACCTCCTGGTATTTCCATCATTATAAGCCTTTCCCCCTTTGCCACTGAATATGGGCTGGGCTTAGTGACTTACTAAAGACAAGGTAAGCCTTCTGTCCTGGTGTATGATTGGAGATGAGTGTATAAAAGTGTGGTGCTCTCTCTTTCTCTCTCTCCAGGAGCAGTTGCTCACATCACAGGGAAAGCCATGATGTGAGAGTCCTATGGCAGAGCCCACATGCTGATAAACTGCATACTTCTGCAATCAGCCTCCTGCGTGAGCTTGAAAGTATCTTCAGTCTCAGTCTTCAGAGACTGAGACTTGACTGTTGCCTCCTGAGAAATGCTGAGCCAGAACTGCTCAGCTGAGCTACCTTAGGATTTCTGACCCTCAGAAATTCATGAGATAGAAAATGTTTGGTGCTTTAAACTATTGAATTTGGGGACAATTTGTTACACAGTGGTAGGTAACTAATATAGATTCTAATTTAAAAGCTGATATTGTCAGATTGGGTAAAAAAGCAAGACCCACCACCTCACACCCATCAGGATGGCTAATATTTTAAAAACAACAACAACAACAGCAAACAGAAAATAACAAGTGTTGGTAAGGATAGAGAGATATTGGAACTCTGGTGCATTGCTGGTGGGAATATAAAATGGTGTAGCTGCTGTGAAAACAGTATGGTGATTCCTCAAAAAGATAAAAGTAGAATTACCATGTGATCCAGCAATCCCACTCTTAGGTATATACCTGAGAGAACTGAGAGCAGGGACTCAGATTCATACATACCAATGTTCATAGCAGTGTTAGTCACAATAGCCAAAAGATGGAAACAACCCAAATATCCATTGATGGATGAATCTATTAAAAAAATTAGGTATATACACACAGTGAAATATTATTCAGCCTTAAAAAAGAATGAAATTCTGATACATGCTACAGGATGGATAAACCTTGAAGATATGCTAAATAAAATAAGTCAGACACAAAAGGACAAAAATTTCATGATTCCACTTATATGAGGTACCTCAAACAGATTCATAGAAACAGAAAGTAGAATAGAAGTTACTGGGGCAGGGGATGGGAATTATTGTTTAAACGGGTACAGAATTTCTGTTTAGAATGATGAAAAAGTTCTGGAAATGGACAGCAGGGATGATTGCACAACATTGTAAATGTACTTGATGCCCTGAACTGTAACTTTAAAGTGGCTAAAATGGTAAGATAAACAACAAAGATTTACTGTATAGTACAGGAAACTATACTCAATATCTTATAATAAACTATAAAGGAAAACAATACAAAAATCAGTATATACATATATATGTATAACTGAATCAGTTTGCTGTACACCTGAAACTAACACAATATTGTAAATCAATTAAACTTTAACAAAAAAAGAAAGAAAAACAGAAAGAAAGAAAGAAAAAACTACTTACATAATGGAAAAAATGATTAAAATGATAAATTGTATCCTATGTATATTTTACCACAATTAAAAAAATGGGGGAAAAAAGGCAAGCCCAGTTGATATGCTGCCTACAAGAAACCTACCCTAAATATATAGATACAAATAGGTTAAAAGCAAAAAGAGGGAAATAGATATGCTATGCTAATGTAATCAAAAGAAAGCTAGAATGGCTATATTAATATCAGACTATGTCTATTTCAGGCAAAGAACATTATCAGGGATAAAGCAAGTCAATACAACAAAAATACACATCTTAAACATCATGTGCTTAATAACTGAGCTTTAAAATAAATGAAGCAAAAATTAATAAAACTGCAAGGAGAAACAAACAAGTCCAAAATCATAATCTGAGATTTCAACAACCCTCTCTCAATAACCATAAGATAAGAAAACATAAAACTAGTAAGGATACAGAAGACTTGAACAACGCTATCAGCCCACTTAATATACATTCTTCTCAAGGATACAGAAAACATTTACCAAAGTAGACTATAGCTTAGGCCATAAGACAAGGAAGTCTTTAGAAATGTAAAGGGATTCAAGTCTTACAAAGTATGTTCTTTGACCACAATGAAATGAAGTTAGAAATCAATAGTAGAAAGAGATCTAGAAAAGCCAAGATATTTGGATCCTAAATAACACAAATCTGAATAATCTGTGGTTCAAAGAAAAAGTCTCAAGGTAAGCCTAAAAAGTATTTTCCACTAAAAGGAAATGAAGACACAACATATCATCCAAGATAGTACTTGGAAATCTAGAGTGCTAAATGATTATACTAGAAAACAGAGGAAATGTCTCAAGGATCTCAGCTTCTACCTTAAGAAGCTAAAAAGAAAAGAGCAAATAAAGCAAAGAAAGTAGAAGAAAGGGAGATAAAAGAATAAATAAATAAAAGAGAAAAATACATAAATAATCAAGAAAAATCAGTGAGATCAATTGCTGGCTCTTTACAAAGATCAATTAAATTGATAAAGTCAGACTGATGAGAAAAAAACAGATAAAACAGAAATATCCAATTTCAGCCATGCTTGAGGTAGTGAGAAAAATCACTTCAGATTCTCTAGCTGTGAGGGGGAAAATAAACATTATGAACAACTCTGGACAATAAATTTGACAAATTGATGAATGGACAAATTCCTAGAAAGACAAACTACCAACGTTTCCTCGAGAAGAAATGGATAACCTGAATAACCTATGTCTTTTAAATAAATAGCAAACTTTCCCACAAAGGAAATTCCAGGCCCAGATGGCTTTAATGATGAATTCTAATAAACATTTAAGGGAGAAACTATTCTGTTTCTATGCTGAAGAGGAAACAGTATTTCTCAACAGATTCTGTGAGACTAGTATTATACTGATATCAAAACTAGACAAAGGTGTTACAAGAAAACCAGACCAATACCCCCATAAGCATAAAAGCAACAAATTGTTAATAAAATTGTAGCAAATTGAATTCAACAACATACAGAAAAGAATAATATATCAAGACTCAGTGCTGTTTATCCCAGAAATGCAAGGTTGGTTTTACACTGGAAAATCAAGTAATATAATTTACCATATTAACAGACCAAATCCAAAATGAAACAGAAAAAAGGATATGATCATCTCTAATAGATGGCAAAAAAAAAAAAAAAAGCATTTGACAAAACCCAACATCTATTCTGGATAAGAACTCTCACACTCAGCAAACTAGGAATAGAGAGGAACTTCTTCAATCAGATAAGGGTCATCTACAAAACTCCTAAAATTAACATCGTACAGAGACTGAATGCTTCCTTCCTAAGATCAAGTTCAAGGCAATGATGCATTCTCCCACTATTTCTATGTCGCATTGCACTGGAGGTGGTAGCTACTTCATAAAGGCAATAAAAAGAATTAAAGGGCATCTGGATTGAAAGGAAGAAGTAAAACTGTCTCCATTTATGGATGACATGATGGTCTACATAGAAAATTCTTTTGAATACACAAAAATGTGACTACAACTATTAAATGAGACTAGCAAAGTTGCAGGACACAAGATCAATATACAAAAATCAATTGTATCTCTATAGACTAGCAATAAAGAATCAGAAATTGAAATTTAAAAATATAATTTACAGGAACTTCCCTGGTGGTCCAGTGGTTAAGACTCCATGCTTCCACTGCAAGGGGCACGGGTTCGATCCCTGTTCGGGAACTAAGATACCCACAAGCTGTGCAGCATGACCAAAAAGTAAATAAATAAATAATGTGTGTGTGTGTGTGTGTGTGTGTGTGTATAATTTACAGTAGCATCAGAAATATTAACTACTTAGGGACAAATCTGACAAAAGGTATGCAAGACCTTTAAACTGAAAACACAAAACATTGCTGAGAGAAATTAAAGACCTAAATGTGTGGAGAGATACATAAGTTCATGGATCCAATGACTCTATACTCTTAAGAGATATCTTAAGAATCTCCACTAAATCTCACTAAACCTCACTAAGTCTCTCCAGACTCAACACACTTACAGTAAAAATCCCAGCAAGCTTTTTTTTTGTAGGAATTGACAAGCAGTTTCTAAAATTGGTATGGAAATGAAAAGGATCAAAACTCAGAAAGAGGGGCTTCCCAGATGGCACAGTGGTTAAGAATCTGCCTGCCATTGTAGGGGACATGGGTTCAATCCCTAGTCCGGGAAGATCCCACTTGCTGCGGAGTAAACTAAGCCCATGTGCCACAACTACTGAACCCGTGTACCATAACTACTGAAGCCCATGTGCCTAGAACCTGTGCTCTGCAACAAGAGAAGCCACCTCAATGAGAAGCCCGTGCACTGCAATGAAGAATAGCCCCTGCTCACCACTACTAGAGAAAGTCCACATGCAGCAATGAAGACCCAACACAGCAAATTAATTAATTAATTAATTAATTAAAAAAGACTCAGAACAATGTAAAGAAAGAAAATCATCAAAGAAATAATAAGGGAAGGTAAAATAAAAATGTTATTTTTCTTATTATTAACAGATTTAACAGATTATAGTTTATTCATAATAATAGAAACAGTGTATTTGATTATGTATGCTTATGTGTATATATATATGTATATGTGCTTATATATAAATGGAATGAATGACAGCAATGATACAAAGACTGGAGAGAGGAATTAAGATTATTTGATTGTTATAAAATAATAACACTACCCATGAAGTAGTCTAGTGTTATTTGAAAGTAGACTTGGATTAGTTGTAAATGCATATTGAAAATTCTAGGGCAATGACTTAAAGAAGTAAAAAGAAGTATAACTGATATCCTATCAAAGAAGAGAAAATGCAATCATAAAATGCTTGATTAAAACCACAGAAGGCAGACAAATAGTGGAAGGCAAAAAAAAAAAAAAAAGGAACAAAGGGTAACAAATAGAAAATAGTAGCAAATATGGTTCCAGTTGTATTATGTCTTATACATCCAAGATATTAATCCAACTATATCAATAATAACTTTGAATATCAGTGGTTTAAATGTACCAAGACAGAGATTGTTAGAGTGAACTAAAAAAAAAAAAGACCCAACTATAGGTTGTCTATAAGAAATTAAAACCAGAATGAAACAACACTAAACATCTAATAGAATGTCTACAATTAAAAAGACTGATTCTACTAGGTATTGGCCAGAATGTGGAGCAATCAGAACTTTCATACGTGGCTGATGGGAAGATAATGTGGTACCAACATTTTAGGAAATAGTTTGGCAGTTTCCTAAACAACAACAACAGCAACAAATACACCTCTATTATGACCCAGTCATTCCCCTTCTACCTATTTACCCAAGAGAAATAAAAGATCATGTCCAGGGAACTTCGCTGGTGGCTCAGTTGTTAAAAATCTGCCTGCCAATACGGGAGACACAGGTTCAATCCCTGGTCTGGGAAGATCCCACATGCCATGAGGCAACTAAGCCCATGTGCCACAACTACCAAGCCTGCGCTCTAGAGCCTGTGCTCTGCAACAAGAGAAGCCACCGCAATGAGAAGCCCACGCACCGCAATGAAGAGTTGGTCCCCCCACCCCCACTCACCACAACTAGAGAAAGCCCATGTGCAGCAACGAATACCCAATGCAGCCAATTAATTAATTAATTAATTAAAAAAAAGAAAGCTCATGTCCATACAGTGATTTGCACATGAATGTTCATAAGAGGACAGAAGCAGCCAAGTGTCCTTGATAGGAGAATGGATATGCAATTGTGGGACATCTATATAATGGAATACTACTCAGCCAAGAAAATAGAAAAGGAGAAAATAGTATTGACAGAGATAACAACAGGGATAAATCTCAAAATAAATATGCTGCGCAAATGAAACCAGATAAAGACAAGTACATACTAGATAAATCCATTTATATAAAATTCTAGAAAATGCCAACCCCTCTATAGTGACAGAAAGCAGATCAGTGGTTACCTGGGGATGATGCAGGGACAGAAGAGAATGAATCCGGAGAGATACATTTTAGGGGGGGATGGATATGCAATACATTCATTACCTTGATTGTGGTGATGGTTTGTAAATGTATGCATACGGCAAAATGTATCAAATTGTACATTTTAACATGTGAAGTTTACTGTTTGTGAATTACACCTTAATAAAGCTGTTAAAAAGTTTTAAAAGCCTTTAAAAAAAGACACGTAGGACTTTGGGGATCCAACACAAGAGACAGGGGATGGGAATGTCCACAAAATTGGTAAGAGAACGCCTAGGACACAGTTGAACATGACAGCGCAGTCAGTCCAGATTAGAACAGGGGGATGGAATGCTCCAGAAAGGATATTTCCAAGGAACAAAATGTACTTAGCTTACATTACTTGTGAATGCATCAATTAGAATACTGAGGAAATATAGTTCTATTGGAGAGTTTGGAATGACCTAGAGATAGATATGTTGAAAGCTAAGTAAACAAAATCAGGCAATTATTAATTCCAAAGAATGGAAAAAGTCGTACAAGACAGGAAATGTAATGATCGTACACAAAAGTGTCTGTGTCCCAAACATATTTACCATGGCATAAACATGAAAGATTATTGTTTTAGCCAAATTCATATACTATATTGGGAGAAGTGGGGGGAGAGGAGTGAGAATTGGTATGTAGCTGAGTGGTTGGGGAAAGAGTGTGTAAGAGGGCTATAGTCTCAACTCTCACACCAAGTCAAAGGACAAAAATCTAAAAGCATCAACAAAGAATGTAATTCAGTGAAATGAAGATGTTAATTAGCCTTATTGTGGTAATCATTTTGCAATATATGCGTGGTCAAATCATCACATTGTACATCTTAAACTTACACAATGTTATATGTGAATTATATCTCAAGAAAGCTGGAAAAAACAGTAATATAAGCATATTATATACACAGATGGGGGTAAATAGCAGAGACCTAGCTGGAGGAAATAAAAATAATTGCCTCTAGGGCGTGGGAATCAGGGTAGGGAAGAAGACTGAGGTTTTGGTTGTTACCAAAACCCAATATTCTCTATCTTTTTTAACTATATATAAATCTCTATAACCAAATAAAATTTAAGAAAATCTCTGGAAAGCATGCTGGGAGAACACAGACAACAGTGAACATAGTGGGTTTGACTCTATTTCCCCCTGCTTATTTTTACTTGCCCAGAATTTTTCTAAGTCTATTACTATCATAAAGGAATAAAATAAATGAGTCAATAAATGCAAGTGAACAAAAAACCCATCCTGTTTACGATGCTCAATAAGGTAAAGGAAAAGACTTTGAAAAGAAAGTAGAAACCGAGGTGGAAAATCCCAGAATCAGAGTGCTGGCAATGGTCCTGATGCGTGGTGCCCAGCAGTCTTCCCGGGAAATCACCGGGGGGTCGTTCCAGGAGGGAAGCCAAGCTTCCTGAGAGCCTGTTGCTCATGGCTGAGTCTTGTAGGGATAGACTTCTGAGGCGTCCACGCCCCTCCCCAATACCACCACCACACACACACCACCACCACCACCACCACCACCACCACCACCACACACACACACCACCACCACACACACACCACCACCACCATACACCACCACCACACACCACCACCACCACACACACACCACCACCACCACCACACACACACCACCACACACCACCACCACCACACACACCATCACCACCATACACCACCACCACCACCACACACACACCACCACCACCATACACCACCACCACACACCACCACCACCACACACAACACCACCACCACACACACCATCACCACCATACACCACCACCACCACCACCACACACACACCACCACCACCATACACCACCACCACACACACCACCACCACACACACCACCACACACATACCACCACCACATACACACCACCACCACATACCACCACACAGACACCACTGCCACCACACACACCACCACCACACACCACCACACACACAACCACCACCACACACACCACCACCACACACCACCACCACCACACACACACCACCACCACACACACACCACCACCACCTCACACCACCACACACACAACCACCACCACACACACACAACCACCACCATACACCACCACCACACACACCACCACCACACACACCACCACACACATACCACCACCACATACACACCACCACCACATACCACCACACAGACACCACTGCCACCACACACACCACCACCACACACCACCACACACACAACCACCACCACACACACAACCACCACCACACACATGCACACACACACCACCACCACACACCACCACCACCACACACACACCACCACCACACACACACCACCACCACCTCACACCACCACACACACAACCACCACCACACACACACAACCACCACACACCACCACCACACACACACCACCACACACACCACTACCACCACACACACACCACCACCACACACATGCACACACACACCACCACCACACACCACCACCACCTCACACCACCACACACACACACCACCATGACCACACACACACCACCACCACACACACACCATCACCACCACACACACACCACCAACACCACACACCACTACACATACAACCATCACCACACACACAACCACACACCGCCACACACACCACCACCACACACACCATCACAGACAATTACACCAACACACACATGCACACACCACGACCACCAGCAACACCAACACCAACACCACACACACACACCCTCCACCACAATAACCATAACTCCAACATACATATGCACACACACATGCACACACCACCACCACTACCACACACATACCACCACCCACAATTACACCAACACACACGTGCCACCACCACCAGCAACACCACCACCAACATACACACACACACCACCACTTCACACACACCCCCAACACACACACACCACTACAAACAATAACACCAACACATACATGCACACACCACCACCACCACCACCACCAGCACACACACACACCACCACACACACACACCACCCCCAACACCCCCAACACCCACACCCACACACACCACCAACACCACCACACACACACACACACACACCAATAACGCCAACACACACCAATAATGCCAACACACACCAATAACGCCAACACACACCAACACCACAACCAACCACAACAACAACACACACACACACCATGAAAGATTGATGTAAGATCCCTGCCGTCACTAACGGGCTGCCTTCCCGTGCCTGCAACTTTACCTCAACAACATCGCCCATTTCGTAACTTCAATGTCCAGGCCTCTCTCCTTTAGAAGGGAAGTGAGAGGTTAAAGGGAGACAACGTGAGTGAGAAAGGAAGTGAGAAGCAGTTGAGTGCTATTCTAAAGAGAACTTCCTAAAGTTTCCAGGGGAAAAAGCTGCAAAAATGGGTCCTTTGCGCAAATGATCTCATTGAATTCCAAAAAATAATTCATAGCCCCTTTTGACAGAAGAGGAATCAAAAGCTGAGAGAGGTCAAAAATCTTCCCGAGTTCAGCAAAGTCAGAATTGGGATGCAGATGCCGCCATCCTTCCTTGCCCCGCTTCTCCTTTTCATCTTTCCTTCATCATTGTTTTTCCTTCCAGAAATAGTTACATGGCGTCCAGGCATGACACCAAACACTAGGCATGGCTCTGGGTCTTCATGGAACTCACACTCTAGAGGGAGATCTGGAATAAATGAACAGAGCAATTTCAGACATTTGTTAGGGCTGTGACACAAAGAAAACATGGTGCTGTAACAGTAACTGGGTGAGGGTGCTTGTGGATGCTTCAGAGTAAGTAGTCAGGAAAGGCCTCTGAGGAAGCAGTATTTGGGCTGAGCCCTGAATGACAAGCTGTGGAAAGATCTAGGAGCAGAGTGTTTCTGGTACAGAGAAGAGGAAGGGCAAAGACCATGAGATGAAAGTAAAAAAAGTCATCCAACTCCAAATACCACTGTGAACCCCATCGGCAGGGATCTGAACACCCTTTATTGATACGATCTCTGCCCTGTCTGGTGTGGGCTTCCCTGGGATGCTGACTCTGAAAATGAGATTGTTGTCCAGGAACATTACTGGGGTGGGCTCTTGGGAACAACTCCTGAGAAAAAAGGTAGTGGGGCCGGGCAGAGGGAGGAATTGAACTGTGTTGCAGCCTCAAAGCACGTTGCGCAAGAACCCTGACCTTGGCGTAGCAGACTCACTGAGGTTGAGAATTCAACCATGGCTGGAGATCCACTACCCTGATAATTAAGTCCTGGACCTGATACTCAGCTTCTTCGGCCTGCAGGTTGCAGCTTGACTCTTTATATGCTACCAGAAAGGTTCTCCCAGCCAGAGGACTTGATCAACACCCTCAGCCTTCCACCATCCTTCTCAAATGCATCATTATCAGTAACAGCCACCCTACTCCATTGTTTTACCCTCCTACCAGCCTCTCAAATATCTGAGATACTAACCCCCCTAGTGCATTTCTCTCCATGGATATTGCATCCAAGTTCATCATGGATGGAACTCTTAACAAAGTTCACAGCATGCCTGGGGCAATCAGGGTTCCACCACAAGTGATGGAGTCCTCATGGCCAAAGGGCCGGTAAGTGGACGAACTCCAGAATCCCAAGCAGAGTCGGCTTCCTCAAACCATTCCTGGTACCAGCATCTCTCAGCAGGAGATGTGTGTGCAGTAAGTATGTTGGGGGCTGCTCTCTGAATCGACCCCTGTGGGGCCGTGAAGGAAGTACAATTAGCCAGAAGGAGCTGAACTCTAATGCCTTTGCCACAAACCTCAGCCAATCTCACAGGAAGATCTGGAGCTGGGATGGCTCTTCAGAGTTGTCCTAGCTTGAAGCAGGGGGCTGGTAGTTTGCACCTTCACGTCAACCAATCCAACTGAGCTGCCTGGGGGCTGTAACTTTGCAAGTGGCAATGGCCTTCAGCCAAGGGTAGCATCCAGGAGGGACTCAGCTGGGAGCCATCAGTAGAGGCAACACTGCTGGTAGTCGGGGCAATGAGGGCTTGGGTCCCGAAGGCGGTTCTGGGGAGTACGTGGGGACAGCCACCCCAGCCCCGTTTGGACATGTCGGATGCAAAGAACAATTAGCTTCCTTTCCTGAGGCCTCCGTGGAATCAACATCTGGAGGCTGAGAGCCTAAGGCCCCTTACAAGTAGCAAAAGAATTTGGACAGGATGCATTTAATCTTGAGCTAATGGTACAATGCTCCGCCAAGATAAACTTCTCAACCTCAACATATTTTATTTTGAAAAAAATGTTATTGTCAGGTACAAGGGAAATTCCTCCTCACTTAGGCTGCCGATCCAGATGACGTAATCACTGGCTGGAGCCCCTTGCGTGGTGTGTTATCTTTTTCATCTGAGCAGATCTCTCCCCTACAGACCTACCTCCCAAAATGCTGGCCATGGTTCCTGAGTAAGTCTAGCCTCTGACAGCTGCAGGAAAGAGAGAAATGTGACTTGAAAACAGACGTTTTTGGATGTCACATTTCTAAACACCAGATATGTTGGGTGTCTCCCCACCCCCAGCTCTGTGTGGAATTCAAATTTGAGTCTAGTTTTCATTCCTTACATTTTTATTGAGTACCTACTATGTGGCCAATAGGGTGGTAGTTATGAATGATAATAACTTCACTGCCTATTAGGGGCCAGGCACTGTGCAGACACTACACACTTGTTATGTCTGCAGGAGGCAGAAGGATGCTAAAGTTATCCCAGTTGTCTAGAAGGGGAGATGCAGGCTCAGCTAGATTAAGCCACCTTATCAAGTCAGTGGTGGAACCAAGCCAGGAATATGGGCCTTCAGTTTTCAAGTTCAAGGGCTTTCCATCTATCATGGAGTCTAGTGAAGCAAAGAAACTGGACATGCGTGTGGAAGGAATGACTGAGTCTCTAGGCAAACAACAGGGTGGGGTGGAGTCAGCGGTTCTACAGTGTGACTCCCAGATCTGCATCTCAGGAAGGTCCTGGCACCCTCTGAGAACTCTAGAACTCTCTAAAGCTGCCACAGCAGTTCAGACCCAGGCAGAACCTGTGCTGGCAGGAGAGGCAGTTCAAGCCCAGAGACGGGGCTGCCTCTTGGCCCTGAGCCCTCTGTTCTCTGCTCCAGGAAAGCTGTGCGAGGCTGGTGTGTTTCCCATCCTCTCAGAAGCAGCCCTGAATTTCTCCAGCCCTGCCCTCAGGGGATTTCCTTTAGGGCTGGGACAGAGCCAAGGATAGGATAGGATGGGGGCAGAGGGAGGGTCCTAGAGCCACCTGCCTCACAGGATCTCAAAACATACAAAGAAGTGCAGGGAATAACACCATCTTTGTTTCAGGCATAGTTTGATGTCAGATCCTAGATGTATTCGCTTCGTCTTCAAAGCTTCTTCAGAGGCATTTCTCTTCCCAGTGAAGCTGGCAGGGCTGAAATCACCAGGCCCGTTTTAGATAAAAGGGACACTCAGAAAAGCTATCTGACTTGTGCAGGATCACCCTCAAAGTGAAGGTTTCCTTCAAGTTCATTGCTCATTTTGTCCCCTGTCCCCATGGTGTCCGCACTAGAAATCTGGGAGGAAGCAGTGTGTTCTTGTAGGGAGAAGACAAGCTCTGGAGTAAGAATATCTGAATCTGAATCCTGGGTCATTAGCTGGATGGCCTTGAGGGAGTTACTTAGCTCCTCCTGGCCTCAGTTTTCCCATCTGTAAACTGGAGTGAGTAATCCTTGCATCAGAGAGATTGTTCTGAAGATTAAAGGATATCACAGCTATGAAGAAGCTGGCCCTTGCTATTGAAATAAATCTCACGTCTCTTTTCCCCTTCTCGAAGATGTACAATTATTCCCACATGGATGTGTGATTATTATTATACATTTATATTTACGTGTCTTATTCAAAGAATAATTTGAGGCAGCTGATGCAACGATAAGCCCAAAGTAGTAGGATTTTGTCCCCTTTAATCCTTGATCTCCAAGTGTTAGTGGGGGTGGGTATGTCATCTTGAAGATGCAGGAAATAGAAGTACAAGGCATTCCTTTAACAGGCTCAGCCTAAAGCTGCGCTTGGCCTATAGGAGCCCTGCTTTTATCTCCAGGACCCTTTCTCACTCTTTCTTTCCTTTTCGCTCCAACTTTTTCTTGCCTGTGCAGTCCTATCTCTGAGCATTTTCAATGCTCTTCCCTCTGCCAGGAACACTCTTCACCTGGCTGACTCACCTGGAATGTCACTTCATTCATTTGTTCCTTCACTCATTCAGTGCTAACCGAATGAAACAAGCACATGTACACGGAATTGATGTTACTGATAATTGTTAAGAAGAACAGGAGCGCAGGGCAACGAATCGTGAGTGGCCAGGTGCTGTTTCAGATACGATGCTTGGGGAACATGTGCCTTGGAGTGGAGCCCAGAGGGAAGTGTGGCATGGAAGTGCAGGGGCACCAAGGCGGGAGGAACTCAAGTGCAAACTCCTGGGTGGAAATAAACTTGGTGCATATGTGGAGAGAAGGGAATAGGGGTCTAGGTGCCCCCACCCCTTACTGGGTCTGGAATCTGGGCTGCCAGTGAAGGGGTGGACTTGAATGCCTTTATGAACTTCCTCAAGCTCTGACCTTCCAGGAATCAAAGACCCTGAGCCTGTGGCCAGCTGGACAGAGAGGGGAGGTGTGAGGATAAGGAAGCTGTAGTCAGCTCAGAGGAGCCTGTGCCCTGTGCCCCGGGGCAGGCCACCTGTCCAGAGCTAGATGGACACACAGTGGAACTCTGGGTGGGATCAGGCAAACCCACCACTGCCAGCCTGGCTCAGAGATGGAAGGATGTGCGGCTGGTCCACTCCGAGAGACACCCCAGGGACCATGGATCACACTCATCTTCCCATCCCAGGCACAGTTCCCTCACTCTTAGTTTCCCAGGGCTGCTGTCACAAAGTACCGCAAACAGGGTGGCTTCAAACAACAGAAGTGTATGGTCTCGCCGTTCTGGAGTCTAGAAGTCTGAAATCACGAGGCTGGCAGGACTACGCTCCCCCTGAAAGCGGTAGGGGAGAAGATTTCTTGCCTCTTCTAGCTTCTGGTGCTTTGCTGGCAACTTTGGGGATTCCTTGGCTCGCAGCCACATAATTCCAGCCTTTGCCTGTGATGTCACATGGTGTTCTCTGCGTGACTCTGTTCTCACATGGCTGTCTTTTTTTTTTTTTTTAAGAACTTTCATTGAGATATAATTGACATACAATAAACTGCATATATTTAAAGTTTACAGTTTGATTTTTTTTTTCTTATTAGTAATGTTTATATGGCAATCCCGATCTCCCAATTCATAACTGTCTTCTTATGAGGACACCAGTCCTATTGGATTGGGGCTGCCCTACTGCAGCATAACCTCATCTTAACTCATGACATCTGCCATGACCCCAACTCCAAATAAGTCACACTCTGAGGGTTAGAATTCCAGCATACCCCTTTTTGAGGGAAGGGGCAAATTCAGCCCATAACACCTTCCATGCCACCCTAACAAAGGGCCTTTCAGCCTCTGATGGCCACTGCCACTGATGGAAGCACATGGCCCTCAATGCAATAAGCTCTCTTGGTGGAAATTTCCCTCTCCTCCCTCTCTCCTACAAATATTTATCAAGGGATTCATATAGTCCAGGAAAATTGCCAAGTCCTGGGTGCTCAGCAGTAAACAACACAGATGGTGGGAAGGCTGACATGACATCATCCTTGCCTGGGGGTTCCAGATTCCCCCTGGGGCCACACGGAAAAACCTGGCCCACCCCGAAGGTGGCCCTTCAGGTAGCTGAGGACAGCAGTGGGTTCCCCCAAGGCTTCCTTGGATTGAACACCTTTGGCTTCTTTACTTTTCCTCAAATAGGGTGACTATATATTTTATGGACAAAACTAGGACAGTTTTGGAAGTGAGAATGGGTGCTATTAAAAATGACACAGAGACAACAGGCTTAACCAGGCGTGTCCCGGACCAACTGCTCCATACGGTCACCTCCTGGCGGCACACTTTTCCAGGTCCTTCCTCATCCTACTCTCTTCTGGATATTTCGTAGTCTGTCTCCTTTTAAGTCATTGCTCCCAGAGCTACCTACCATGGGTGTTTGCCACAGTGGAAAAAACCAAAGAGGCAAGGACATCATTTTAATAAATGTGCCAAACAGCTTAACAGAGATGAGAGGGAGGTATTATGGGAACCCCAAGGAAGAAACAATGAACCCTCTGTAAGAAAGTTGGGGGTGGCCGCAGAGAGGAGCCGATATCTGCAATGGATCTTCCAGGGAGTAAAAATTTCCCATCAGGAAAGTGATGGGTGTCTTGGGAAAGGGTGTCTTTGTCATGCCGTGCTGGAGGAGTGAGCGGGGTTCCCTGCTCGCCTGCTGCTGATGGAGACATGCCATTTTCCCGTAGGGCCTGTGAGGTCTCATCTAATGCTAGCTTTACTTTGGATTAAATTATGGGATATTATGGGAAGGACACACTTGTCCAAGATACCTGTGGTTCAGTTCTGATTCTGATCTTCAGGTTTGTTCTAAGCAAGAACAGCCAAAATACAGGGAGAATTTGGCAAATGAGGTGAAAGCAGATTAATCCAGGGTCCATCGCATTTCCGGGCCCCAGTGGGAGCGAGTCGTTTACAAGCATTTGCTGAGACAAGCTTCACTGATGGGTCCGTGCTGGTCTCTGGGGAGGCAAAGATCACACACGGTCACTGCTCTCAAAGAGTGAGGCTAGTGAGTGAATCACATGTGTGCAATGAACTTCAAGTCATGCCAAAACATCTAAGAACTGTCATATCCCTTTATAAGTTTGCCATATATTTTAGGAACACAGGGACTAGTCCCAACTGGAGGAATAAAATTGACTTTCACTGAAGAACTTCCAGAGCTTTGATGGCCAAGCGAAGCATCAGAGCTAGAGAAAGAGTGGGAGAGAGGTGTGGAAGCATTAGAAATGCCTGGAGTAGGAATAGCCTTTACAGCTGGCCTGGGGCAGTGCGGGGCAGGTCAGAGAGGCGATCCCTGGATGAAGCAACAAGGCATTGCTGGCATAGATGGCCACCATCATGCCTGGCCAAACGTGCCTCCCCCCCTGCCACCAGCATCCCTGCCTTCTCTTAGGCCAAAGTCTAAATGCCAGTGTGGAGACTGCCCGGGGACGGGGCAGGGCAGTGAGGAGTGAGGTAGCTGATGTGGTCCCACAGCCAAGCACACAACACCGTCTCTGGCTCGGCTGGTCAGCTGGCTGCACCCTTTCCTCCCCTCCCCCTTGGAGGCTGGCTCTTCATCAGCTGTGTGCAATCCCTCCTCCAAGCTGGGTGGTGGTGGTTCTCTAGAGTGATGACTCATCACAGAGCTGGACTCCATCCAGACCCAAACACTGTTCACAACCCAGGCTAAGCCGTAAGCACATCCTCGCCCGCCTTCTAAAAGCTTGACCTGCCACGAGGATTCATCTTGGACAGATGCTGGGACTAGGGGTATGGGCCCCGGCAGCGGCTGGGAGAGAAGTTCAAACCCCCAAATGGTCCCTGGTTCTGTGCCCTCCTGTCTGAGATGAGAGAGAATTTCTGCGGGGACGCCTGGAACTCAAGCATCATGTCTGTCCCAATTCGCTTGGGTAGAGTAGGCCTCCCTCTTCTCCAATATCTTGGTCTCCTGCTGGACCATCTACCACACAGTATCCCAGCTGGCAGTTTCTGTATCTTCATCACCTCCGGACTATGAACAACCCAAGGGCAGGCAGTGTGGCGTCCTCATTTCCAGATGCTCAGAACTGGTACCCAGTAGGTGGTCCATGAATGAGGAGGAAAAGAGGAAGGCAGTGGATGAAGGAAGTTCTACGGAAATACCATCACGGGTTCCTGGAGCTAAGAGAGGGGTGAGGAACAGGGGAAAGGGGCTGCATGCTGGGTTTGCCTTTGTTCTTATGGGCCTCATCCATTACAAATTCTTCAAAATTAAATTTTGCGGCTGTGTGGTTATAAATGTAAATCCAGGCATGATTCATCATTAGATATTCATTGTTATTATATTCATTTTTTTTCTTCTGATTTGAAAAAAGGTTTAACTTAAGCCTTTTTTGGGGGCCCCTAGGCACTGTATTTATTGAACCTTAACTGATAAGCCGGTCACGGGGCTGTGCACAGGGTAGTCAGATAGCAATGAATGGCCCCACCCAGGCCCCAGCCAGTCAAAACCAGAGCAAGTTCCTGAAGTCCTCCCCCTGTGCCAGACCTTACTCCTTGGTTTGCTGGATCTTGGGAAGAGTCCCAGACTCTGGAAGGAGGGGCTGAAGTGATGGACAGAGGGGCACTTGGGGAGTGTGGCGCTGTGACTCTTTAGCAACTGGTATGGAAGGGTTTCAATCTTTGAAAAACAGGCGTGGACATTCTGTGCCTTTGATAAGGATAGAGGTAGAAATAACAAAATATGGTCACTGCAAAGATGTAAGATGACTCAAAAGGAGGAGGTGAGCCTGAATGCCAGGTTTCTGATCTGGGTAACAGGTGGTACCATCACTGAAGGAGACAGTTTGGCAGGAGGAGTAGCTTGAAGGGAAAGACACTGAGTTCAGTTTGGGACACGATAAATGGGATGGAGCTCTGGGATTTCTGGGAAACGATGTCTGTAAGCATTGACTAGATGGGTATAGTTTTTTAGGAAATAAGGTGAAGATGCAAATAGCAATCTGGAAGGTTCCATAGGCACACGGTAGGACCTCAGTAAATCTGTCCAGGGCCGAATAAGAACCCCAGACAGAAATAGCTCAGCCCCAGGCTCATAGACTGATTGGAAGGACCCCACACAGACTGACTTTAAGAGGAAAAACAGAATAGCCTTCTTCTGATTATGATCGAAGCAGACAACTGGAGGGTGTGTTTCAGTTCCAAGTACCCAAGGTGTGGGGCCTGTGGGGGCTTACTGCTGTCAGAAGTCAGTACGAGGGGCCAGCAAGAGCTTGTCTTGTTGTCTTGTACCTTGAAGATCTGGGAGGCATAAGGAGAAGAAATTACATTTTCCAAACCCTGAAGCAATACTTATTTTCTCTTCACATCTACTTCCCTAAGAGTCTTTTTTTCTCACTGTGTTGATAGATATTATATAATCACATTGTTTAAATATTTGAGATGGTGATTACACCACCATTCAATTTTAATTGCTACTTCTGCTAACATTGTCAGACATTCTCAAGCAAAATTAATTAGGACCAAACAATTGATTGATGGTCTTTAAAATTCAAACCTTGAGAAACTAACCAGTTTCCTAACCCAGCACCATAAATGCACAGTGAATTTATAGACACTAGAATTTCCCACTTCAAAGATGTTTTCCCCTAAGGCCACGTGTTAGTCTTACCAATAATAAATTAAAAAATGCAAAATATACACTTAAGAATCACAGAATTTATTTTTATACAAAAATCTCTTCTATAGCAAGTCTGATGCTTCACTCACTTCTCTTTGAATCCTGTGACAGTCATCTCAGTACCTACTGAGACAGCCCCATCCATTGCTGGCTGGATCTCATCTTTACCAAATTTTTTCTCCTATTGTTAAGACTGGGAATGCTATTCCCAGACACTGCGTCCTGTCACTTGTAAATTTCACTTTCTGGAGCAACACAAACACAGAAAAATTCCATTTCCAACCTGAAGATTCCTAGGAGAACGGAGTCCTCATGGATGGGGAAACAAACTAGACACCATCCTCTTCTCCCTAGTGACGATATTAGGGTGAGGCTCTCTGGAATCTGTAGCTGACTTCATGTCCCACGGTGGTGTTATAAGTCTTAAAGGATTGGAGAAATCTTTGAGAAGGAGTTCTGAACAGATTTGTAAGTTGCTGTGGCTTCACTTAGATCTCATTCACATAAAGGACAGTGCACCCAAGATCTACCTAGGTCATTGTCATTTGGGAGAGATGGAGGTTTGAAGAAGAGATAATAAGCTATATTGATTATGTTAAAATCAGATTGTATGTACAAGTATATATTGATTACAAATTTTAAAATTCTGTTTATGAGGTTTAATGCAATCTTGAAGATTGCATCAGGGAATCTGCTGAGAGGTACCTTTATAAACAAATGTTTACTTTTGTCAGATGGAGTTCAGAGTGTCTTGGGTTAGAATTTCAACTCTGCCACTAATTAACAGTGTGATCTTGGGCCTTAACTTCCTAAGATGGAAAATGGGTATGAAAACAATTCACCTTGCAAAGTGGGAGTGAGGCTTAAGTGCCTGGCATTCAGCCTGGGATATAGCAACTGCTTGATACAGGCAGTGTTAGGGTTGTAGATTCCAATTTTACACATGAGAGAGAATGTTCATGTAACTTATTTAGAAAATTAGAGAGTAAAAACATATAACAATCTATTAAAATATATTTCAAAGGCATGTGTTTAAAGTGTCTGCTGATGTTTAAAATTTTGTTAATTCAAAAAGTAATATTAAATTTTTTAATTTAAAAAAGTTGAAATAAGCAATAACCAACCATGGTTTAAAAAGAAATTCGAACAATAGAAAAATAAATAAAAATTTCCTCACCATCCCTCCCTTCAATCCTTAGTCCCAGCCCCCAACAATTCCAATAAACAGTTTGGCGTATAACCTTTCGGATATGCATAAATAAGCACATACGATGTTTTTCCTTCAAATATGAGCTCATGCTATATGTTGTTCTAGAGCTTCACTTTTTCATCTAACACGATAGCCATATATGTTATAACCTTTCAGATATGTGTAAATAAGCACATACGATATTTTCCCTTCAAAAATGAGCTCATACTGTACATTGTTCTATAGCTTCCTTTTTCATCTAACACTATAGCCACATATGATTCTGATGGGTTTTAGAAGAAGCTATATATTATTCTTAGCCATATATTATTCTGATGGGTTTTTAAAGAATGGTTTTAGCAGAAATAATGCCAGTGAAATGTGATGTTTTGAGTCCACACGGAAAGAGTTGTGGACTCAGGTTAACATCTGACTACTTCATTTCTAAAATATGGCAGAAATCCAGACAGCAGGTGGAGAAATAATCCAGATAAGACAATTAGAGAATTCGTGGATGAGTGGGGATTATTTTTGTAATATTGACACTCACCCCTACAGTTGCATAGCACTTTTCACTTACGTCACCATTGGCACTGACAACAATCCTGCAAGGATGGAGGGACCGCTTATCCTAATTTTAAGCCCAAGGAGACTGAGGTTCAGAGGTGTCCATGCAGCTTGGAGGCCAGGAGTTGGGTAGAGGAAAGGGGGTGTGTTGGGCTGTTTAACAAACCTGCTTTTGCCTGAGTTGACTCATCAAGGTCTTCAGCCAGTAGATGGACCTAAAAAGGAGCAAGTGACCTCTTGGCATTTGACCTCATGAATTGTGCAGAACTGCGGCTGCTTCCTCAATTTCGGAAGAATGCTGTTTTGGGACCACTGGCTTAAGCGCTGGGCTCCCCTTTGTCTAAACATAGTTGTAAACGGTCCACAGTGTTTGGTGAGTGCCTCTGAAGTGCTTGTCCTGTGTTAGAAGTCACCAAATGCAGGACAGTGGAGCCTGCACTGGGCAGGCATCCAGGCTTCTGTCTGAACCTGGGCCCGTCCACCTTTCTAGGGATGTTCTTGCCCCAGCTGCCTGAAGAGTGGCTTGGGCTAGAATAACTCTTCCTGGCTTGGAACTGGGGTCCTCTGGGCCTCTGTGAGGATGGAGAAGCGGGGAGGGGACCTCATTCACACCCAGGTTCACTGAGTGAGAATCTCCTGAATTCATCCTCATGATTTCAAAGGTGAACGAAGAGCCTGGAATTATCTAAGGTTGACTTTGGGTTTTAATGGAGCAGAATGAGGACAAAAAGGACCAGAGACCCCATCTGGCACTGGATAATGATGCTTAGAAAGTTTGCCAAGCTGTGCGGCCCTGTCTTCTCCGTGGAAGTTAGGCGGGATGCTGTGGGTAGGAAACAGGCATCCCTGGCCCCTCTGACAGCATCTAGGGGGCCCCTGAGGGTCTGGCTATCCTTGGCTCAGATTAGAAATGATGGGACTGGAAGACCCAGGTTCTCCCTGGGCCGCTCACAGAGGGAATTATCACTCTTGTCTGGTAATGTTGTGGGTGAGGGGGTCTTTAGTGAGCCAGAGGGGAGGAGCAGACTGGCAAAGCCTCTTCCTTCTTCCCAGCCTTCCCAAAACCTTAGACTGTGAGAAATGAGTATCAGATAGGGAGAAAGACAATCTTCCTTGGGAGCCTAAGCAGATTCTGCAGAAAAGGTGACACATGCCAGGGCTTCCACCTTCAGAAGGCACTGGGCACCTTGCTTAGCTAATCTATCTCTGCAGGAGTCCCAGCCCCTGGACCTGCTAGGCTATCCTCCAGCCTTTTTGAGGATCCTGAGCCAGTGGCTTCTTTCAGCCCTCCGCTCGCGACAACTGACCACCTCACACCCACAGCTGAAGATTTCATTCCTTCCTTGGGAAATGAAATGCACCACACCCTCAAACGTCTCACAGGAGAATGAAGACACCTGCAACTTTCAGCAGCAGGAAGAGATGTGAGCCAGAAAATTCTGCTGGTTTTGTGAGAAGGTGCTGGGGTTTCTTATTTGTGGGCTTTGATTTATCTAAATGCTGGACTTTCAATCTAGGTTTGAAAATTCTAAAGATGCCCAGAGGTTCCTTTAGAGGGAGCCAAAAGCGGGCTGAGAAAGTGGGGTTCAGGGTCCCCTATTTCCATATCGACCAGAGTCATTCCACTTCTGTCTCATTTTTTTAAAAAAATGTGGGCTTAGTGTAGAAGTTATTTAATTATTATTTTTTAAACGAAGAGCTTTGGGACCTCCCTGGTGGTCCAGTGGTTAACACTCCATGCTTCCACTGTGAGGGGTGCAGGTTCAATCCCTGGTTGGGGAATTAAGATCCTGGGATGGGGAGGGTTGGGGGGACTCGAGGGAGGGTGGGGGGGGGGAGTTGAGGGAGGGAGGGAATATGGGGATATGTGTATAAAAACAGATGATTGAACTTGGTGTACCCCCAAAAAATAATAAATAAATTAATTAAAAAAAAAAAGATCCTTCATGCCACGTGGCATGGCCATAAATAAATAAATAAATAGTTCTGATGCTAAAACCAAATTTGAGAACCACAGGTCTGTCACTTCACTTTTCTTTGGGGTGCTGGTCCTGACATTCTACACGTACACAGAGCTCAGTCTTATTTTGGGAGAACAGAGAAATTCATTCAGTCATTCCACTAACATTTACTGGCAGCTTCCTTTGTGCCAGGTACAATTATGCTCCGTGAAAAATTACAAGGTCTAATAAATGCCCCCCTTGCCCTTCAGGAGGTGGTCTAGTGCTGAATGATACAGGTTACAGGCCGTGGCAGGTGGTCCAGACGAGTGGAAACTGTGTGGATGGCAAGGCAGGCCTGGGTTTCCATCCTGGAGTGATCTGACTCTGAAGAGCTGCAGCCACAGACACAGTTCTCTTCAAAGATCTCTCTTTCTAGACTTATCTTCCTTATCTTCAACTTACGAGGCTACGTTGGGGGGGCAGCCATGTTTTAGTTTCTTTTCCCCAAACCATTTTGGCCAACTAGGGGTCACCTTAATCCAATCAGAGGGTTTTTTTTTGGTGGGGGGATGCTGCCTTGGGTCTTTGTTACTGTGCATGACCTTTCCCTAGTTGTGGTGAGTGGGGGCTACTCTTCATTGTGGTGCATGGGATTCTCATTGCAGTGGCTTCTCTTGTTGTGGAGCATGGGCTGTAGACATGCAGACTTCAGTAGTTGCAGCACACGGGCTCAGTAGTTGTGGCATGTGGGCCCTAGAGCATGTGGGCTTGAGTAGTTGTGGTGCACGGACTTAGTTGCTCCACGGCATGTGGGATCTTCCTAGACCAGGGATCAAACCTGTGTCCCCTGTCTTGGCAGGCGGATTCTTAACCACTGCACCACCAGGGAAGCCCCCGATCAGAGGTTTTAACAGAGGGTGTAACAGCTGCGCTCTTGATTTGTTTCTTGCCACCTCCTGCTCCTCCTCCTTCTTCTCCTCCTTCTTCTCCTTCTTCTTCTTTTTTTTCCCATGAGGGGCTGCTTCTCTAATAAGGATGCTGCAACACGTAAAGAGAACAAACATAAAACCTTTGTTATATTAAGCCACTGAGATTTAGGGGTTGTTTTTTGCTACAGCATAACCTCATCCATCCTGACTAATACAACTTACCTACACTTATATTGTGGGCAAACTCCTGTTTCTCATCCCATAGCTTAAATGTCTCCCAGTCTGTGAAGTCATGGTCCACTCTCCCAGATAGGGCTGAAGGGTCTTTCTTCTGTGTACACAATACGTTATAACACACAATAAGTTTAAATGAACTTTTCTGTGTCTCTGTCTGTCGTCCTCACTGGCTTTATATACCTTGAGAGCAGAAGTTATATATATGTGTTTTTTGAAAGACTGAATGAATGTAAGTATAGTATTGGGAGATTTCTTCTTAAAACCTAGTGTTTATTGCTTATTTCTGAGCTGCAAAGAAACAATCTGTCATTGTATGAGTGACAAGATGCAATTGTCAACATCTGCCTGACAACTCAGGTTAGGTATGAAAGTTTGAAATCAAGGGGGTTAGGAAACGGTATGTTATGTTTCATTAGGTTCTAGCAGCCAGCGCCCTGTGAGCATTGCCGAACCAGATGGAAATCCTTTTCAGCAAGTGTCAGGGAATACAGCAGTCTTCCATACTGAAACTATTTGTTGGCATTTACAAGTTCCCATTTTCTGTATTTTAACTTCTAATTGGTTTCCTCTTTTGTGTTAAGAATGCCATCTGTCCCTTTGACAGGTTTTTGGATTTGATACCACTTACCAGGAAATATGACCATCACTGTAAGATGATTCTAAAGTGTTCATCCCAAACAGCCCTGTTTTAGTAACTTCACGCACAATCCCTACTATTCCTGTGTAGAAGTTTTACCATTTTTTAAGCAGTTTCACCTTCACATTTTCTAGGAGTTCATAATATAAGGTAAGGTAAGTGGTCTTATTTTGATTCCAAATCTCACATCTGCTCCATGGCGGTAAAAAGGGTATTATTGTCCCTATTAGTAGATGAGAAAACTGAGGCTTTGGAAGTGGGCTTGTCTAAGATATAGAAACAACACTCTCCAGGACCTTAAAATTAATTTCTGAATTGAAATCCACTGCCCTACAGATATCATTTCCAGCTTGTGGAATAGAAGCAGGGGTAAAATTCATTATTCTTGTTTCATGAACCAAGAAACTGAAGCCAAAAGAATTTAAATGACCAATGCTAGGTAAGATGCTTCAACAATTAATTCACAATTCTAGGCTTGAAGAACTCCAATCCTCTCCCCTGGGGTCTTGTGTTCTTACTATTACTACCTTACCCTACCTTGACTTTGCATGACCTTCCTCCAAGTCCAAAGTTACCTAGAGGGAGGAAGAGCCAGCCAGGGGAACTTCCTGTTAGAGGAAGGATTATTAACTAGTCCTAGAAAATCAGAGGACCAACTTCAGAAGGCACAACCTGGAACCCAAGTGCTGTGGTCTGTTGATGTTGGATCTGCTGAGCCCTTGTAAGCAGGTTGGAGCCAGGACAAGAGAGCACTAACTCCTACTGTGCATCCTTTATAAAGCAGACACTTTAGGGATGCTCCCCCACTTAATCCTTACATTTAATCCTTACGGAATGCTAATTTATTATTATTATTATTTTTTAATTTTATTTTTTTGGCTGTGCTGGGTCTTTGTTTTATTGCAGGCGCACAGGTTCTCTAGTTGTGGCACACAGGCTTAATGGCCCTGAGGCATGTGGGATCTTAGAATCCCAACCAGGGATGAACCTACTGGACCTCCAGGGAAGTCCCTGGAATGCTAATTGAATTTAAAGATGATGAAATTAAGGCTGGGAGTGGCTGTCTGGATTGGCTCATCTCGCAGAGCTCAGTTGGCCTGTCTATGGTGCACAACTAGATTATGCTAGCTGGCCATCAACAAAGAATGGACATTTGGAGGGAAGGCTGGGGTTGGGGCTAAGGAGATCAGTATTCTTTCTTGAAGAGTCTCCAGCTGATTGTTGAGGACAGAATTTGAAGCAGAAAAGAAAAAGACTTTCCAGGCCAGAAGTAGCAGTGGGGCCTGTCACTCATCACTGTTTAAACACAAGGAAACCCTCCACCCCATGCCACCCCTGGCAGATACTAGGGTGTGTCTGGGCTGTAGGGAGTGTCTCCAGCATTCGAGGAAATTGAGATTAGCAAGAATCAATGAATGGGCAAATCAGCCATCTGTTATGTAACCACGGGAAGAGATCTGAAAACCTCAACTGAGGAAATCTGGACACACCCAACCAAATTAAGTCAGTGAGACTGGAAGGTAGTCCCAGAAAAAGAAGATGGGGTGTAGGAAATGCTGCTCTTTCTATGGGGCAGTGCCAAACAGACTTGAGGACCAGATCTGGATTCAGAATTCCTTGTGGCTCTTACAGGCTCCCGCTGAGACTGGGTTCCCTTCTGTGCAAACCTTCTGATGCAGATGATTCAAGTTCAAGGTCTACAGAGTAAAAGCTTCTTTGCCTCCCTGACCCCTCAGAGCCTGGACCTGAGCAACTTCCTTGTCTCCTAGGACAGTTTTCCCATCTTGCCTTTTAGCATCAAGAAAAACAGGTAAATGGGAATTTCAACTCTACAGCAACAACCATCCATGGAACTGTCTGCAGTTTGCAAGCCATTTTTACTCACACTGTCTTCATGTTTTCCCCAAGTCTCTAACATACTAAATCTGAAAGAAGGCTTCTCAGTGGAGGGGGATACCTGAACTGCCTCAAAGAATATGAAATCAGTCTTTGAAGGGAGTACAGAGCTTGTTGGACACTTCTCATTTTCTAAATCTGTAATTAAATTACTGGCATTCAGTGAGGATAATTTTTGTTTTACACATAATTGTGCCAGTACCAATAAAACTCCCTACCCCCAAAATTCTCAATGCTGGATCTCGAATTTTCCTCCAGCCTCAGAATTAAAAAAAAAAATATGTCTTGCCTTGGGCACATCCAACATCATATACTCAAATGGCTTCGGTTGGCTTGATTCTAATCCTAATTAAACCAGTGCCATTTTGTCTCTTTGAACCCTCTCTCAGATGACTCAGTTCAGCCCTAGTTTGGTTTGAAAGAATGCCAACAAGCCTGGGAGACAGAACAGAACTTTGGGGATGATTTTAGGCTTTGCAAAAGAATCCTTTATTTCCCCCAAATGATCAGCTTAATGATGAGCTTTCCTGGGGAGTAACGAAAAAATATTGTTTTGAAAAATAACCAAAACAAAAAATTAAATTTGCTCATAATTCCATTGGTTCAAAAATATTTCATAAAGAGGAAAGTTTCTCCCTCCACCTGATTCCTTTCTTCAAAGTAAATCACTATTTACAAATTGTTGCATATTACACCCAATTCCTTGCTGGGTTTCTGCAGACATATCTAAGTGCACATATATCCAAAATGACAGACCACTGTCCTTGACCTTGCTTATTTCCCTTCATACTCATGGATATTTCCAAGTCAGTACCTATAGGTCTAACATTATTTTTAGAGGCTGCATGTTATTCCACTGAATGAATATATTATAATATATAGATTCAACCATTTTCCTATGGATGGGCATTTAGATTATTTATAATATTTTTGTTATTGAGGACGATGCAACAGTTTCTTGTTTATGCATTTTGATGTATTTATTTTGTTATTTCTTGTAGGATGGATTTGGAAGACTGGGACTGCCTTTACTCTTGGGGCTGGAACACCAACGGTGTAGGTGAGGGTCCTCACCCCTCCTCTCCAGCCTTGCTAACACTTGAGCCAATCTGCTAGACCAAAATATGTTAATCTCCTTGAGATGTAATTTGCATTTCCCTGACTACTAGTGAAGTTGAGCATCTTTTCATATGTTTATGGGCAATTTGCATTTCCTATTCAGTAAATTACCTAGTCTTATCCTGGACCCATATTTCCATCTCGGACTGTTTTTCTATTCTATGTGTAGGAGCTCTTTGTGTACATGGGATATACACCTTGTCTCTTATAGATGAGGAGAGTATTTTTCTATCACATCATTGTCTTTTGACTTTGTTTAGGATGTGTTTTAAGTGTAATTAAAATTTTTTATTGTCCTCAAATATGTTAAAATTTTCCTTCTGTGTTTCTGGGCTATCTGTCTTAGAAGGAATTCCACTATATTTTATTTGTTTTTATGATCTTACTTTTTCCAATTTAAAACTTCAATTTAGGTTTTTTAAATTAATTCATTAGTAACTGGGTAAGTCAGGCAGCTAGCTTTCCTTTATTCTAAATGAAGAGTCAGGAATTTAAAAAGCATTTAATCAGCAAAAATGTACACTTGGTGGAGGGCAGGGAGGGACCCAGTAAAGTTCCTAGGAGAACCCATGGTCCCTGAAGCTGGACCCAGAAGATCTTTAACGCGCATTCTGGGAAAAACATTTAGAGGTTTTGATCTAGCCAGTCATGGGTTAGACCCCTCTGAATGTGTGTGTGTGTGTGTTGGGGGTGGGGGGGGTGGGATTTGGTTTTGTTTTATAAAGAAGGGATTTGTAGATGAAAACATTGTCCTTCCTCAAAAATCTCCCTATTTATAAACCAAATCCTGTGTACAACTCTGTCCTATCTGTTGGTCCATTTTAGGTGTGTCTCCCTCAGCCCATGATGAGCTCATCCAGGCTGTGCCTTCACTCATCTCTGTTCTGAATCGGGACAGTGGATGCCGGCTGAACTTGTCTTCCAAGTCTTCTAAAGATGTATTTCATGTGTGTCCACATAATCTAAGAGTGTTTCAACATTTTTAAGAGGAATTTGCTGGCTTCTCTACAAGCAGACGTAGAACCAGCAGTAGCAAGATTTCTCCACGGACAAAGTCTTTTCTCTTTCCATTTGCACATGAAAGTACCAATAAATACTTGTAAAATTTTATCATTCTGTTAAACTTCAAATTCAGACTTGTCAGTAATTACTGGTTTGCATTAAAAGGATGAGATTAGAGATTGAGGTCCAGGAAGAATACATGATTTGCTTGGAGGCACACAGAATAACCGCTCTCTTGTCTTCTCATTTGCTGTTGCACTTTGTCCCTTGACAAAGGACGAATGGCGTGGTGCAGGGCGCAGGTCGGGTGAGAGAGGACAAGGTAGGAATTCTAAATGTAGCACCAGGGGCCATCCTGGCCTGTTGTAACAGTCCCCCTTGCCCTTCTGGTAAAAAGGTGGAGCAGGCAATTCTGCGAGCACTTCCTGGGGCTGCTGCTGAGGACTTGAAGGTCCTGGCCAGGCACTCATTCCTCTTTCCCTCTGTTGCTGATAAACAGAAACTCTCTTTGAAGAGCTGGCTTTGCTTCAGAAGGACTCATTCTGGGATCTCTGCCTTGAACAATATCGTTGAGCGTGTGCTCTATACAGGTATCAGCATGCCCCTCCCCGGGAGTAAAATAGACATAGCTGGAGTGAGGAAGACAGAGTCTGTTTCCTTTCAGTGTCTCGGGGGAAGCGGGCATTAAACAAATTCTCCCAGGCATATATCATCACAAATGAAGGTAAGTGTTCTGAAGGAAAATCCGGGTTGCTTGGGGAGAATGCAGCGGGAGGGCATGGTTTAGACTAGGGGGCTAGGGAAAAGCAGAAGCGGGGGTGTGAAAGGCTTTTGCAAAGGTTTACAGCTTTACATATGGGAAGGAAATAATAATAATAAAGGTGTTTGGAAGGACAGCTCATCCTCATTCATGGGCCACTTCCTAGGACTCTGGGAACCCGCCTCTCTCCCCCGAATTATGTAGGCATCCATCGTAAGGACTGGAAGAGCCTTCACAAATGCTAATAGTGAGCGTTTCACAGGCTGCCCCCTGACCCTCTGCATCCTCATCCATAACTAGTTTGAATGCGGAGGTGAATGGCCACGATGATTGGCATTTCCAGTTTGGGAAATAGGAAGTGGAGCAGCTTTCCCACCCCAAGGGGCGGTGGGGCAGGTTTCCCTATCCCAAACCATCCCGAGAAGAACGTTTTTCCAGAGGAAATCCCACTTCATGGTGTATTTGGTCGTGAAGGGGGCTGCCCAGGAGATTCGGTTTGTTCCCGGGGAGTTTTGGTACTAGAATATCTAACCCTGTCGCACAACCCCCCGTCATCCGCCTACCCAACACACCTGCAGGAAAGGTTGACCAGAGTGAAGCGAGGATTTGATAGTGGCTGCGGGATGAGAAAGGGGGGAGGGGGTGTTAATTTCCCCGGAAGAATCTATCCAGATCTGGTAATAACAAGAGCTGACACCCGTCCTGTGCTGGCACCGTTCTAAACGCTTTCAAAACTATTTCTCAAAACAACCGTATGAAGTAAGCACCATTCCTAACTCCATTTCACAATTGAGGAAAGCAAGGCACAAAGCTTGCCCCTTTGCCCGCAACAACTCGAAGGCAAGGTTTCTGAGCCGGGGTGTGGGCTGCAGGAGGTGTGGACCAACTCCTAGGAGAACCTGAGCCGCTCCCCGTCCCCACCCCCCCACCCCCCCCCCCCCTTAATTCGGGAAATTGCTCGTTTTGAAAGGCTAACTTGGGAGCCTCACGCCCATTCCCTTCGGAAGCCGAGGCGAACCGCCCCGCTCCGCGCGGTGGTGAGGACAGGTGGACAGTGCGGCGGGAGGGCGGCCGGTGGCCCCGCTTGGACCCCCGAGACCAGGCCCAGCAGCCCCGCGTTCTGCGCAGTCTCCGCGAGGTGTCGCCTTCGGCCGAAGAAACCACCGCGGCGCCACCCTCGTAGCCCGCAGTTATTTATTTATTTTCAAAGAAGGGGGCGCCGCTCTCCTTTCAATTTAAAACTGGAAACCTCCTGCGGTCTCGTTCCTAAAGGCGCGCGTCCTCTCCCTCCCACTCTGCGCCCTGGGTCCAGCTTCCCTTCGGAGATCACACAGGAGCCACCCCCACTCCCCGGCCCCCCCCCCCCCCCCCCCCCCCGCCCGGTTGGACGTGGGCCTTGCGATCAGCAGCACACACACGCCGTCAACGCGGGGGCTGGGTTAGGAGTCTCTGAACCCCACCCCACCCCACAACCCAACAAACACCCCCGGAGCCCTCCGGAAAATTTTTTTTTAAATGCCGAGCAATTGCCAGGCCCGCAGGGTGGGTGCTGCATTGCGCCGCTCGGCGCGCAGCTGGTCCGCAGAGTGCACCGGGTGCAAGCCCGGGGGTCTAAAAGGGCGGGAGGAGCACGCCCCGGGCTTCCCAGCTTTGCAGCCGCCTCTCTGCAAAGAAGAAAAGCAACTGGCTTTTGGCGCGAAAGCCTTGGCGCCTCCCCTGATTTTTATGGAAATCAAGAGGGCGGGGTAAAGCCGCTTTCCTCTGCCTTTCTCCCTCCCCCTTGTCTGTGCCGCAGCCCCCTTCTCTCCCCGCCCCCCGGGTGTGTCAGATTTTTCAGTTAATAATATCCCCCGAGCTTCAAAGCGCAGCCAGTGACAGTCATCTGTCTGGACGCGCTGGGTGGATGCGGGGGGCTCCTGGGAACAGGGTTGGAGCCGAGCTAGCGCTAGCCAGACTCAAGCGCGCACAGACTGCAGCCACCCGAGGACCCCCCGTCCCTAGCCAGCCGGGGACCCCCGCACAGAATCGCCTCCGGATCCCCGGCAGTCCGCGGGAGGTAAGGAGCGGGGGTTGCAAACCGCCCGGCGCCCCGGGAGCGGTGAGCGCGGCGGGAAGGCAAGCCCTGGACTGGATCGCGGCTGGCGCGCAGGGAGCCCGAATATGCCCGGGGGACTGTTTCTGCTTCCGAAACAAAACCATCTCGGGATTTTTCCCTGAAAAGCCAGTTACAGTCCCGAAGGCTCCCGGACCGGGAGAGACCCGCCCTAATCCTTCTACTGCCCTTGCCAGGGGGTTGTAATGGCTTCATCGAAAAGAAATTCATCCTTCTTTAGAACATCAAGTCTGCATTTGAGCTGACAGGGCGTCGGTGCGTCCCCACCCCGAAGCCGGGTTCTTCTCCAGAGGGTGTCCCCAGAGGAAGAAGAAGGGGGTTAAGCGGGGCGAGGCCGTTGCGGTGGTAATCTGGGTCACGGCTGCTGCAGCTCAGAGGAGACGCGGCTCTCCCGGCCACCCTCCCCGCGCTGGTGCCCCTGAACCATTCCCGGGAACTGGGGTTCAGGCTCTCCCAGGAAGAGGACGGCGTTGGGGGGTTTGGAACAGCGGGGGTGGGGTTAGGGAGGTTCAAAATCAGCTATTGGCAGTACTTCCCCTGCAGCGGGTGAATGCTGGGGGCGTCTGATCAAAATTTGGGGGAGGGGGTTCTGGATTTGGTTGCCTGTTGTTGGTCTCGGTCTAGAGAAAGGATTTTTCCGTTTGCAAAGTTTCCTAAATCCCCCGCTATAGCTTGCACTCCCGAGTTTGCAATTTTACAAAGGGGGAACTGAGGGTACTCAAATCCTATACCCGGTAGCTGGCTTGGAGCCCTGGGCTTCCTATGAGCAGCTGGCCCTACTTGGGTGCAACCGGGGTTGTCGGTGAGCAGGAGGGAGCTCGAATTCTGCAGCCTTGAAGAGCCCCCTCCCCCAGGCAGTGCCTTGTGTGAATGAAATGGCAGTTTCCAAAGTTGCGGAGCCACGCCACCACCCCCCGCATCTGCATGCCCCCTCCCACCCCCTGTTGTAGACAGCTTGTACACAAAAGGAGGGAGGGAGAGAGCGAGAGACACAACTTCCTCCACCTTTGGGAGCACTGGGCGGAGTGGGGGGCTTGGAGGGGAGATTGAGGAACCGGGTGAGAGGGGGTGACCGCTGCCTGTCCCCATCCTCCCCCACCCCCCCCGTCCGGCCCCGCTTGCCAACCCTCTCCTGGTGTGTCTGTCGGTTGCAGTGTCGGAGGTTGGCGCGGGCCCCCGCCCTCCACGCCCCCCACGGGAAGGAAGCACCCCCCGAACTAAAAAGAGCGGAGCGGAAAGAAGCCCTCATTCGGCGGCCAGGAGGCGAGCCGATGCCGAGCTGCACCGCGTCCACCATGCCGGGGATGATCTGCAAGAACCCAGACCTCGAGTTTGACTCGCTGCAGCCCTGCTTCTACCCGGACGAAGATGACTTCTACTTCGGCGGCCCCGACTCGACCCCCCCGGGGGAGGACATCTGGAAGAAGTTTGAGCTGTTACCCACGCCCCCGCTGTCGCCCAGCCGTGCCTTCCCGGAGCACAGCCCGGAGCCCCTGAACTGGGCCACCGAGATGCTGCTGCCCGAGGCCGACCTGTGGGGCAACCCGGCCGAGGAGGACGCGTTCGGCCTGGGGGGCCTGGGCGGCCTCACCCCCAACCCGGTCATCCTCCAGGACTGCATGTGGAGCGGCTTCTCGGCCCGCGAGAAGCTGGAGCGCGCCGTGAGCGAGAAGCTGCAGCACGGCCGGCCGCCCGCCGCGGGGCCCGCAGCCCCCGCCCCGGGCGCGGGCGCCACCAGCCCCGCGGGCCGCGGGCACAGCGCGGTGGCTGCGGGGCCGGGCCGCGCCGGGGCCGCCCTGCCCGCCGAACTCGCCCACCCGGCCGCCGAGTGCGTGGATCCCGCTGTGGTCTTCCCGTTCCCGGTGAACAAGCGCGAGCCCGCGCCGGCGCCCGCCGCCCCGGCCGGTGCCCCCACGGCTGCGGCCGCGGTCGTCTCGGGGGCGAGCGCCGCAGCCTCCGCGGGCGCCCCGGGGGCCGCCCTTCCGCGCGCCGGGGGCCGCCCGGCCGGCAGCGGTGACCACAAGGCCCTCAGCACCTCCGGAGAGGACACCCTGAGCGACTCAGGTAAAGAGCGAGCCAGGGTCCGGCTGCCCCGCCCCGGGGTGCTGGGGCTGGGGTGGCGCCCGGTTTGTTGTTCGTGGGCTTTGGCTTTGGGGGAGAGTATTTTGGAGGTGGCGCTGGTGGCCGAGACGTGTTTTTTCCTGAGCTGATTTCCAGGGTGCGGAGGACAGGGTGGGTGAAAGCTGTGCTCTCCAGCCTCACCTTCCCTGAAGTTCCTTCAGCCCCCTCCGGGAGCCTGACTCCATCCCTGGCCCCCACCCCGTCCCCCATCTCTCTCTGCAGCGCCCTCGGAGGAAGATTAGGAAAAGTTGAGTGGCTAAAGCCGCGTTGGGGTTCGGGGGGCCGCTGGCTGCATTGCCTGAGCAGAAACCTGTTAGCCCAGGGGGGAAAAGGGACTCTGCGGCCCAGGTCAGAGGTGGGGAGACGCCCCGAAAAGGACACGCCTGCGCAAAGTCCTATTTAGGGTGCAGGAAGTGAGGGGGGGGTATCGCACAGATGGCGAGTACCGATTGTATTTTATTTTTTCCAACCTTGGCCCTCTTTTCCCCCTCCCTCGGTGGGTGGTGGGCTATCCGCTCCTGGTCGGTCGCCAGCAGGCGGCGATATGCTATGGTGAGGATATGAGAGGCTGGAGGTGGTGGGGCCGCCCCTCCCTCCCTTCATTCAGCAGCTGGCGGCAAGTACCACAGCGGTTGTGTACATTCTCAAGGGGCCGCCTCTTTACAGTGTGCAGTGAGAACCGCCCAGTTTTGTCTTCTAGCCAGAATTCCAGGACTAATTTCAGTTCCGAGTTGTGTGCTGTAAGCCAATGCCCTTCAAGGTGAGGGCGGGCACTTAGCAGGCCCTCCCGGAATGCACACACCCTGAAGCACTCATTGATGGGTTCTATTGTGTGCCTCCTGCTGAAACTGAAGGGTAGGGTTTAAACCAAGACTTTGCCCTGGAGGTGAAGAACTCTACCCAAATACTGGAGTAGCCCTTGTCCTTGGAGCTGGGAGCCTTGGACCTTGAAAACCAGTGTTTTCAGAATGCAGATGGATAAAAAGCCTAAATTTCCTTCAGGGCTGAGGACGGATTCATCAGAGGCTCCTGGAAGGAAACTTGGTGATAAGCCTCCAGTTTGAGCGGGTCTGTCCCTTTAATGTCTGTGCCTTGACAGCTTTCGGTGAGGAAGCACTTCCTTCCAACAGCTGTCTTCTTGGCAGAAAACCAAAACATTGGCTTAAAGGGACCCAGAGACTGGAACAGCCTCACATTTCGGCTTTAGAACAAATCCCACAATTGTTCAGCTTTCCGGTCCCCTTCAGATCAAGCAGAAGATGTGTTTTGATTTTCATGCTTGCATTTTAAACAATAATTTTCTCTCCGAGCATGGTAGTAAATGAGGAGAGAGGGGGAAATGCACACATGATGTGACACGTTTTTGTGGCCGCCCCCGCTCCCAACGAATTTGGGTTTAGAGCTCTGGTGGATTACGAGTTTGTAGTTAAGGTTTGATGTTTGTTAGATGAAAAACCGCTTACTGTATAGAACTCATGTTCGTGGAAGACAAAGTATTTTTCTTCCTTAGTTAATTAAATTGTTCTTTAAGTCAAACTTCACCACACGTAAGTGGCTACCTGAGGCTCCTAAAACGAGGCGCGTCAGTTCTTAAGTGTGGAGATGGAAGTAGAAATAAATCTATGGGGCAGACGAGCGATGATGGTAAAGGGTTACCATTTACTGAGCCTCTGTTTACATATTATTGGTCCAACTCAACCTATGGTGTTATCCCTTATTTAATAGCTGGGGAAACTGACGCTTAGAAAGTAACTTGCCCAGAGTCATGCAGCTAGTTTGTGATGGAGCCAGGTCTCTAACTCCAAAGCCAAGGTTCTTTCTATTTCTGCTACTTGCTCAAGCTTGAATGGAGGATGAAATGCTGGAAGTATGGGGAGGGAAAAAGTATTGTACAGCTCTGTTCAGAGACCTATGTTGATGGACCCTAGTAACAGCAAACCATGTGCCAGGGCCTGCTCTATGGGACTGTGTGTGTAGGTGATTCATGCGTGCCTCACCATGAGAATAACCCTTATCTTGTTCTCAAAGATGATGAAGATGACGAGGAGGAAGACGAAGAGGAGGAAATTGACGTGGTGACCGTGGAGAAGCGGCGGTCCTCCTCCAACAGCAAGGCTGTCACCACCTTCACCATCACCGTGCGTCCCAAGAGTGCAGCCCTAGGCCCCGGGAGGGCCCCGTCGGGTGAGCTGATCCTCAAGCGCTGCGTCCCCATCCACCAGCAGCACAACTATGCCGCCCCATCGCCCTACGTGGAGGGCGAGGATGCGCCGCCCCAGAAGAAGATAAAGAGTGAAGCATCCCCGCGTCCCCTCAAGAGTGTCGTCCCCCCAAAGGCCAAGAGCTTGAGCCCCCGCAACTCTGACTCGGAGGACAGCGAGCGCCGTCGGAACCACAACATCCTAGAGCGGCAGCGCCGCAATGACCTGCGGTCCAGCTTCCTCACGCTCAGGGACCACGTGCCAGAGCTGGTGAAGAACGAGAAGGCGGCCAAGGTGGTCATCTTGAAAAAGGCCACAGAGTACGTCCACTCCCTCCAGGCCGAGGAGCACCAGCTTTTGCTGGAGAAGGAGAAGCTGCAGGCAAGACAGCAACAGTTGCTAAAGAAAATTGAACACGCTCGGACTTGCTAAACGTGTCTCAGAACTGGACAGTCACTGCCACTTTGCACATTTTGATTTTTTTTTTTTTTTTTAAACAAACCTTGTGTTGACATTAAGAATGTTGGTTTACTTTCAAATCGGTCCCCCGTCGAGTTTGGATGTGGGTGGGGAGCAGGACACGTGGGATTCTACCTGGACCTCGGGAGAGGGCCTGCAGGATGGGATGCTGGGTGGCCCTGGCGGTTTTCCTCTGCGTCACCTGTGAGACGGCGGTCGAAGTCCGTGACCGTTGGGAGCCTTCTGGGGCTGTTGAAGTCACCTTGTTTATTCCAAGTTTCCAGACGACAGAAAGTCATTCCTTCTTTTTAAAATGGTGCTTAAGTTCCAGCTGATGCCACGTGGGGGTTTACCATTGATACCCCTGGGGAACATTTCTGTAAATACCATGGACACACCTGCCTTTTGTATACGTCCTGGGTAATGAGAGGTGGCTTTTGCGGCCAGTATTAGACTGGAAGTTCATACCTAAGTACTGTAATACCTCAATGTTTGAGGAGCATGTTTTGTATACAAATATATTGTTAATCTCTGTTATGTACTGTACTAATTCTTACACTGCCTGTATACTTTAGTATGATGCTGAAACATAACTAAATTTGATACTTATATTTTCGTATGAAAATGAGTTGTGAAAGTTTTGAGTAGATATTACTTTATCACTTTTTGAACTAAGAAACTTTTGTAAAGAAATTTACTATATATATATGCCTTTTTCCTAGCCTGTTTCTTCCTGTTAATGTATTTGTTCATGTTTGGTGCATAGAACTGGGTAAATGCAAAGTTCTGTGTTTAATTTCTTCAAAATGTATATATTTAGTGCTGCATCTTATAGCACTTTGAAATACCTCATGTTTATGAAAATAAATAGCAATTAAATGATGCAACTTTTTTTTTTCCCCTTAATAGCAGTGGTTAAACTCTATCCCTTTAGCAGCAACCATGAAGAGCACATAACCTAGAGAGGGAACTTGGTTTCCACAGACAAGTCACTTTATACCTGTACAGTCCTGGCTGGGGAGGGGCCATTGTCCCCACTTGGAGTGGAGGGAACTGAGCTGAGGAGGGGTACGAGATTTCTCCCAAATGACACAGTGTACAGATGTTACTAGTGATTGTGCGTTCCAGCAACAGCACCCCATAGTTTACACAACACTTTACTGTATGTTGTCCACTTAACCAAACTAAGGTGGGACATCAGACCCTTTAGAATGAGAAGTAAAATTAAGACACTCAGTTCTGCAACTTGGCTGTATTTGGTGTTGGTAACCTTTGTCCCATCAGCTGATGGCTTTGTATTTCAGCATAGTCAAAATTTATTAGGACCTGTGCAAGGTTCTCTGCTAGGCATTGTAGCCAAATAAAGATGGAACTGGTCCCTCCCCTCAAAAAGCTCACAATCTGATTCACAAAAGTAACTCATGGAGTGACAGCTGTGTGGCCCAGATCAAGTGCCCTGTCCCTTCAGGAGAGGCCCTGGGGTGTTAGTGTAGCTCTGTCTGCTTGGCACTCCTGTTATTTTGGTTGCTTGGACTGCTCTGTGGAAGCCAGATTAAACTTTGCAGGTTCTGGAGGACAGCCAGGGCTAACAGGTTGGGGCAGGGGGACCACAGCAGAGTGAGGAGGCAGTTTCAGAGTTTCCCTGATGGGAGACGATACCCTTGTTTGGGAGGCTTCTCAGAAATGAGCGCCTACAAATACATCTCTTAGGTGAAAGGTGGTACTCAAAGCCATTTCTCTAAGGTTTCATTCATCTTAGGTTTTAGCTTTGAACTGAAAAGACCTTTGCTTTGCTCAGAAGAAAACATGTCCAGCGATGAGAAACAGCTTTGCTTGCCTAGGCCAAGTGGATCCCTGTCTGCATTTTACAAAGGCCAGTGGAATTTAGAATTTGAGGTCTTCCTTGTGGTTTACAGCCACATTCCCTGAGCTTTGAGGTTGGTGGTACTGCCATGGACATCACCAATGGTAAGATCATGTTGAAATTTAGGTAAAATTCTCTTTACTCCTTAATTCCCCCCTTGCCCCCATCCCCACACTAAAAAATAATCCTCTTTGTCATTCAAAAAGACTTCCCATCCTCCATTTGCATTTTACAGGCCCCAAATCTCCCTGCAGCCACTGCACCTTGTCCTGTACCCATGAGCCAAAAGAAAATTGAGAGACCTCAAAGTAATTGAGATTCTTAAAACCCAACTCAGTCATCCCAATTCCTTTGCTTGTGACCACCATAAGGAGACTACCTAGGTGTTTTAGATGAGATGGAACTCCAGCCACGGAGGAGGTTAAACTGTTGAGATGAAGGAGGCTCTAAACTGTAATTCCTGCCAGGCTTTATTTTCGCTCTGGCTTCTGGGAAGCTCAGAGCCAGATTCCATGCTCTCATTCCACATACTTGGTGCCCATTCTCTCTTCTAAATGTTTATGGCCTTTTGATTTTCATTGTTAGTTTAATGACCTTTTAAAAAATGTTCTTTATGTTACATTAAAGAGAACTTTTTGCTTTAGGTGGATGAAAAATATGTGTTAAAATATTAAAACCAAAGTAAAATACCTCTTATTTGCTTTTCCTTGTCCAGCTGAGGGAAAGTGTCACCCAGTTTAGCTCTGCAATTATCTATAGAGTAATTGCTGTAGTCACAGAAGAATTGAACCACTCCTTTCAATAACATGAGAGACTTCTGCATTTCAAGTGCAGTGTTATTTTTTACTATTTTATTTTATTTTAATTTCTTTGGCCTCACCGTGCTGCATGCAAGATCTTAGTTCCCTGACCAGAGATGGAACCCATGCCTCCTGCAGTGGAAGTGCTGAGTCTTAACCACTCGACCACCAGGGAAGTCCACAAGAGCAGTTTTGCAACTGAGAAACTGCTCTGTATCAGTTAGATCAATAAACCATAGGACTTGTAGGGAGCGTAGAGATCATCTCATTGAATTACTTCACCGTATAGGATGGGGTCATGGGATCCCATATCAAATTAGTGGCCGAGCCCGGGACAGGAGTTTATTGATGATTGGCCCCGTGTGCTTTCCATGGTATTGGCTTTCCCCACGCTCACACGGGAGTCTGCCTACCTCCTGGCTCACGCATCCACCCACAGCGTGCTTCCATATTCGTCCTTCTAAATAGCCCACCCTGCATAAAAACTTGCAACCGTTCCCCACCACCTATAGGATAAAGTCCAAATCCTTCAGCCCAGCCCATGAGGCTGTTTCTACCCTGGCTCACACCAGCTCCATCGCCCCTGCCCATCTACAGACACCCCTCTTCCCAGCCAAGCCAGACATGTTCTTTCACCTCTGACTTGTCCCGCTCTTTTCCTTCCTCCTGGGTTACCCAGTTTCTGTTTATTGAAATCCTTTTCAACCTGAAATGACAAACCCAATGTTATCTCCTTCAAGCCTTTCTCACGCCCCCAGGGGTGCCTTTCCAGCTCCTAATCCCACATCTCCTCTGGAGAGAGAAGAGCTGTTCTCATCACCCTCCTGGACCCCCTTGACCGTGGGGTCCCCTAAAGCAGGTACAGCATGCCATTCACCTCTGATTCTTCAGCCCTGGCCTGGTGGCTGACAGATGACAGGGTCTTGGCCGAGGCCGGCAGAAAGGCTGGCGGCTGCGTAGGCAGCAGAGGAAGGAACGCAGGCGCCTCCTGCCAACCGGCTTCCCGAGCCCTCAGGCTAATCCAGCTGGGGAAACACACTCGTTGGGCATCAGTGAGCATTGGGAACTGACTGCTGGAGGTGAAGATAAAACACACAAGGAGGCCTGTCTTCAGGGAGCCCAGAGTCTGAAAGGGAGTTAAGTTTCCAGGGGGGCTATGTTGCAGGAGGGGAGACTGGAGGGAGGAGGGAGGGGGCAGGGGGATGGTTGAGCCAAAGCCTGTCAGGGGTCCCTTGGCTGAATCCAGCTCTTCCAGTTTCCTGGTTTGGAGCTCGCTGTTAGGAGGAAGCGGGTTTGCTGGTCCATCACAGGCCTAAGGAGGCTTGTACACTTGTCTGAGGCCACAGGTCACCTGCACTGTCGTGACAATGGTTATAATCCTCTCACCTCTGTGTAGCACTGGGGACATCACCCAGGTTTTTACACCCGAGTCGCACAATGCTCTGGGAGATCTGGCCAGTTCATCCTATACCCATCTTGGGAACTGGGTCTCCTGGGTTTGACTTTCATTCATCGCCACGATGGCTATCTTTTGAAAATCCTAATTTGGGTTACTTTTAGAACCATAGGTTGTTAGATTTGGAAGCGGTTTAGAAGCCATTGAGCTTGGTGTCCCATTTCAGAGGTAGAACACCAGAGAGGAAAGGAACAGCGGACAGTCTGCTCACTTTTCTTCCTACCTTCCTTTTCCTCCCTCCCTCCCTTTCTCCTCCTTTCCTTCCTCTCCTCTCTCTCTCTCATAACAAACGTTTACTTCATATCAACCATGTGTTAAGCTCAGTTCCAGGTGCTTGGGAGACATCAGTGAACAAAAGAGATGAAACCCCCAAATCTGTGCTTTAGGGAGTTTATAGTCTAGGAGAGAGTGACAACAATAAAAGAAACATCCTAAGCAACTAATTAAATAGCACTTAATAAGGTGGTGAATGCTATGACAGATAAGTAGAACAGGATGGAGGAATTCAGGGATACCACTGCAGGAGGGAGGTGGGTTGCAGTTTTGAGTAGAATGATCTGGAAGTTTCCCTGGAGCTGAGGGGTGGCCAGTGGAGAGTGCCCTGGGCTGTGTTGTGGCCTCAGTCTTCCTAGTTTAAGGCTCTTCCTCCTTCAACTACCTCTGGACAGTGGCAAAGCTCCCCCACCAACTTGTTATTCACTCTCTCAAAGGGAAGCAAGAGGATGTCATAGGTAAGAGTGTGGATCTACAGTTAGACCACCTGGTTTGAATCTGACCCCCACACTCACAAGCTCTAGGTTGTGCAGTTTCCCCACTGGTACCTCAGTGGGGGTTTCTGTGAGATTTCAGAAATTAACTAACACACAGCACATGGAATAGTGCCTGGCCCATGACGGATACAATGTAAGTCTGGTAAATAATCTGATTTCTTGTTGACAGAATCCTTCCTCTCTCCATTTCCCTAGGATGTTACTAGGGCAAAGAATCTTTCAAAAACTTTACTGGTAGAGCAAATTCACAAGCCTGTGCTTAACAAGAACTTTGCAGACTTTTGTTCCTCAAAAGAGGCCTTACAAAACCTGAAAACGGGTACCTTGGAAACAAATGAATGTGAGCTTTGAAGCCTATTTTAAGATGAAGCCTAGGAATTTGAGTGTGGCAGGACATCGACGCCTTCTACAATGCTTTATTAGTTTTCCTTACTTGTAAAGGAAATCTCTTCATAGGCCACTGACCAGGGTTACCTGATCTCTTTTGATATTGGCGTATCATGCTACAAGACATTCATCCTGAAACCTTTGACCAGGAGAAGTAACAGAGCCTTTTTATGGTTGAAGCAGACAAACCTATGGTACAATGCAGATTGGGAAAACACACGCAGCACGTACTCCTGGGATAAATCCAGATGAGTTGCTGGGAGATGTGATCTAAAGGGGCAAGGCAGAATCGACTTTCTTATGCCTTTCAGCAGCCCCGAGAATTTCAGCATGCTTTTGGGAGGTGCAGTGCAGGAGATAAGTCTGTTTCTTCACAAATCTTAATCTTGTTACCGGCTGAATTTTATGTTTTAGGCTACCGTCCACCATTTTCCTGAATGAAACCATAAAAGCAGTCCCTCCACACCACAAAATGATGTTCCCAGTTGCCCGGGAGGCAGGTCTGGGAAATAAAAATACTTGTTTGGGGCTTGGATCTTAGCTCAGTAACTCGCTCTTTGCAGCCTTGGCACAGGAGGTAAGTGCCTCGCGCTCAACTGACTCGTCTGGAAGTGGAATGGATTGGAGCTGGTGATCTCCAAGGCCCCCTTTCACTTCTAAGGATCGAGAGTCATTGATCTTTGGGGATAGCTGGAGGCTTGAATCGCTACAAATATCTGCAGTGCTTGGGAACATGCTCCAGTCTCCATGAAGCTCTGGGTGCGATGCCCATATAGACTCTGACATTCACTAAATCTGTGGCTGAGGGCAAGTCACCTTCCTCTGAATCTCACTTTCTTCAGCTCTCAAACAGCAATAGTAATCACCACCCCCCAAGCTTCATATAGGGATCGAATATCATAAAGTATACGAGGGATGGGACATCACTGTAGAAGTTGGGGCATCTTCTATGAGCTCTTACTGCCACAGTCAGCTCTTGCTCGGCATGAGCCTCTTATGTCACTGTTTGCTTTCTGATTCATCTCTAAGCAGGTTTCTCCCAGGTAGGAAACACTTTTAAAGTCAATGGGCACATATCTGATTGCTCCACGGGACCTAGAACAGGTAGCTGCCCCATAATGTTAAATAATTATTACCATTGAAAAGACTTGACTCATTGTTCAAAACCAGCTAGAGGTTCTCAATTTGTGCAACTGGATACACAGGTTTGTCTCATCTGGAACTAGAGAAAACAATGATAAGTCCCATTCTTAATTGGATTACTCAAATGAAAACAGAATATGATAACAAATAACTAACACCTTAAGTTTTTGCATGGGTTGATGTAGCCACTTTTCTCTGGCATAAAGCCAAGAAGAACAGGGAATTTATAGTGAGACTAGAGATTTGAAGATGCTCGACCTATAGTTAAGAGGCATTTTCATTGGTGAAGAGGGCAGGGTTGAGAACAGAGTTTACTATTGTAAGTGGTCTGTTTGCATTTGGGTGTGAAAGTAAATCTTTCCCATCCTAAGTTGGTCCTGTTTCTGAATTCCCTGAACTAATATTTTTAGCCTTTGTTGAGGGAAAAGCTTCTTTCTAGCAGAAACCCTGTTCCCCAAACATGTCATTAAAATAATGAAGTTGGAGGTTTTCTTGGATGCCTGTAACTGTAAACTTCCGGGATGGCTGGGAATGCATTTCATTTGACACTTCTGGGAGGTGGCTTCTCCTGGAGTGTTACCTCCTTTGGAAATTCCTCTGGGTAATATAAGTGTGCGTGTCATCTTGTCACTGCAGTCTGAGCCTCCATTACCTTTGGCTGGTTGTGGGGAGGCTGCCGTGTTGCGCACAGCTGCGGGTTCTGCTGGCTGGGCAGCCCCAGGAGGACTTTTTCTTGCCCGCTGAGACAAACCACAACAGGAACATGCTGCAGCAAAGAAATAGCCTTTAGCTCAAGTGCACATTAAGCCCCAGCTTCATGGGAGGCATGGATGCTGAGGGCGGGGTAATGAGGGTAGAAACCGCCATGAAATGCTTACCGTGAGGCTCACTGCCATTCGAGTGCTCTCTCCACAGTGTTTTCATTCCAGGTGCAGAAGTCCTGTTGCAGGGATATGGTTTCTTTCTCTCCTCTTTACCCAGGGTGACTGGTTCATCCCAGTTGGCCCGGCACGGTCTCAGTTTTGAAACTGAAAGTCCTGTATCCCGGTGAATACTTAGTTTCTGGGCACATCGAGGTGGAGGGTCCCCCATGCTTCCTTCCCGTTAGTGCTTGCTTTTTCTCACCGCAGGGTGACCAGCTGGACAAGGCTACCTGTGTAAGCCTGGAGGCCAAGGCTGGGACCCACACAGCACACACCTCCCAAGTCTCAACCAGCCCTGCACAGTTCAAGGGCCTGGCGACCAAGGGGGGACTGGAAAGAACATCATCTTGGTGTCAGAGCACCTGGATTTGAGCTCTGGAACCACTGCTAAGTGACTTGAAATGAGTCATCCTAAGGCCGTACCATGAAGAGAAATCTGTTTTCCTTTTGGGATGCCATTGACCGTGAATGTAGAGGTGGCAGGTTCTACACAAAGACTGGCCTGCCCACTCTACTTCTCTCAGGCTTTGGGGCTCCTTCTAGATAATGGTAATAATAACAGTACTTTGGAGGCATGACCGTGAAGCTGGCTTCCATCTTCTAGTCTGGACTTCTTGAGTCTCCTTCATTCCTCAGGTCTTTTCCAAGGATCCAAAAGGAGCAACTTTTAAGTTACCAAATAATCCCAAGCTGTGAGGGACTGGCCTTCCTGAAGCTGTCTGGGGATGGGCTGGTCCCAGAGACAGCAGGGGACATGGCGTAAAATCCTCCCTGGGATTCTGTGAGGAGGCAGGCTCTGTTTTATCAGAGAAGCTGCAAGTTCAGGCATCTAGAACTGGACTTGGACCTTCATTCCCTGAGATGAAAACACTGTGATGATATTGTCATTAGGTCATCTGTGAGACTGACAACTTCTGGTGGTGGAGTTTCCCTTTTATTGGCATTTGTGAAACCATTTTAGCCAAATCTGTTGGGGGTAGAGGCATGACATCCCTCAGGATTCGAAGGTGGGCTCTTTCACAAAAGAAACAAGGGGGCAAGTCAAGTAGATCTTTTAGGGACCTTTAAAAGAGGTGTTTACATATATTTAGCTTTTGGGGGTCACCCCCAGTTAACTCCCAGGGAGCAACAGTTTCCATATTCTGAAAATCCTTATTCAAGGGGCACAAGTGCCTGGCTGAAGATCCTCCCCTGTCCCAGGCCCCCTGAAGGGGAGAGGGTCTGTCATGTTAATGACATGTGCATATTATTAAGAGAAGGGACAAAGGGCCTGGAGCTTGGGAATGAGAGTTGATCTGGGGACTCTTCAATATGCAGATGGTACCCTTATTATAAATCCCATGCGGGGAGGGCCCTGGAGAGTCAACCCTTAAAGCTGTCCGAATGGAGAGTGGCTGCAGTTTGGGGGTGCGCTCTCCACAGATCTGGACCTCCGAGCTCACTCTGCTCTTCACCTCTCCCCTACCCCCCAAAAATGGTACTGCGCTGCGTGATCACAGAATGCACTCTGAAGTCGAAATGCCATTTTGTTTTGATTTCTTAGAATTATGGAATCATGGAATGCCAGGCTCCCCAAAGTCTCCTAAGCCATGTAACACTTGCCCTTCCCATTCTAGGGATCAACAGCAAAATGTAAAACTCAATGCCATTCCATTCAGCCCTTCCAGAGATGTGCGGAGCGTGTGCAGATGAACGAGATGGAGGGCGGGTGGGGTGAAGAGTCACGACTGCAGAGGACCCCGACCAGCACCTAGGAAGGAAGGTGAGATGTGAACACAGATAATTTTCAGAGAAGGGTTGTGGGAGGTACAGGAGAGTCTGCCCATAAAGGAGATCATATGCAAGGTGGCCTCCTGGGTGATTGGCCTGGTGGGGAAAGACAGGAGGAGCATTGCAGATTGAGGGGCAACCTGAATGGAGCTGCATAGAGGTACATACGGAGTCTGTTTAGGGCACAAGCACATTCTGGGGCAGCAGGTGAGATGGATGGGTTGGGTCTAAGGACCACCTCTAGGCAATGGTGAACTCACCATGGGGTCTGAGGAGAGGGACATGATTGGGTCCTGTGCGACCTTGAGTTTGCTATCATAGGACCATATTTAACCCATACAAAGTTGTTCCGGATGCTGCTCGTCAGCCTCAGTAACTAGTAACCGTCAGGCCTGCTTCCCATGGGGGCCTCCCCAGCACTCCTGGACTTGGTGGGGGGAGCCCAGACTTGGGCCTTTGAGGGCCTGGGTCTTGACTCAGCGAGCCCACCACTTAGCGTTTCTTCCACCTCAAGGCTTGTTGATTCTGTGTTTTCTCTCTTCCCTCTGCTCATTTCCTCACATCCAAAGCCCAGGGACCTGCTTAAAGGTATCTCCTTCACGACACCTTCACACTCTCCTCTGCAGAGAGTTTTCTTCCCTGCCTCTAACCTCACTCAGTGCCTTTCCCATATTCTTTTGGCTTTGTCCCTCCCTACCATGGTCACTATGAAAAAAATTAGACAATAAAGTATAAAAAAAAGAAAATATCACTGGTAACCCATCTTTCAGAGAGAACCACTATTAAAATGCTGGTGTACCTCTTTCTAGATTTTTCCATATATGCATAAATACATATTAATATGCCTGTATATTTGTATCTTTGTCAGATCACAAATTACTTTTTATTATGTATTATAAGTCATTGTATTCGTGTCTTATCTCTCTAACTAGGAGTAAGGGGCTCCCTTGTCTTTGCTCTGTATTTTCTAGAATGGGTTTTGTACAGAGAAGGCAAGCAGCAAGTGATGAATGAATGATTGAATGGGTTTCTGTATACTGTATCTCTCTGTAAAATGAGGATTTTGGATTGTGTTATGTTTGAGGTCTTTCTTAGTTCCCATACGCTGTAGCCTTCTGGTCACTTACATTTCTGCTGTGGGTAGAAGAATCTTCCTAAAAATCTGGTGACTGGGTATGTTTTTTTTTAGCACTAACATTGGTATGTCCCCAGACTAAAAGGAGATAAAACAATGATTTCATGCACTCACACTGTGTCCATACAAAGCCTAAGAACCACCTGATTTGGTGGGAACCGTTGTGTTTTTTTGTGTCACTCAAGATGGGCCAATCTTGGGATATCAGCTGACACTTAGGTTCTGAGAAAAACAAACTGTTTTGATTCTGTGGATTCCTCATTTCTTCTGATCTGCAGAATGAATTAGAGAAAGGCTTCCTCTCTTCTCCAGGCAGATGAAGCCCACCAGTATTCACAGCTTGGTGAACAGAATGCAGTTAGATATCAGCTCCCTCTTCCCCAGGCCCCAGGAGGGCACCTCTTGGGCAGGATACAACCTGAACAATTGTAGTGGCAGCCCTAGTGCAGAGTACCTCAAAGAACTGAAGATGCCAGTTAAATGTTTGATATCTTTGTTCAAGATTCTTCTTCAAACAAATAAGAATAGGCTATAAAGAGCAGAAAGCATAGCGTCTGTGAACTCACATAATAATACAATTCTATGAGAAGGTGCAGACACTCCCAGTCTCTGTGCATTTCCTCCTGCTAATCCTTCTATCTGGAAGCTACCCTGTCCCCTCTTTCCCATTACTACCCATTTTTCATGGCCCAGTTCATGGTCATCTTTTCCACAAAGCCTTCTGTGACCCATCTTGTTGGAATTCATTGAAAGCTCTCGTGTGCTCCCTGAGTACTATTCTACCCTCTTGTGCTGCACGTCTCATGTTTCACTTTGGGTGTTTGGTGATTTGTTTACATACTCGCCAGGCCTCCTAAGCCTCAAGTTCATCATCATTAAAACAAAAACAAAAACAAAAACAAAACAAAAAAAAACCAGAGATGATAGACTAGATCTTCCAGGTTCCTCAATAGGTAGTATGAATATTACAATGACAACATGTATCTTTTACTACCTGCGAAACTTCTGGAGAACAGTCACAGTCTTTTGCAATCTCTGGATTCACTAAATCCACGTGGTGCCGAGATTTTCTTTCTTTTAAAAAAATTTTTTTTTCTTTTTTGGCCGAGCCACATGGCTTGAGGGATGTTAGCTCCCCAACCAGCGTTGGAACCTGAGCTCTCAACAGTGAAAAATGCAGAGTCTTAACTACTGGACCTCCAGGAAATTCCCAATGCCAAAGATTTTTAAAGACTTCCCAAATGTTTCATATCCAGCAAGGGATGGGAACCCGTGTAAGATAACAGAGCCCAGGCTTCATGAGCAGGAACCACCAGCCTGTTCACTAGAGCAGAGCTGGGGACATGAAGGGGGGCGTTGCTTGTAGTGCAGCCCAGAGCCACAAGGTTGAACCCATTAGAGAATCCAGGGACTGTATAGTAGCTCACAGTGGCTTTGAAATGTATAGTATCACGGTGGTGACTGCTAAGGGCAGAGTATGGGAGCCCTCTCTTTCCATTTCACATCTAGAAACACACAGACTGAAAGTGAGGAGATGGAAAAAGATATTCCATGCAAATGGAAATCAAAAGAAAGCTGGAGTAGGGGAATTCCCTGGTGGTCCAGTGGTTGGGACTCGGTGCTTTCACTGTGGGGCACAGGTTCAATCACTGGTCGGGGAACTAAGATCCTGCAAGCCTCTGGTTGGGCCAAAAAAATAATGAAAAAGCTGCAGTGGCAAAACTCGTATCAGACAAAATAGACTTTAAAGAGTTACAAGGGACAAAGAAGAATATTACATAATAATCAAAGAACCAATCCAAGAAGAAGATAGAATTGTAAATACATATGCACCTGACATGGGGGCACCTAGATGTATGAAGCAAATGCTAACAGACATAAAAGGAGAAATTGATAGAGACCTGGGCCACACCCTCAGGAAAATGAATTGCTTCTTCCTGTCTTCTCGAATATGTTGCAGTGCCGTCCGGGCAAAGGAGGCCACCCTAGCATTTGGGGGCTCAACCAAGAGCACAAGTGGGGTCCCCCACCTTAGCTTGTCCTTTTTTCCTCCCATCACCAGCTTCTTCCTCCATCTAGTAGGCGTGTCCCCTTGGCCTCTGTGAGGAGGAGCATGACTGGGGAAGGGCTAAGTACCTGTATCTAAAGGGGGAACCAGGTGGAGGTGGTTCTGGCCATTTACACAGGAAGTTTTAATCAGCCCTCTGGCCTCCCACATGGAGCCCACAGACAGCTGGCGCTTCCCTTGCACTGCTGGTCATCTGGTCCAAGGCCAAGTGCTCCAGGGAGATGCCATTGCCTCTCTGTGGAGCCCCTTCTTCATCTTCCTTGCCCCCCGACCCCTGCTTGTCATGGCCTTTTCCCTGCACTGTGCTCCCTCAGGTCCCCGTCAAGAATGTCTGTTATCACACAGCTTTATCCTTCTGTTCACACTGTTTTTTCCCAATGGACTGTGAGCTTCTTGAACTCAGGAAACATGTCATAGTGACGGTTATTTGCTGGACTGAAACGAAATCTTGTCCCTTCCAAGTTTTACCCAGGTTCCCTCTGCCGTGTGGCTCTGGGTTCATAGCCTTTACACCTATAATCAGAGGATGCGGCCGTGACCCTGTCCCCTCCACCTGCATGCCAGTCTAATGTCGTGGGTTGAGAGAACACAGGCTCTTGAGTGAGAACAGCTGGCTGTGTATTCCAGCGTCCCCTCTTAGAGCTGAGCCTAGCTGTCATCTCAGTTTCCACACTGGGAGAATAGAATAAATAGTATCTAGCGTTTTGGTTTGTTGTGAGAAGTAAATGAGTTAATACAATGACAAGGCCCATAGGAAATATTTAATGAACGTGAGGGATGATTTTTATAATAATAAAAACAATCTAGTCAGCTTAGGTAAGAAACCCCAGGTTACCCCTGAACAGGCACTGCCAGCCCTCCTGCATCCGCTCCTGGCCCTGGTCCTCAGCTGGTCCAGGTCTGCCCGCCATCTTGGCAGAGTGTGACAAGCAGCCCAGGGAGAACTGAGATTGGAGCCTCTGGGGCGTGTGTGTGTGTGTGTGTGTGTGTGTTGGGGGCGGGGGCGGGGGGGAGGATGTGTGTGGCTCACTCGTCCTCTCCTTTGAACTGTGGGGGTATTTGAGCTCTCAGGAGTCATGACCTCATATGTAACAGGCAGTGATCATTCTAACCTCACAAGTTGTGAGGAGAATTAAATGAAATTGAGGACCTCGGGGTGATCCAAACCGTAAAGCACTACCTGAATAGAAGGGGTTATTGTTACCCAGTAGCTCACTCCATTTGCCTAATCAACCCTGAGATGGGTGGAGGTGATTCCCATTTTACATGTGGAGAAACTGAGGTCAAGCCCAGTAAAGGCGCTGGCAGAGCTGGGGAGAGCACGCAGGTCTCCAGCCCCTCTGGCTCCTCCGGTGTTTCAGGGGACGCCTGGCCTTTGTGCACCAGGAGCCTGGTTTGTTAGAAGCAGCCCGAGGTGCTTGCTCTCTGGGGAGCCTTGAGTGCACCCCTGCCCAGGGCCTCGGAGGCGGTGGGGTTGGGCCGTCCTGGTCCTGGGAGCTGCGGGCAGGTCCATCTGGCCTGCGGAGCTGGGGCAGTGGGGCTGGGCCGGTGTCTCTCTCTGCCTCGCCGTGGGGGCCAGGCCCTAATCACTTTCTTTAGAGGCCTTTGTGCAACCCATTCTTTCATTCCGGGCCGACACAATGCAGGGGTGAGCTGAGGTCAGATTTTCAACCTTCAGCTCTGGATTTCCTGTCTTTTGTGGGGTGGCGGACAGATTCTGCCACCCGGCTTCCTGTCATCTCAGCACTGGGGGCTCTGGCTCCCTGGCGCCAACGTGCCCTAGGAGACTGGGAAATACTCCTGGGAGGTGGAGAGGGAGGATCTGGCCCCCGGGTCCCAGTCATGCAGACACAGGCCCTGGCTGCTGCGTTCTCTAGGTCTTTGGAAATGGCCTCTTGTGGGATTCGAATCCTGAGAGCATCCTCAAGGCCGTTTGAAGTATGTAGGTCAAAAATAAACAAACAAACAAAAATACTCCATTCCCATGAAACAGCACTTAATGGGTCCCAAACTCCGTTACCTTTTTCTCAGCCCAGATTAGGCAGCAGGAGAGAGTGAGGAATAGGCCCCAAGCAGCACAAAGGAGTTAAGGGATGGATTCTTTCTGAGACATCACTGTGCTTCAGGGGAAAAACTGGGGTTTGGAGAGGAGGTGGGTGGAGAGAAGTATAACCGTTTCCTAGGTCTGCCACAACAAAGTACCACAGGCTGGGTGGCTGAAAGCAACAGAAACTTATTTCTCACACTTCTGGAGATCGGAAGCCTGAAATCAAGGTGTTGGCATGGCCGCGCTCTCTCAAAGGCTCTCTGGGAGGTTTGTCCCAGGCCTCTCTCCCAGCCTCTGCTGACAGCTGGCTATCCTTAGTGGTCCTTGGCCTGTAGGTGCGACCCTGGCCTCATCTTTTACTGGGTGTTCTCTCTGAATCTCTGCGTCTCCACATGGCCATCTCCCTTCTGTGTCTGTGTCCAAATTTCCCTCTTTTTTTTTTTTTTTAAGCCGCACCATGCAGGATGTGGGATCTTAGTTCCCCGCCCACGGATCGAACCTGTGCCCCCTGAAGTGGAAGTGCTAGTCCTAACGACTGGACCCCCAGGAGATCCCCAGTTTCCCTCTTCTTATAAGGACACCAGTCATATCAGATTAGGGATCCACTCTACTTTAGTTTGGCCTCATCTTAATTAATCACCTCTGCAATAATCCTGTTTCCAAATAACGTCACGTTCTGAAGTAACAGTTGTTCAACATACCTGAGGTAACGGAGTTCAACACACCTTTTTGGGGAGCACACGTCAACCCCATAACAGGTGGGCTCTGGTCAGACGCGTTTTATTTGCTCTGTGCTAGGCTCCGTGCTTGCTCTGGGGCTGGAGAGATGCACACGACTGTCTTTGCCCTCAGGGAGCTTACAGCCTCGTGGGGAGAGGCAAAGCGGAATAGCTGTTACAATACAGCACTGCTGGTGGGAATGTACACTGGTGCAGCCACTATGCAAAACAGTATGGAGGTTTCTTAAAAAAACTAAAAATAAAACTACCATATGACCCAGCAATTCCACTTCTGCGTATATATTTGAGAAAAACAAAGACGCTAATTCGAAAAGACTCATGCACCCCAATGTTCACAGCAACACTATTTACAATTGCCAAGGTATGGGAGCAAGCTAAGTGTCCATCAACCAATGAATGGATAAAGAAGATGTGGTACGTATGTAAACAGAATACCACTCCGCCATAAAAGAGAATGGCATTTTCCCATTTGCAACAACACTGAATGGACTTGGGGGGCGTTATGTTAAGTGAAATAAGACAGAGAAATACAAGCACAGTATGATATCACTTATACATGGAATCTGAAAAATACAACAAAGTAGTGAGTATAGCAAAAAAGAAGCAGACTCACAGATATGGAGTACAAACTAGTGGTTACCAGTGGGAGCGGAGGGGCAATAAGATTAAGAGGTACAGAGTATTATGTATAAAATAAGCTACAAGGATATATTGTACAACACTGGGAATATAGCCACTATTTTGCAATAAATATAGAGTATAGCCTTTAAAAATTGTGAATCACTATATTATACACCTGTAACTTATATAATATTAATCTTCTACAGCAACTATACCTCAATTAAGAAAATTGAAGCAATCCCAGGAATGGATTGAAAACAGGGTGATGAGATCTCTCATAAAAGCGTCCACTATCCTACCCAGTGAGGGGGGAAGGGAGCCTTTCTGGAGGGAGGCACACATCCTACAGAGGAAAGCCAGGGACTCAAGAGGGACAAGAATGGGAAAGACGAGTTTTTCAGATTCCAAGAATACTGTATGAGATCAAATCTGCCAACAGACTCAGGAAAACCTCAGAGCTCCTGGGGGCGAGGGAGGTTTCTAACAGCCGATGTGGGTCAGGGAGCATCTCTCTTGAACATCTCCTTTCTTTTTTAACTGCCCCAACTGCCTGTCCTCCAGCCCGGGGCCCAGGAAGAACGGCCAATGGGCACATGTGGGGTGCTTTCCTTGCCCCTCAGTACGTGGATCCCCAGGTGAGAGAGAAAAACCAACACTCCGGAAGCTTGATGTGATGTTTAAAACTGTTCTCCTGAATTCTCTTGATTCTTTTTTGGAGTTGTGGATTGTGACTCATACTGTGTGAAATTAGGTTGTATACACTCCTTGAAATACAGCTTGAACTTGGAGGGGTGGTGGGAATGGGGTAGCTGGGGACAGGGGTGGAGCACAAGGGCAGCCCAAGGCCTGGGACCAGAACAGTCCATGACTGGTGCTCTTGACCTGCTAGTCTTCGGCATCTTCCCACAAAGAAACCAGGTGAGTGTGGGCTTGGCTTGGTCTTTTCCAGGAGTTGTTTAATGAGGCTACAATGTGTTTAATTGAGGCAGCTATCAAGTACCCCAGGAAGTGTCTCTTGGCTGAAATTCTGCATCTTCATTTTTTTTTCCATATTTGAAAAACTCCTCTGCTTTCCCCATCTTTGCAAGAACCTTTCAAACATAGCATGGCATAGATTCTCACCTAAGCACTTCCTGGCTGGCGGGATGAAACTTTGTCCCCATTTTCCAGGTGAGGAAGCCGAGGTCGGTCATGTGACTTTCAGCCCAGATTCACAGTGAGTCTTTCACCTCCATGCCTGGGGATCTTTCACCTGTGCTGCTGAAGTCTCCTCACCGGCTTCCCACCCTCCTTTAGCCTAATCTGGCTACCCAGTTCCTCGTGAACTCTGCTCCGGGTGGAGAGAGCCCAGCAAGGCTTCTCCAGGTTAGAGTCAGCATATAGTCTGGGTGAATCACAGGCTCTGGAGCCAGGTTCCCCAGATGGGACCCACCCTGCCTCGCCCTGGCTCTGTGATCATGGCCAGGTTCCTTAATCTTTTCATGTTTCTGTTTCCCCATCTATAACAGGGGCTAATACCACCTACCTCTAGGATTCTTATGAGGATAACACGAGTTAATCCATATAGATTTCTTGGGGGTGATTCCTGGCACCTAGGAAGTCCCATATAATGTTGTTAAAATTCTTTTAAAAGTCCTTAATGTAATGAAGAACTTTGAAGATTCAGCAGTGGCAAGTCTGGTGATGGGCTCATAACCACTCTTCTCTGACTTGCTAGGAATCTAGCAGGTAACTAGGTTACCTCCTGATGAGCCTTTCATCATGAACTTCATGGTCTTGGGTTCTGAGGCAGGAGATCTGGATTCTAAAGCCCTTATCTCATGCTGCTAGAGCTACTGACCTTTTCACACGACTGTTTGCCTGGCTAGAATGTGTGCTTCCCCAGGGTAGAGCCATATTTTATTCCTTTCTGAATTTTTAGCACCTGATCTAGGGCCTGGAAGGCAGAAGTGCCCATTCTTTACTTTTTTTTTTTTAGTGTGGGTGTACGTGTGTGTTGTTTTTTTTTTTTTTTGGCCGCGCCTCATGGCTTGTGGGATCTTAGTTTCCCAACCAGAGACTGAACCCGGGCCCTTGGCAGTGAAAGTATGGAGCCCTAACCACTAGATCCCCAGGGAATTCCCTATACATTTTTTTTTAGCATTTTAAAGCATTTCATTTTATTTCCTTGGTTTACAATGTTGTGTTAGTTTCTGCTATATAGCAAAGTGATTCAGTTATACACATATATATTCTTTTTCATATTCTTTTCCCTTATGATTTATCACAGATATTGAATATAGTTCCCTGTGCTATATAGTAGGACTTTGTAGTTTATCCAGCCTATGTGTAATAGTTTGCATCTGCTAACCCCAAACTCCCACTCCTACCCCTGCCCCCCAGCCCCCACCCCCAGTTCCATACATTCTGGGTGGAAACTTCTGGATGCTAGTGCCTGTTCTGGGCCTCAATTCCCGAATCTGCCCTCTAAGTAATGAGCCTATAGCTAAGGCCCGTAACCCTGCCAGCCTAGGCTTCTGAGAACTTGACCTCCTTACTAGACATTTCTGGAGTGGCTATCAGGAAGCAGGGCCCTAGCATACTCAGCCGAGTGCCGTCATTAACACTGTAACTCTCTTGAGTCTGTCTTCTTCAGAGCCACAGTCTAGTGAATCCCACAGTCAGAGTTTTGAGAGATTCGAGCCTGAGGCTGAGTCCTCACCATCGGCTCGGTGTGGACCCTGGCAGATGGTGGGCACAGCAAAAGACAGGGTGGATGCAGTTTGTGGGCCCTGAAACTTATGGAACTGGTGGATCCTCTTTACAAAACCATAAAAAAAATTAGATATGAAAGGAAATATTTACTAAGGATAAAAGACATGTGAAAAACCCCATACAGGACTTTCCTGGTGGTGCACTGGTTAAGAATCTGCCTGCCAATGCAGCTGCAAGTCATGGAACACCAAGGACTGCTGGAAACAGCAGAAGCTAAGAGGAAGGCATGGAAGAGATTTGACCCTAGAGTCTTCAGAAAGAATGTGGGCCTACTGACACCTCGTTGCAGACTACTAGCCTCCAAAACCGTGAGAGAATACATTTCTGTTGTTTCAAGGTAGAAAACAAAAAAAACACAAAAACAAAAACAAACAAACAAAAACAGAATCTGCCTGCCAATGTATGGGACATGGGTTCCATCCCTAGTCCAGGAAGATCCCACATGTCTCGGAGCAACTAAGCCCGTGCACCACAACTACTGAGCCTGTGCCCTAGAGCCTGAGAGCCACAACTACTGAGCCTGCACACCACAACTACTAAAGTCCATGCACCCTAAAGCCTGTGTGCCACAACTACTGAGCCTACATACTGCAATTACTGAAGCCCGCCCACTCTAGGGCTTGTATGTTACAACTACTGAAGCCCATGTGCCTAGAGCCTGGCTCCACAGCAAGAGAAGCCACTGCAATGAGAAGCCTGTGCACCACAATGAAGAGTAGCTCCCGCTAGCCACAACTAGAGAAAGTCCGCACGCAGCAACGAAGACCCAGCACAGCCAAAAAGAAAAAAAAAAAATCCCATACAGAAATGCTGAGCACTGTAATTATTACAAACCTCAGAAAACCCATGATAGTTTTATTAATGAATCGCCTGGGATATCTCTGGAATACTGCTTCCTACACTTTTTGGGTTTTCTCTTCATCTGATAACAATTTTTTAATAGCATTCTCCATGGAGAGAATGGAAAGGTAATCCAGTCTTTTCTCTAGCATGGAATGAATAGTTACTTAAAAAAATTATTTGTACCTTAGAAAAGTATCCATTTCATAATTGTCAATTTTGAAAAGACCTCTATCAGGTATCTTTCACAGAAGAGCTATAAGATTTCAAGGCGGCCCTATTCAGGGATGGATGGTAAATGTTCTTTGAATTGACAAATTTCATGAACAAGTTTTTCATCAACCCCCTCGTGTGATGCTGTGGGGTAAGTTCTAGGCTATATTTGTGGAGTCAGGATTTCATATCAATGTCCCCTTAGCTGGATGGCAAATATGCCTGTGACCACTGCACTGCCACCAGAATCAAAGATAACCCAGGGGAAGTCGGAGTGAGAGAGACAAAGTTCTAAATCATTCACAGCGAAAAGAGCTTATTTTTGCAAGTTTTATAAAATCAGGTGAAACCATTGCGAACACTCTGGAAGGAGTCAGTGGATTGAGGGTCCTGAAGCTTCAGTTTCATTAACGTTACAGAAAATCCACTTCTTTTTTGGGGGACAGAGGGAGCAATGGCCCATCAATGACTTTATTTCCCACCCTTGCTATTCTACTTTGTGGGACAAACGAGAGGACAGAAGGCTGTCTTTCTGTTCTCACTCACTAACCTTGAAACCTCCCCCTCTCCCTTGCTCCCTGCTCTTCCCTTCTATTTTCTCCCTCGTCTCGACTGAGTCTTTCCAAGGCCCTCGGCCTCTTTCCCTGCCTTATTCCAGGTCCCATCCAACTCTGCCACATCTCAGCACCTTGGGGAATAGATGCTTTCACCCTGATCTCTTCTCTTTCATCTTCGTTGGACCAAGTTTAATCTAAGTTCAAGGTTTCCCTCCAACACTGCTTCCTTCAGTCCAATGATTACTTCTCCTGTTGGTGACCTTTCAGTAATAACTCACTTGTGTTCCTCTAACTATGCTCATCATCTGTGTTCCCGTCTCCACTTTGAGCTCCTGGCGGGAGTGGGGATCGTCCATCAGCCATCCTCCAACCCATGACCGCCATCCTCCCTATATCCATGTGTTGAACATGCATTTTGAGTGGTTCAGAGAATATCACTACATCATGACTCAACCAAAATGATTTTTACTTCAATTGCCAGGAACCAATTAGGATTCACCGGACAAATATTTACAAGGCAATTACTTTCAAAGGCATCAGTGTGGATTATAATATTACCTGTGCCTAAAGAAACACAGTGAAGGAATAGGAGGCTTTTAAAATGTTCGCTTTAAATTAAAATGAGATTAGAAATAATTCTAAAAGCTCTGCAACTTTATGACAGTGCACTGGAAGATCTATGGGGAATGAGGAAGGAAACGAAATAAAACCCAAACCCGGGATGAAAGCATACCCCAGACCTCCTTCGTGACCCTTCCCTGCACAATTAGAAACTGATACAGCAGGAAAGACACGGTCACTTAGGAGCTTCCAGATTCCTTTAAGGCTGTTCCTCTGCTGAGGAGAGAGGAGAGGAAACACGACCCTGTGTTCTGTGGGCCCCACTGCAGAGGGGGCTGCAGGAGAGCTCAGGAGCCCACAGGGTCAAGAGGGATGTAGGAATTCCCTGTCCAGAGCCCTCCAGCTGCAGAAAAGACTGGACCCGGTTTCTGAATGGCAACTCAGTTCTTGGGCAGAAGGAGCTCAGCTGCTGCCTTGGGCTGGGAGTCAGACCCATCGGTCTTAGTCCAAATTCTGGCAAATTCACTTTCTAAGGCCAAGCAGATGATCAAGTCTCTCTGGGTCTCACTCTCCTCAGCATCCTGGGGGGGCCTGTTCCATGCCGACCCCCGCGCCAGGCGTGGGGGATGTAGACGCGAGTCCAGTGGAGTCCTTACCCTGAAAAGCTGGGCGTCTGGACCTGGAGGAAGCGGCACTTATCTTACAGATAAGAAGGAGATACTCAGGGAAAAACAATACTGAAGGAAGACATTCCAGAAAGCAAGAAAATAACAAACAGAGGTTTGGAGATACTAAGCAACCTGGTTTGCATGGAAACTGCAGGTTATATGAAGGCAGAGAATGATGGGAAACAACTAATTTGGGGTTGAGCTTAAAAAAAAAAGAGCAATATTAGAAGTCTCATCAATATCAGTGCATTTCATGGAACACATCATAGAATGGATATGAAGATGCTTTAAAATTTATGAAACACACGTAGATGCAATTCACAATTGCCAAAACACACACACACACAAAATTGTGATCTACTGGTGGTGTTAGCAGAGCATTGTTATTCTTGGCAACGCCTTTATTTCCCCATAATTTTTCTGGGTTAATTTCAAGAATATACTGTTTTTCAGCTAACGTGTGGCCTCCGTCATCATAATATCAGGTCAGGGCCGGGGTCTCATGTTGTTTTCCCAACATCAAGTCAAGGACGTCCTGGAGACGTGAGTGAAGGGCACGTGTTTCCTGGAGGAACCCTTGTGATGCTCTTACTGAACATAATGGTTCCTTTGAAAGATCAGCTAACGCAGAGACACCAGGGGCAGTTCCCACCCCCAATAAAGAGGGAAAAACTTACCTCTGCATTTTCCTGGGGCCCGAGAGAAGAATGGCGGGGTGGAGGTGGGGGCGGGGGTCAGGGGGGAATTGTGAGTCTCCGTTTTGCCAGCGATTTGTTGAGTCACCGCCTATCTCTAACATCTGAAGATGTTTCCACATCCTCAAAATAACTGGGTGATACGGTCTCCAAGGTCCCCTAGAAATAGAATCAAAACTTTACAGTAGCCCTTCTTGCTGAGACTGATGACTTCGTGTCTCCCTGAGGCCCTGAATCTCTCCCGTACCTGCCATCACCCAGTGGCTGAATGTTCCCTGTTACAAACAGTGGCAGAGTGAAGCCGACATTTCTTCTGCGCAGTTCACAGGAGATTCATCTGCGTTCTGGTTACTGCTCTATCTACTAACTCTCTCTACATCATTTTAGGGGAAACTAGAATTTCTCTGAGACTCAGTTTCCACAGTTAGCAAGTGGAGGTAGGAAGAATACAAGATTTCTCTCTGTGGATCTATCTGTAGCCTGAATCTTCCTGCCACCTGTGTCCCATCCAGATCGTGTTTTTGGGTTTGTATTCTTCTTGCTTTGCATGGCCTGACTGTTCCTCACCCTTGCACACCTGAGAAGGAAGTTTTAAAGACAACTCATGGAACAGAAACCCCCTCTGGGGGCTTAGAACAGAGACTTTACAGCCATCCCCTTGAAGATTCAGTGAGGTAATATGACTTTGACCCAGGTCTCTTACCTTTTTCTGCCATGAAGTCACATCCCATAAGATGTCCTGATTTCTGACATTTTGCCCATTTTGGTCTGAATTTGGTTGTTTTGTAAACAATATAATTTCAAAGACTCCCACTTCCTCTACCCCCTACTTTTTGGTGTTCCTACAGCCTTCTAGATATTGGGTGGGGCACTTCACCTAAAGACCTGCAAGAGTTGCACTGAATTTCTCTTTTAGACAGATGAGGAAACCACGTTTTTGACAAGTTCGCTTTCCTGAGGAAGATATCATGGACTTGAAGACATGAGTTCTTTCTACTGCTTCTTTCTGTTTCCACCAATCTGAAGAAAAACGGACCTAAAATTGTGTTTTAACCCCTATAAGGGGCAGTGGTTCTGAAGGGGGGCTTTGCTTTGTGCTGTCAACACGAACCTGGAAAACTTGTAAATGCAGTTTTTAGTAAATCAAATCCTATTTTCAGTGCCTTAAGGGAGCACACTCTATAAAGGAAATCTCCTGTGAATCCTTTTGTGAAGTGAGGACTTTTTTCTGCAACTTTAACTATTTCTGTCTAATTTATCTCCTTTCTAGACCGGAACTTTTAGACGTAGTATTTTTTCTCAAGTGGAGTCCTGCGGGTATTTGTGCAGCTTTTGATCCTGATTTTTTATAAAATAATAGCAAGGAGGATGATTTGAAGGATTTGAAGATGTACATAATGTTTCAATTGTACAAATCCAAAGGGTTCATTCTGAAATAGTTCCAAACTTTTAGCCTGGTCTCCAGGACCATTCACGCTCTGGCTCTCTTTCTAGTCTCATTTTTTTGCCTCTCTTATCTTACCATATGGTTGAGCTGCCAGCACCTTCCTCTTTTCCAGAAGGTTTTATCTTCACCCCTCTCTGAGCTCTGTTCTCATGGAGTTTCCTTCCCTTCGAATACTCCACATTCTAAAACTACTTCTGCCACCTGGTGTGTTTGAGAACCCGGGTGCACTCTTACACACCACCTCCCTCACATACTCCCACCCACACAAAACAGACACACCCAGATCCTTCAGATCTGCTGTGCCCGACACAGAAGCCACCAGCCACACCAGTGGCTATCCCAATTTAAGTTAGTCGCATAAAATATCACCAGATGAGTGGCTACACAAAATGTGCTGCATACATCAATAGAATATTATTCAGCCTTAAAAAGGAAGGAAATTCTGACACAGGCTACAACATGGGTGAATCTTGAAAACATGCTATTTGAAAGAAGTCAGACACAAAAAGACAAATATTGTGAGATTTCATTTATCTGAGGTACCTCAAATAGGCAATTCATATAAAGACAGATAGTAGAATAGAGGTTCCCAGGGCCCCTGGGGCAGGGAGGGAGAATGAGGTGCTACTGTTTCAGGAGTTCCAAGTTTCATTTGGAGATGATGAAAAATTTCTGGAAATGGGTGGTGGCAATGGTTGCCTAACAATGTAAATATACTTAATGCCACTGAATTGTACCCTTAAAAAATGGTAAAAGTGGTCAACTTTATATTATCAGTATTTTTCTACAATAAAAATGCAAAGTTATTTTTAAAATTAAAAAGAATTAAAGATAAAATGCAGTTCCTCAGTCACACTTGCTACATTTCAAATAACAGCCATGTAAGCCTCATGGCTAGTGTATTGTTCAGAGCAGACAGAGAACATTTTCATCACTGCAGAAGGTTCTAGTGGGCTGTGCCACTTCAGGTCCTTCTAGGCCCACTTATTTTTTTTAAAAGCATTCCTTGAAGCTCCCATCATCTGTGATTTACTCCCTCCTTGGAATTCTTGTAATTATTTGTCCTGACCTCTTTCAAGTTTTTATCAAATTCCTCATTGTATTTCAGGCAAATATAATGTTGATTTCTTGACAAAATTGCAAGCCAGTAGAGGGTAGCGTGAAGTTTTGGTGAAAGGATCACAGATCTGGGTGTGCTGGTCGCTCCCTACCCTGGATGGGCCCCCCCTTGGTGTTTTGCGAACTAATCAGCCCTGACCAAATAGGTGTCTTTGAATAAATGGATGAGACAGGAAGACAGACGGCCTTCTGTGTAATGGTCCTTGCTGGGAATGTAATTCTATCTTATATATTTCAGGAGCCATTAGAAGATGACATATTTGTCTTCCATGAATAAATTTGTATCACAACTCTTGGGCCATAAATTACATGTCCTCTGTGTGCTCCTCTGGGAATGAAAGGAGTGTTCTCTGGGAACTTTTGTAAATGAGATTGAAATTTGTCCTACGGACGTGTGAAGTCACTTCTCAGCTAGCCATTGAAGGGAGCTGCTGAGTCTTTCTTCCAAAAACAAATGGCAAAGTCACTTTGTTTTCTGTAACACAAATCCTTTTGCAACAAATAGAGTCGTCTTCTGCTCATTATCTTGTCATTAAAACCTCTGGCTTGATGTATTTCTCTATAAAATAAACCTGAGACCTTATTCATAAAGGGGAAAAGGCAAACATAGGCTTTAACCACGTATGAAAGGGACCCAGTGTAAAGAGAGCTTTCTTTTGCCTCTTGAGTTCGATGATGCGATCTCGTGGCCAGACAACATTTTTTGACTGGTAAGAGCAGAAACGACCCTCTTGAGTTACTGTTTAGTGAATGAGGGCCTTTGTTTCCCACCGAAGAATTAAAAACCTACGGGCCTCCCCCATGCAAACAGGAATACGTTTCACACAGCGGTGTTGGGATTAAATGACTGCATCATGAAAAAAGCCAGAACAATGCCCACTCAAGTTTTAATCATTTACCTGGCATTCCAGTTGAGACTGTTTCACCGAAAACTAGAAGATTAGGGAAAGAATTTCGTTTCTTCCAAATACTCTTTCTCTGTACCTCTGTTCCTTTCTGTGTCACTTCAAGTTGGAGAGTCAATGAAAATTGCACTTTTTCTACTAGTCAGTTCTGAATTTAGGAACATAGACTCTGGAAGTTGGAAGGGGCCTCCAGAGGGTGCGATCCAACCCCTTCTTTTGGCAGTGAAGAAAGTGAGGCTTGGTGAGAAGGGACTTGCCCAGGGTCACACATGCAGTAAATAGCAAAACTGCAAATGTCCACTCATGACCCTCGGTAGCCATTTTTTTCGCTCCTGTAACAATTGGCTAATTTGATATTTCTGAAGCTCAAAGTGATCTTCTCCTTCTTTAAAGTGATTCATGATACACGTTTGAGAAAAACACAATTCATGGCAAGAAAGGAATGTACTTGGTAAGGTTGAGTGAGAGAATGTAGAGCTGGACACCTTCTACATTCTGTCCCCGTCCCGCCATCCATTCCCCGGGTAAGCCGTGAGCAGACACTCGTTTGCCTGAGCCCCCTTTTCTGCATGTGTGCATAGGGAGAAAGCTGTCAGTCTCATGGGTGTGTTAGGATAAAGCAAGATAATAGATGGGAAAGTGCTGTGGGGAGGCGAAAGTGCTATGTGAATGCAAAATGTAATTATCCATGTGAAAACTGCTGTTTGGTTCAAAGTAAAATAAGGAAAAAATGGTGGAAAATGTGAAGAGGTGCTCCTGAAGGAAGAATTTCATTTATAGACAGAGCAGTTTCTTGGAGATGGAACTCGTCCTGGAGATAGAAGGATAGTCCAAGAGTAGACACACTGGAGCTGAGATACTTGGCCAGAGGGAATAGCAGTGACAAGCAGGATGGGATCAGTGGTGAGCTGTGAGTGTGGGGAGAGCGAGAGAGGGTGCTGGATGGGCGGGGTGCAGTGAGAAGAGTGTTGAATCCCAGTTCTACTAGGTGCTGTCTGCACATCTGTGGCCGGGGCATATCACCTCTGTCTGTGCCTCGGTTTACTCCTTTGTAAAGTGGGTCCGGTGATACCTGCTCTGGGGCAGATCAGAATCATCTACTTAAAAGCCCTTTGCAAACTGTGGAACAGCTCATGAAGATGACCGAGGTCAGGGAGGATGGGAACAGGGTTTATTTGGGGCTCAGCCAGTGAGTAGCTGTATGTGGTGTTGGGCAAGGTACCAGGCCGCAGTGTCTTAATCTTTAAGTGAAGGTGCATAAAAAGATGATGTTGAGAGAGGGAAACGAAAACTTCCTAACTATGGTTGAGCCCTTCCTTGTTAAAGTACAAGGCTACATTGCCAGGTCCAGAGTCTCTGAGTGACAGGCAGTTATCCCAGGAAGGTGATGAGATGCTGGAGGACCCGCCCTGGCTGGACCTGTCAGGGAGCATCTCAGCCTGTGCTTTTACTTCTCTTTTCATGGCTCGGGGAACTTTGGGAGAAGACGCCCCTTTGCGTGTGACAGAGGAACATTGCAGCATTTTAGGGCTAGAAGGGACCTCAAATGTCATCTAGTCCAATTGCCAATGTGCTTGTCATCCTTCGGTGGGGTCCTTGTCAATCAAAACATGGATATACCTTCCCGAGATGGTCCATTTCATCTTTGAAGAAGGACTACAAGGAAAGCTTATTTTTATTTTTGAAATCTGTTCAGGTGCCAAGAATTAACAGAATTTTCTTCATCTAAAATGGCTTCCTTATAACCCTACCTCAGAGTCCCTATTTATCTACTTAAACTGTTCATTCAATAACAATAACAACATTTAAGGTACTTATTACATATCCTGCACTGTCTCAGGTGTCTTGTTTTACTAGTTCAAGTGAATGTCACAACAATCCTAAGAGGGGATATTTCACTGTTATAATCCCTATTTTACAGAGTGGGAACCGCAGCACAGAGAGGTGAAATACTTCACTAAAAGTCACACAGCAGTTAGGCTTTGGAGTCAGGATTCCAACAAGGCAAGCCAGGGGTCTGGAGCCCTACGGGATGTAGTCTCTCTTCCTCCTGGGACTTAAAGATGATTTTTCCCTAGCACTTTATGTGTCATTTTCAAATGGCCCTAAGCACTTTCCACCTGGTATTATGCTTTGGTATTTGGGATTTAGCCTCCTTGGGGTCAACCAGCCAGAAGCCCCACAGAAAGCCAGGCGGTGGACTGGAGCAGGGGTGGAGATAGCGATCAGAACTGTGCGGAGCCCAGCCTACCACAGGATATTTGCATCTCAAAGAAGCTTTGTAGTTTTCCACCAATTTCAAAGCTGTCACTACAGGGAAGGACCCCACAGTATTTGCAATTTTGAGGGTTTGCAAATAACTCGAGGCTGACCCCTGGGAATCCTGTACATTCTAGCTCTGTGCCTTTCACCCACTGTTCAGTTTGAGAGATCAGTTTTAGTTCAGTTCGGGTTTGGGGTGTATTTATTTATTTTTCAGCCTAATGTGTGCAAGACTACAGATGTTCGATGACTTCGTCAAGCAAATTTCATTTCTGAGGACATCCAATATTGAGTCTTGTTGGTTCTGAAAGATAGGAGGGATGTCCAGTTTCTTTCTTTCTTTCTTTTTCTTTCTTTCTTTCTTTCTTTCTTTCTTTCTTTCTTTCTTTCTTTCTTTCTTTCTTTCTTTCTTTCTTTCTTTCTTTCTTTCTTTCTCTCTCTCTCTCTCTCTCTCTCTCTCTCTCTTTCTTTCTTTCTTTCTTTCTTTCTTTCTTTCTTTCCTCATTCTTTTGCAGCCTTATGCCCCATGAATCTTGTGGCTCTAACAGTGGACAGATCTCAGCATGTTGTTTCTTTTCCTGCCTCCACTCCTGTCTTCCCTGGGAAAGCACTCTCACTCCAGTTTCTGGGAAGAAAATCCTACCTTCCCAGACGCCTCAGAACAAATCGCCGCCCTCACCACCCAACCCCTCCTGGCGGACCTGAGCCCCGTGGTTTTTCCTCTTCGTATCCCTCCCCAGGGCCTCGCCCACTGCACAGCTCACAGCCGGTGCTCATTTGGGTGGAACAGAATCAAATTAAACCCATTTGAAATAAATCTAATTTAAGCTTTGTTCCCCAGCTTACTTGGCTGTACCACTGCAGGATGGGAAGAGAGATCACTTCCTCTGCCCAAATTCAAGGAAAATACCTGCTTCCATTCCCAAATGCCCTCTCACTTGTCCCAGAGGCAGAAAAGAGAGCCGCTCACCCACTCGGGCCAGCGGCTGGGTTTCAGAATTCCACGTTCTCCCTCCACCTGGTTCTAGGACGCCTTTTATAAGAGTTGACACCAGAGAATCTCTGTTCCCACAAGCCATTTCTCTTCTGTGCCTACAAAGGATAAAGATCTATTTGTCTCTGTGTGTATGTTACAAAAAATGAATGAGGATTTAATTACAGCGGGTCATTTCCTAAAAGGAAGTCCTATTTACGATGCACCATATGTTTTGCCAGCGGCCATACCCCTGAGGGCTGGAGTCTTGTCAGATCTCCTTAGATAAACGGGGGCTGGCTTGCCCAGCCTCACTGGGTCTGGACGGGAGGACAGGCAGAGGATCCCAGGAAGTGGGGAGGCAGCTGTAGGTGGGCTCCCAGCTGGTGGGAGAGCTCAGACCACCATTGACCCAGGAGCATCACTGAGCCACCAGGGGAGGCTGCCTGGGTTTCAGAGGATGGAATCAGAGGCTCAAACAATTTGTGATGATTAAAAATCGCCTGGCTTTTTTCATCTATTAAAGTGGCTCTTGAGGGGGAGAGAGTCTCTCTCTGATCCTTCCTTTCGTGGTTTTAATTCCCCCTCCGCCACTTCTGAGCCAGCGCAGATGGCTTCCTAGAGCTCCCAGAACCTTCCTGCAAGGGGAGGGGGCGGTGGGGAGCCAGGAGGGGGTCTGGCTTGGTCCTAGTGCTCATTCCCTCCTTTGACTATTTGCTGTGTTTTCTTTTGGTGGTGCCTATAGTTTTAGATTCCGGAAGCCGAGGGTGGGTCCTTCAGGATTTCTCAGCTGGGCTTTAATGCAGTTACTGGAACCTGCTAGAACCTGACTCCGGGAATGAGATTTATGACTGGGAGGCACCTCTTCCCACCCAGGCTTCCCTTTTCTTTCCAAGCTCCCTTCTCCCTTTCCAAGGTGTTCTGTTTCTCTTGCCTCCTCAATCCATATCACTTCTTAAACTCTATCCCCAGAGAAGAGCTCACTGCCTTATCCCTCCTTTCTCAGGTCCCCCCTCCCCCACTCTGCTGCTCTGGCCTGTGTTGCAGGCCTGTCCCACGGGATGTGTTTCCCCTCCCAAGTGTAGCCTTCACTCACAGTGATCTTTAATGTGCATCCTTTTCTGACTTGAGTGGGGTGGGGACACCATCCTCTCTAAAATGTCCCTTTCAGCTCTCACACTTGATCCTGTCTAGCAAGTGGTCCTGTCTTTTTTTTTTTTTTTTTTTTACTAAGGATCTAGCAGATCCCCATCTGCTAGGATGGCGCATGGGGATTAGTTGCTCCGCGGCATGTGGGATCTTCCTGGAGCAGGGATCGAACCCATGTCCTCTGCATTGGCAGGCGGATTCTTAACAAATGCGCCACCTAGGAAGCCCTGAAGAACTTGATCTTGATGGAATGGCTGGTCCTTGGACAGTGGTCCAGGAAGGCTCAGATGCTCCCAGTTCTGGGTTTCCATTGTAGAAACAGGACGGGGGTTGAAGGAGGGACTGGTGGCCAGTTGGTGCGTGGGGAGGGTGTGTATACCGGAGAGTGCGCCCTCAGTGCAAAAGATGGAGATGACTCGTTGTGGACCCTGCCGTCTTTCCCAGGAGTCCTGGGAGTTCTTGGAAGACAGGGCTCAACTGGTTCTCTCTTCTTCATCATGTGGTCAAAGGAGGTGCCCAGGGACATCCCGTGAGCACCGCAGCCAGAGCCTTCCCAGCTTCCCCACTGCACTGGCCCGCACGTCATCCATGTCCCCCCGTGTCCCCTTATGATCCTCAGGCCTCTGGACACAGCTTCCCTCTGCCTTCCTGGGGGCCTAGACGGGGACTTTTTTAGGTCCCCCTTTCCTGACTGTCGCGAAACATTTAGGCTTCCCCTTCACATTATCTCAAGGAGAAATTATGTGGGATTTAGGTCCATTGAAGAAAGCATTCTTCTAATTTCCTGGGACTTATAGTGGCGTCGGGCACTCAGCGACCCGTCTCTAAGTCTAAGGTGATTTGGTTCCAGATGCCTTTGGCTAATTAGAAACCCGCTTTCGTTCTGTTACACAAGAATCCAGGGTACCACATGACCCTCTGAACAACTGGCTAGGTCTGTAAAATGTATTTTTAGCTGGAATCAAAGGGTGAGACTTGCTCAACTTTGCAGCCATGGAGCTGTGATCCTCTTCGCCTTTGCCTCCGGTTCCTCCTCTCTTTCCTCCCTCCCTCCCTGTCCTCGGGGTCGGCTGCTTCTCCAGCTGGGAGGCCTAGGCCGCGTGTGTGAGCGCATGTGCGTGTGTGCATGTATGTGCATGTGTGTGTGTGTGTCGGTGTAAAGGCTGGGTGGGAGTGTGGGGCCCCGTGCAAGGCGGCCATGCTGCATTTCTGTCTGCTCATTGTTCAGACTCCGTCTCCATGGCGACGGGAGCAGCTGCTCCATTCTGGGCCTTGGCTTGGCTGAGCGGGGCGGCCCGCCCGCCTGTCTGCCTGCCCAGCCGTGGGAGCTGCCAGCTCTTCGCCCTCCTGCTGCCCACAGGCCCTGCCAGGATGGGCGCAGGAAAGCGTGTTTACTATCACCATCCACACGGCTCCCTGGGTACCGCGGCTCTGCCCAGAAGATGTCAGGCCCAGGGCACCGGGAGGTGGGCCTGGAGCCAGGCTGTCTGCAGCCGAGGGAAAACTCTCCCTGGCCGGCTGCTGCCCTGGCCTGCCAGCGCCCAGGCGAGGGGCGCCGGGCCTCACGGCACAGCCGCAGCCACTGGGGGTGAAGAGGCCCCGGGGAGGCCCTCTTTGAAGGCTCTCTTACTCCGCCTATAATGCCTTCCCAGAACCTCCAGAACATTCCTGGCCCTGGTGCCCCCTCTACCCCAAGTTTTCCAGGAGGCTTCCCTGACTGCTCTTCTCTTGGAGGGCTTGTCACTGCCTTGACTCTTGGAGCCATTAACGACCAAATCAATCGAGGACATCAAGAATTACAGAGCTGGAGGTGACCTCAGAGATGCCTTAGTCCAATGGTCCCAATGTACAGATGGAGAAAATGAGGGTGGGGGTGGCAGGTGGGGGCAGTGGGAAGACTTGTTGAAATCACAGAGCGAATCATAGGGGTACAAGGACGTCCTCCCACCCAGGCCATGCCCTGGCACCATGCTCTTCTATTTGGCTCTTCTCAAGACTGGACTTGGCCTTGGCCTGAATTCCCTGCAGCTGTAGCCCCTTTCCTCCTCTCCCCTCCTTCACTCTTTTTTTCTTCCTCACTCTCTCCCTCCCCTCACTCACCTTCTCGTCTTCTCTCTGTCTCCCTCTTGCCGGTTCTTTATAGAGGCCTGTGTTCTTTTTATACATATATATATATATATTTATGTATGTATGTATGTATTTACTGCACATGGGCTTTCTCTAGTTGCGGCGAGCAAGGGCTACTCTTCACTGTGGTGCATGGGCTCCTCATCGAGGTGGCTTCTCTTGTTGTGGAGCACGGGCTCTAGGCACGTGGACTTCAGAAGTTGTGGCACACAGGCTCAGTAGTTGTGGATCACGGGCTTAGCTGCTCCATGGCATGTGGGATCTTCCTGGAGCAGGGATTGAACCCGTGTCCCCTGCATTGGCAGGCGGATTCTTAACCACTGCACCACCTAGGAAGTCCTGAGGCCTGGGTTCTGTGTGCTGTAAGTATGTCTGTGAGTGTGTGTGAGTGTGTGTGTGTATGTGTGGGGCCTTTGGGGAGTGAAGGATATTTCTCCTCTGATCTTCCCCTCAGCATCCAGTCCACGGTGAGGCCGCTGATTAAGTTACCACACACTGAGTCTGAAACACCAGAGCCAAGGGCCAGAAGGCCCTGACCTTCAGTCGGCTCCTCTCCCCCACCACACTCAAGGCTCCTCCACCAGCCCGGATTCCTCACACAACTTGCAGGGGAGCTCTGTCTCTAGGTGCTTCCCTGAGAGCCCGCTGCCTTCCAACTAAACACGTCTCCCCTCAGTGTGCTGGCCACACTGCCTGGTCCCTCGCCTCATCATTATTTTCTTAGGAACGCCTGGTGAATGCAAATCTGCGTTATGAGTCAGTTCATTTCTGGTCCCCTATGCACTCAATAAGCATCTATGACATACCTGTCCTGGGGCAGGTGCTAGGAATCTGGATATAGGCTGTGAGGGCCCAGCCTGGCCAAGACTTCTTTGTCTACAGTTCAGCCTGTTTCCTGGCCGAATTCTGCCCCTTGCCTATTGTCTGTGCTGAACTCTGACTTTTTCCTTCAGGCTCTGAAGGTACACATTCCATGCCCACCCACCCCTGTTTTAGAAAAAGATCTGAGAAAAAAAATAAGAAAAAGATCTGAGCTCGAGTACTTGTACGCCACAGTGAAAGAATTAAAGGAGCTGTGCCCTCTCTCTCGGAGGTTTGTACCTTAAATCTGATCTCGGCTGTGGAATTAGAGGTTGCCTGTGTTCTGAGGGAAAGGATCTCAGGCCTCAGCAAACATACAGGCACATTTTCTTAGGGGGATTTGCAGGCTCCTGCCAAGCTACCTGTAGTGTACTTGAAGTCGATTCTGACGCAGACCTGGGTCCGGCCCTGTTTTGTTGGCAGGTGCAGTTGGGTCCCTACTACGGGCATCACTGGTCGGGGTATGGGAAATGGAGAAGGGGTCCAGGTGGTGAGGAACCGGCTACTTTGGCTGGGCAGCAGTGCTTGTGTGTTCACCATTCGCTCACTGTCTACTACTCACTAAGCCTGGGATTCAGTGCCTTGCACACACACCCTTTCATTTGATCCTCACACAGAGCCTATACAGTAGAAATGATCACTCCAGGTTGTTTGTTTGTTTGTTGTTTGGTGTGTGCGTGTGTGTGCACGTGCTTTGGCGGTGCCGCACGGCTTGTGGGGTCTTAGTTCCTTGACCAGGCCTTGAACCCTTGCCCCCTGCATTGGAAGTGAGGAGTCTCAACCACTGGACTGCCAGAGAATTCCCACCCGTTTTGTAGAAAGGAAGATGAAACTCAGATAGTTTAAGTGACTCACCCAGGAAATCCAGCTGTGGATCAGAACCCAGCTCTATTCCACTGGAAAACTCAGCGCTCTTTCCTGAATCATCCTGCCTCACAAGGTAGGTGGGTGTCTCTTCTAAACCAGGACCCCTGGAACTAGTTTGCCCCTGGAGAACCCAATGAAATGCCCTCAGTAATTCTACCCCACAGCCACTACCTTAGTCAGGCCTCCCCATCTTTTTCCTAGAACCCAATAGCAACCTGCTGTCTCCAAGTCTCCATTTTTGCCTGCCTCTAGTTTATTTTTATGTAATTGCCAGCAGGAAAATTCTAAAATGCAAATTCTTTAAAAAAAAGAAGAAAACATTAAAAATAATAACAACCCAGCATGTTTGCGATGACCCACACATAAGTGAAATTATATATGTAAGCACATTTCTGTCCAAAAAAATAGAAAGAGAGAGAGAAAGACAGAGAGAGAGATTTAGATCTATGTGTATTGGCATGGAATGCCATTAAAATATAGTTGGGTAAACTAAGTGGCTAATATGCATAGCATCATTCTTTTTCAACTGAAAAAGTCAACCAGCCCCCACGTGTGTGTGTGTGTGTGTGTGTGTATGTTGTCGATGTTGAAGTAAAAAAGAAAACCATGAAAGGCTCTATACCAGGCCATTAACAGCAGTTATCTGAGGTTAAAGAGGAATGGAGGAAGGGTTGGACACAAAAGTTAGGCTTCTTCTTAATTTATTTTTCTACAGTTTCACTTGTTACAACACACACACACACACACACACACATTACTTTAGCAAGTTAAAAAATGCCAAATAAATTTTTAAAAGACCCAAATCTGATTATGCCCCTTGTTACTTAAAATCCTTCAGTCGCTCCCCATTGCTCCCGGGATACCATCCAAACTTGCCATGGTTTGTAAGCCTTTCATAATCTGTCTTCTTTCCTGTCTGCTTCTCCCACCTCCTGCCTCCCGCCTCACCATGACTGGACACAGTCTGTGCTTCAGCCAAATGGAACTCCATTTAGTGTCTTTGCTTGGCCTCCAGGTTTATATCACTGTTTGCTATATTAGAACCCCCTTTTCCACCTTGCTCCCCTTGTCGGGCCTTTCACAAAAGGGTGTCACGGGAGTGGTTGTGTTCACAGAGCGGGGTGCTTTACCTGGGTAGGGGGGAGGAGAGGTAGTTTGGGAGGGTGTTTGATAAGAAGTCACAACTAAATTGAGTCTGTTCAGTTTCTCACTAGAAGTACTGACCAACTTGCCTAATGGTTATGAAGGATACTTACAAGTTGAAATGTGTGGTACACCAGATGTCCCTAACTAAGAGGCTGGGGTTTTTGTTTCATTTCGAGTGCTGAGGACCATTTCCAACCCCACGATTGGGCAAACCAAGGGTCAGAGTAGGGAGTCTTTGGCTTTCGACAATGGTGACTTCAATGAAACTTACAACTCTTAAGATCTGGAAACAGTAGGCAATGATAATTTGAAAAAGACTACAAATATTCACTTAAGGAAGAAAGGCTTTGTAAAGACTTGGGCAAATGGCCTCATGAGAAAAGAGTCATAGGGCATTTGGTATTTTTTGATTAAAAATTTGAGATGGCTTCTGTAGAAGAAATAGCATTCACGTGGAAGATAGGATATCAGAGTTTTCTAGTCTACATTTGTCACCATTTGGGCTGGTGACCTCAGACAAATTGTTTACCTCTCTGGGCCTCACTTTCCTCTTCTGAGTAGGTCTGGATCGTCTCTAAAAGCCCTTCTTTTTGTAAAAGTGTTAAAATCTCTCTCTTGGAACTGATAATTCATCCCCACTGTGGCTGAAATCCTAGAGGCATAACTGGAACATTTTCAATAGAAAAAAAGATTAAATTAAAACAAATAATTTGCACTCTGATACACAAACCAAAATGATCAACAGAATAATATAGCTTGACAGTAACCTATAATTTAGACAAAGATGTGTGAAATCAAGAAATGTTGAAAATCATTTCAAAATACTGTGACAGTACAGGGTAAGCTTACCTAATTCTCTGCGTGTGCATGTGTGCATTTTAAAGCACTGGTATTATATATTTTAGCTATTATTATTCAAAGAAAACTGGCATCCTGTGTAGAATTGGGTGTCACTGTAGTCAGTGTATAAACTGAAAGAAATCAGCCTGGGGATGCAGCTTTCATGCTTATTTATGGGAAAATGCTGTTTAACTAATCTTGAAGTAAAATCTTTTGGGGAAGAAAAAAAACCTTTCTTGTGCCTTGCAAAGACTTTTCCTTGAAACACAAAAGGAAGAAAATAGGACTTTTTTTAAACTTAAAAAAAAATTTTTATACAAAGAATCACTTTCTTCGCTTCTAATCAGGTATGTATTTGAATTTGAAATTATAAAGGGACCATGTTCAGCAAAGTAGCTGTGGGTTTGGTAGGGAGATCTCTGTGGGCCTGATTCTTGTGCCCAGGAAGACTTGGGTAGGAACTCTTTGAGGAAAGTTCACCAAGGACTTTTCTTTTTTTCAGAGGCTTGGGAGGGTCTGAACGTGCCCACGATACCGGTTGAGCCACATTCTCCAAAGCCTCTTACACTAACAACCAATTCCAGCAGGTTCTCTGAGCTTCTTGCTAGAAGCAACAAGAGTTTGTGAACTGGAAAGAGACTTAGAAATCATCCAAGCCTTGATTTATAAATGAGGAAACAAAGGCTCAGAGAGGAGCAGGGAGAACCAGAGATGGGAAAGGACCCAGGGCACTGATGTCTAGTGTAGGGCACTGTCTCGCCTCTGCTGGACAACGCAGATGATGGAAGGTACCTGGCATCTTCTACTGAGGACAAAGGCCCAGCTTCCCTCATCAGAGACGAGGCTTAGAGTGCAAGATACTTGGAAAAGAGAGCCCAGGGCTTGGGTGTCGCTGCGCTGGGATGAGGCAGACAGTTTTCTGGGAACACAACAGGCCAGAGGGATGGGGTGGGGGGTGAGGGGCAAGGTGGGGAGCCTGAATGGGATGAAGCTGGCGCAGGCCAGGAAGATGGGAACGGCTGCGTGAAGGGAAAGCTGAGTGGGAGGCAAACATCCCCTTCTTTACGCTTTGAGCCGCAGATATGCTCTGGTTTCAGCGTGCACCCGGGCGAGCTGCTGAGTGACTGTCTTTTGCAGTCTTCCGTGGCTTTGAATGGTCTCATTCTGTCCCTCTGCATCTCTTCTTAGGACCAGACATTGTGTCATTTTAGCCCCATCAACACGCAGATGTCATTTTCCTCATATCTTTTTTTTAAAGTAGTATTTTATTTTTTTCATGTTAACCTAACTTTATTTCCATATTTATTTTTGGCTGTACCATAGGGCTTGCAGGACCGTAGTTCCCTGACAGGGATCAAACCCAGGACCTGGCAGCAACAGTGTTGAGTCCTAACCACTGGACGGCCAAGGGATTCCCTCTAATATCTTTCTTTTTTTTTTTTTTAAAGAAACCCAAGTTCCAGGTGGAAAACCTGAGAATCAGAGAGGCAAAATGACTTCTCCCTGACCCCCCGGCTGTGTGCGCAGAGCAAGGGCAGAGCTCCCAGCCCCTGGATCTGCTCTCTTGCCTTTGAACCATGTCCGTGAGTTATAGAGACCTGTTGTCCCCCCCGAGAATGCAGATGGGAAAGGACCCGCTAACCCTGGCTTCTCAGTTTCCACATGATACATAGGTGCTCCACAGGCTTTGGACAAAAGGACGAGGCCATGATGAAATCCGCAGACACCTCAGCGCCTTGTGCCAGGGCCTCCCATGTGCTCAGGCCTGAGCTGGGCCCTCAGAGGATTCAAAGCCACTTAGGACTAAGGGCAAGATCTTGAGGACCTTTGGTCCAAGGGATTGATTTTTTCTTACCCCACAACATTTTGGGAGACAGAAAGAGATGTCAAAAGGGGCCTATGGCTTGGCTCTGGGCGATCTGTGTGGGTTACTTAACCTCTACCATCCTCTATTCTCCATCTGAGAAATGAAGAGGGAAGAGCTTCCATAGGGAGGCTGCTGATGAAGGGATGGAGTTAGATAATGTGTGCAAACCAGCAAGCACGGGCCTGGCACATGGGTGTGAAACAAATGTTCGGGGCCACCTCACTCACCCCCACTGCCGTCACACTGGGTCTTACTGTTCTCCACAACTTCCGCCCTCATTGGGCCCCCACTCTGGGTCTTGTCACCTCTCCCGACTCAGAAACCACGTCTGTCTATTGAAACCTTGGCTCCAGCTCAAAGGCCCTTGCTCACCTCGCCCCATCCACCAGGCGTTCACATGGCTTATGGGTACATTTGTCTTTCTCCTTGTTTTGTGGTGGGAAGGAAACGGCCATAGTTTTGAATGCTGGCTTTTTTACTTAAAAACTCTGTGACTATGGACCACTTACTCCAACATTTCTTTGCCTCAGTTTCCTCATTTATAAAGTTAGGATTGCAATAATGAAGTACCAAGTTGTTATGGAAATCATAATAGAACAAAATCATATGTAAAACAGCGTCTGAGCCATGGTATTTACACAACGCGTGGTTAACGGTTATTATTTTTATTAGATTGTAAGTGCTTGGAGGGCGGAATCTGTGTCTTGCTCTTTCTCTTAGCCTCTGTCATGGGTGGTGTGCAGTAAGCACTCAGCACAGGTTAGTAGAACCGAAAGTGGTTTGGAATGAAGCTGAGACCTGGAGTCTCCAACAACCTGGAGAGAGAGACACAGGCTCAGACTCAGCAAGTGGAATTAGCCTCATCTGTGTTTGAATCTCAGCCCTGACACTCACCCACTATGTGATTTTAAACTGTTCAACCTGAGTCTCAGTTTTTTCCAACCTAAAGTGGAAATAATCACTCCAACTTCAGATGTGAAGCCCTAATCCCTGTGCAGGACCATTTAGCGGCAGTGGAATGGTTAGAGTGAGGATGGTTTTATAAGAAGCTTCTCCAGGGGGATTCCAGCCACAGCCTGTGTGAGGGCAAAGCCGGTCCTGAGACTCAGGGAACAGGTGAAGCACAGGCTCTCCCAGGCCGGGCTCAGAGCTGCTCCGTCCCCAGCCATATGGCACAAGGGATGCTAATACAGCTGTCCGTGCACAACTGTAACCAACAATCCGCCGATTGTTCGTCTGGGAAGGCACCACCCCTGCCATGTGACAGCTGGTCCTGCACTTTGGTGGAAGTGCTGTGGGAGGCGGAACCAATCCTATTTGCCCTGTGGTCCAGGTCGGAGGAGGGACAGAAGCTAACAGAATTGATGGGAGCAAGAGATGTCTTAACCTTGCTTACGTGAAAATGCTGACCATGAGGAATGGGGGACACCTGGCAGAGGGCTCCAAGGAGGATCATTTCCCCCTGTGCCTCAGTTTCCTCATCTCTAAAATTTAGGAATTAGGCTGGCACAAGGCTGACGGTCATCCAGACCCACCATGCTAAGATTGGAAGATAGATGACTTCCACGTTTGCCAGTTGGCTTATTTTTAAAACTTTGGCCAAAAGATCTCCTGCTAACATCAGCTTCTGAAGACCCCTCCCCACTGTCACAGAGCAAGAGTAATGAAGTGAGAGAAAGTGAAAGAGATTGGAGTGGGGAGTGGGGAGGGTCCCTGGGAAACCACAGGAGGGAACCAGAAAGACTGAGAAACCGAGGGCAAGGAAGGAAGAGAAGGAGAGGCAGGAAATAAAGAAACAAAGAAGGGACTGGGGAGGAACCCATCTGTCACTTCGCCTGTCTGGGCTCCACTTTCACACCTGTGAAATGGGTATAAAAGCTTCCTGTCTAACAGCTCCATAGTCAGGATCCAAAAGTGAGTGATATGAAAACCTTATACCACCTAATAATAATCTTGGAGATAATGTCAGTCACAAATGAAGGAAATCATCCAGTGTATGCTATGGTGGTAACGTCTCTGGCAGATTATTACGACAATTAGAGGTCATGGGTATAATCTACTTGGCTGCCTGCCTGCCCACAGTAGGTGCTATGTAACTATATATAATGTATGGAGTCGCAGTTATATCATTGTGTAACTAATTATAGTTATATTATTCTAGTTATTATTATTATGATTGGCCTATTGAAGGCAGGTCTGCCAGGAAAATCTGACTTCTAAACTTGGCTCAAGTTTCTGAAAGTCTGGCCTTCCTTTCTGTAGACCTTGGGTGTCAGACCCTGCCCTGAACTTCGAGGACACCAAGGCAAAGAGAACATTTATAAGCACTTAAATCACAGAGTCAAGGAAAGGCCAGAGCATCAAGTCATCTGACCTGACTGTTGTCCTCTTCTAGGTAGAGACTTGAGACCCAGAGAGGAGTGGCCAGGGCCACCTCCACCCAAAGTCACGTCTTCTCTAGTGGCACAGCCAGCAGGGAGCTCATTTCCGAGCTCCAGCGTGGAACTCAGTCTACCAACACATAAGGACAAATAGCAAAGATCAGCGATAGTTAAAGTGCACAAATATGATCAGTGTTCCCAGAGGAAGGGAAGAGGAATAGTTTCCTCAGCTCTCTTTTAAGCCATTTCTAAGTTGCTTTCTGGAATCAGGCATGTGTTTCAGTCTGGTCCTCATGGTCTTCACTTTTGCCATCAACAGCGGGATGATTTGTGCCAATGAACCAGAATACACTGGACTGTAACAAGCTCTAGTGATCGCCTGGAAACCATTCCACATCCTAATGCGTACTCATTACTCATAATATGTTCAAAATGCACTCCTTGGAACCCCGGCTTGAAATACCCGGAGATCCATTTTCAATAGGCTGGCAAATAGAAGACGTTAAACATTATTCATAGAAACAGTGTTTATTTAATCTTTAATGCTACCTAATGCATTTCGGTCAAAGTCATCAGTTCATGTTCAGGCTTTATTGCATGGAAAATGGATGTGCTATTAATAAGTCAATACAAATACAAATATGGTTTCAATTGGAAATCATTAGGTTGCATTAAATGGCAAATGAAATCCATAGGAAGGATTTGTTTTATTTTGTTTGTGAGGAGGAAAAGGAGTCCTGAGAGGCATTTCTTTGCTTGCTAATGAGGAGGAATGATTGGTTTCTGCGGAGTGGCGGATTACAGTATAGGCCTTGCTTTCTTCTCCTCAGGACGGGGATTGGGGCACTGCCTTTCCTCGGCACAGCTGTTTGCGGCTGCGGGACCAGCTGAAGTGGCTGCCTGCTTTGGAGAGTCAGCTGGAAACCCCAGGACATGGGAGGCGGAGTGGAGGCGGGGCCCTCCGCTCTTCTTCCCTCCAAGCTGGTGGTCCTGGTGGACCTCAGCCCTCTCCTGAAGGCAGCCGGCTCTGTGAGGGTGCTGACCCCGGCACCTCCTCGTCCCTGGCTCCGCAGCAGTGTGTGTGAAAGAGCACGCACCTTTACATCAGTGCAAGCTTATCATGAGCCCAAAACCGCCTGTGCTGGCCCCCAAACAGGCCGTTATGAGAAAGGAGATTCTTGGGTGACTCAGTGGAGTGGGTGAGATGAGGGCGGGATTGAAAGCTGAACAGATGTAGATGCAAGCGCTGGTCCCCCCATCTAGGGTCTGTGTGATGTAGAGAGTGTGACTCGGGCTGTCTGGTCTGATTGGTCCTCATCTCCATCCTGAGGAGACCGCGGAGGGTGATGTGTGCCGACCACCCAGCACAGAGCGGGGCTCCGTTAGCATTTGCTCCCTCTTCCAACGCTGCCAGTCTGACTCTATGCTTGATACTTCTTCCCAAATCTTTCCCTCATCCCACTCAAGCGCAAGCAATACTCAGGACTGAGTAAAAATTGAGGGATGCTCAGTGCTTGCTTAGTAATTTTGGTGAATGACATCGTCTGTTTCTAAGTCAGCATAGTCTTCCTGCTGTTATGATCTCTGGGAGATCTCTAAACTGGATGGCTGATCTGCCCCTCCCGCTTGGCACTAAGGAGGTGAAGCCTTGCCTGCTTTCATACCTACAGGGGCCCCTTCTGTGGAGAAAGCCCAGGTTGCCTCTTCATTTCAGTGAGTGGTTCAGTAAGGACCTGCCAGCTGCTTGTGAAAACATACGTGTTGGAAGGGCAGTTATGCTCTGAGCAGTTCCAGCAGAGGCAAGTTTGTGGGGCACCCAGTAGCTAAGGAGAGCTCCCCTTCTCTGGCCACAGAGCAGCCTTTGAGTTCCATCTCCAGCAGAGATTCGACAAATCATGGTCAGCTTTGGTGAACAAACTGGGGAGTCAGGGGGCCCTTCTCACCACACTCGCCGTGGTTATTTCTGAGCAGTTTAATCTACTCAGATAAAACAGAATTGTAATCACCAGCACGTGTATAGCACTTACCATCAGTCCAAGATCACTCAGAGATCTAAATGCTTTAACTCAGTTCATCCTTACAACCATCTCCATCTCACAGATGAGGAAGCTGAGGCACAGAGAGGTCAAGTAACTTCCCAACAGTCACACATCAGGGATTGGTAAGAACATAGGTCTTGCTCCAGAGTCTAACCGCTTACTTAGAACACTCTTCGGCCTCCCCCGGTGTAAATATTCACTTCTGCTCAGAGATGCAGGCCACCTCTCAGAATTCTGGTGGATTTGGAGCTCTTCTGGCAGTGCCAAGCTGTGTGTGGCCTTGCCAAGTCACTTGGCCTCTTTGAGCCAAGTGTGTTTATTTGAACCACGTGGCGGAATTGTGTGAGGATTGAGAAACGGGAGCAGCGTGGTTAAACGTCTACCACCCTGTCCAGCATACTGCAAACACAAAGACACCTCAGACATAGTTGCTAACGTTATGATTTCAATACACACACACAACAAAGCCCCAAACTCTTTCTTGATGTGCACCTTGGTGGCACCTGAGTGGTAGGCTCAAGGCGGGTAGTGTCCCTCAAAGAGATGGGTTCTCACACCCATCCTGCAGATCCCCCTGCAGCATCGCCACGAATTTCTTGCCTACCTTTCAAGGCGGGTCCACGTGACCTGCTGAAGCCCCTCCTCTAACACAGAGCTTCGGAGTCAGGTAGATCTGGATCCCCATCTTGACCTTCCTTCTTCCTGGGCACAGGACCCCCTACCCCTGGGAGCCTCAGTTTCTGGAGCTAGGCAACGTGCATCGCCACATTTGCCTTGCTGTGTTCTCGCGAGGATAAAGGCGAGCAACATGCCTGGTGACCAGCAGGCCACCTGACACACAGTAGGAATTCAGCAAGTGGTGGCAGCCACACATGCATTTTCCCTCCACTTAGGAGAGTCTGTGCTGTGCTGTGCTGAAATCTTTTTCCCTTTGCTTCCACTCACGGCTTTCTTGTCCTTCCCCTGGAGACCACACAGCCTAAGACTAATCCCTCTTCCACATGACAGCCCTCAGGCATGTGAGGGCAGTTTTAATGTTCTCTTCTCCAGACAAAACAGCCCAGATCTTCAACTATTTTTGCCTCTGTGCCAGATTTTGGTCGTTTTGCCATACTCGGGTCCATCTCGGTGATATTACCCATTCAGTACCTACGCTGTTGACTTTTTTACGTCGGACGGTGGCCAAACCGCAGACGTTTTCAATAATCCCGGGGCCTGGGAAGAAAGCTAGGACCAAACGCTTCCTTTGCAGGGGCAGCCACCAGCGTGCTGAGGGAGCTGGCAGGAAACAGAAGCAATGACAACCACCGCTCTCGCTTGACCTCTGGGGAACCAGAGAGCAGTTTAGGGCTTGAAATGTGGGATGCAAATGAGTATCTGCCTACTCCCTGGCTTTAGGAAAATGGCTTTCATTTTCCAAGGTGATTACAGTAAATTACACCTGGAAGAGAGAACAATGATGTCTCCAAGTGCCATGAATTAATCGAAGAGAACTCGACACCAGTACGTGTGTCTTGGAAGTGGAGGAGAGAGATGGAGACAGGGAAAGATAGTATTTAATACATTAATTAGGAAGAGAAAATAGCTTCGTCCCCCCTTTATTGTGACAGTTTCTGAGTGCTTATGTCTTAAAAATAGGAATAATCTGGGTAATGGTTAGCACTCTCTTTACCTGGGGTTTCTGGAATTGAATACATTATCCTAACATAACTTCCATAGGGGCTCAGCAGCAGTGACAGAGTCTTCTTCTGAGTCTTAGAACACATCGTGAACTAAGCGTGGTGGAGCCAAATTAAGAAAATGAACTGGGCAATGGTTTCTTTTCTAAAAAGAGGGTCTGGCATATGCCTGACTTCCTGGGATGAAATTAAAAGAGAGAGATGTTATAAGACCCTAGCCAAGGGGAAGCATTTTTCACATTCTTCACCTAGAGTCCAAAAAGGAGCCAGGAAATTGATATAAGGGCAGCAATACAGGTCAGAGGAGGAGAAGTTCAATGAATGAGGATCATTTAACCAAAGAAGGCCGCCCAAGGAGGGTCTAATCACAGTGCTGGGGGCCGTGAATGGGTGTCATTCAGAAAGGAGCCACGCATTGTCTCTGTGGGCTGAGAACGGATTAGGCAGGAAGGGGATGAAATTGTAGCAGCGAGGACGAGGACCAAGGTGAGCCGTCCCTGGGAGGATCCCAGGGGCGGGGCCGGTCATCTACAAAGAATTGTTTACAAATAGTCAGAAAATGGCTTTGACTGTAATTTTTCTCACTTCACTCTCGTGTTCAAAATGGTGTAGACTGGAGTCCTGCTGGGACGTGAATCAGGTGGCTTTGGCGGGCTTCTCCATGGAATTTTTCTCCCATTCCTTGACTAGGAATGTTCTGTAGTGCTGACATCAATTGGTACCTGAGGCATTTTCTAAGGGAGGGAACTAGCTCTTCAGATCTGGTAGCCCTAAGCAGACCACGCAAGGTCTCTGCTGAGAACTCCCTGTCCTGGGGTCTCCCACACAGGGGATTTCAGATTCAGGAGGGCAGGCCCAGGCTTCTGGGGCTTCAAAGCTGGCTCAGTGCTACACAACTTCAAAGGAGATTGTAAAACTCAAAAGTTAAGAGATGTGTCTTTGGATGTAGTCACCAATTTTTTTTTTTTTGATGACTCACAAAGAAAAGATAAAGTAGCTTTCTAAATGTTTGTAAATGATTTAAAATGATGCCTGTTATTGACAGGAAGGTAACTATATATATTCTATATGCGTATACATATATATATATATATATATAAAATCTCTGTACATACATATACACATATGTTCATATGGATGCATATATGATCTATACATAAGTTATTTGTGATAGTTGTATTATACAAAGTCTCTGCAAACACTAAATCAGTGAATACTGAGCCATTGCTCCTGGGAGAAATATAGGGTTAGGCTCCTGTGAGCTTCCGGTCATGACATCTTTGTCAACTCGTCAATACATAGCCTTGTTTCATCTGTGTTTCTTGTTTAATATATATTGTGAATTTGTTAACATTGAACTCAGGGTCAACAGCACTGTAACTCATGCCTGAACATGTATTTTCTCTGTAAGGCACATCACAGCCTCACGCTTAGAAGCCCTAGATACTACTTCAGCACTATGCTTGGAGGCCATTTTAAATGGCAAAATCACCCCAAAAAGCATTAAAGTATGACGAGCACAGCATTGGATAGACCAAGGAAAGGACCCTATTTACAGTAACAAGAGCTGGGACAAGAAGACGGAACATCCCCTTGTTCAACCTGGGAACAGCTGCATCAGGTGATCCAAAGTTGTCACCACTCTGCCCACATTCAGGAATGGCTGTAAAGGTGCCATGAGGATTGATGTGGGGGTTGGAAAAAATTTCAGTGAGTAGGTGAATTCGCAAATACGGAATCTCAAGTAGGGAGGCTTGACTGTAAATAGAATATTGACCATGTGTCTGCAGAAGATAACCTTTCTAGGAACTGAGTAAAAGGCACCAACTGAAATCCTTTTGTTGTTTTCATTTGGGGAGTTAGTCGAGGTTGGAATGAAAGCGGAGTGCTCAGTGATAAACACCAGAGCCTCTTCATGCATTTACGCTTTCAACAGCTAGACTGGAGTGGAACTTGCAAAGCAGACTGCTCGGCACTGAGTTGACCCCAAGATGGATACATGATGCCTCCCACCAGGAGTCAACAACGCAGCTTGGGCCGGGGGCTGGGGGGGTGGGGGTGAGGGGGTGGGGGGGTGGGAGGGGGGTAGGGGAGGAGACTCACATCATAGGACTTAAGTGCCAGGGGCATGAGAGTAAAAAAAGGTCCTGAGGAAGCTGCAGAGAGAGGGCACTGTCAGCAGGGGGACTGGCCAAGGCTTCTTGGAGGAGGTCAACAGATGCAGTCTTCAAGAAACGGAAGGACGTGAAGAGGGAGAAGATAGGATTACAGGCGCTGTAGATGCGCGTGTGAGTGTGTGTACTTCACCTGTGAGTCTGTGTTGTGTGTGAGTGTGTCTGGGTGTTGTATCTTGTGTGGATGTGCTCATGAGGTGTGAGTGTGCTGTGTCTATGAGTGTGTGTGGTGTGTGGGTGTGGTGCTGAGGTGGGGAGGGCCTAGGTTTTGAGAAGCTACAGAGGGCCACGGCCAGCACGATGAAGCCAACTGCCTAGGACCCTCCAACTGCCCCTTACCAGCTGGGTCACCTTGGGGAAGGGGCTTCACTTCTCTGTGCCTCAGTTTCTCAAAAGTGGATAATTATAGCATCTCTTTTTAGGATTGTTGTGAAGCTGAAATGAGTTAAGACTTGTAACATCATCAAAATGCTGCCAGGCACAGCTAACTGCCATACAAATGTTTACTACTGTTGCCTAAGAGGCCAGGAAGCCTGTGATGGCAGCCTTGGGGTAGGAAGATTTGGGGATGGGCTGACCCAAGGGGCCTTATCTGGGGTATCCTGAATGGCACTGGGAGAGGTGTCAGAATAGCAAGGTCAAGGTGACAGGTGTGTTATCCCCATAGGGTGGGGTGATGCTGGAGTCAGAACAGTTAGTAGTGTTGGGGGCTGGGGAGTTCAGAGCAGGATGCGGTGTGTGGTGTGGGTCAAAGCCAGTGGATCAGGGTGGAGTCCGAAGGGAGAGTGTCCATTCATGGGGGTGGCACTGTCTGGAGGGTGAGAACAGTGGGAGGCCCAGGAGAGCTGCATGCATGGGAGGTGATGGAGAGCAGGCAGTCCCAGACCCAGTGTCCCTGGAGGCCAGCCCAGCCAGGGTGGACTGTTCTGGCAGAAGGAGGAGACAGCTTCTCTGGAACATCACGACTCACTGTCCACTTTTTGGACCAGGGATGCCCTCTGCTCCCCCTGCCTTTTCTCCCTTAGCTCCGTGATGCCACCTTCCATCATTTTGGATCCAGATGATGAGCAGCTGACTGCCCATCGATGACACCACGCGACTTGAGAACCTCCAGGATGAACTCAGGGACCTCTTGACTCAAAGGCTACTTGAAAATGTCATCAGGATGAGCTGCCATTGTCTGCCCAGGTCTCTGTCATCCCTGCCAGACTGGGAGACACTGGGGACATTTCCTCCCAGCACCAGTCCCCAGGCTCCAGGTAACAGAGTGTTCGGTCAACAAGGGTTTGTTCAGCTTGTGGGGAAACTGAGGCTGGAAAGAGTGAAAGAACTAGTGTTACAATTGCCAAGTGAGTTGGTGGCACGCTGGTGCCTTGGGCTGCTTTTAGTTTACCTACAGGGTTCGCAAAGAAGCGTGAAGTCAGCACGCTTGGGTCTCAGGGACCTCCTGTATGTTTTTGTTTGTTTCCAAATTCTCTCCCTCCTCTCTCGGTACTCCTGGCCCATTCCTCCCTCACCCTCCGCTTCAGCTGGGTTATCTAGGGAGGTGGGAAAGGGGCTTTGGTGGGGTGTATTGAGAACTTAGTCTTTGCTTTGAAAAGAGTATTCCTTTCCCTGGGGATTGGCCCATGAATGGGTTCTGTATTCCTACTGGCGGACTTTGCATTGTGACCCAGGTGAAAGGATGTTTCTGGCCAGAAGGGCAGGCCTTGCCCTCTGAAGGGTGCCCTTGGTGTGAGCCCTACTTGTACAAACCTCCTGATGGATGCAGGAGAGGGCGTAGGCTTTGGATCCAGTGGGTCCTAGTACTGAATTCTGATCTTACCCCTTCCCAGCTGTGGGATCTTGGGAAAGTCATATTGGAACCTCAATTACTTTATCTACAAGAAGAATGAAAATGGTGCTCACCTCTCTTTCTGGGTTGTTGTTCAGAGTAAATGAAGTCACGTGTGAAACTTCCGTGTCCAAGACTTGAAGGTGACGGTGTGCTCTGAAACAGGTTCCTTTTCTCCTGCACTCTCTCCTCCTCTGCTTTCTTTCCCTTTGGGTTGTTTGAAAATCAACCCTCCACATGTGACAGATACGGCAAACTCTCTCTTCAACGGGATGCTGGAAAATTCCATGGCTTCATCATGCGGGAGAGCATGGAGACTTCGGGAGGAGCGGGCGGGCAGGTGAGGAAGCGCGTGTGTACATTCCCGTGTTGGTGAGTGTGTTAGTGTCCAGCATCTGTCTGATTCTGTGCTTAGGCAAACACGGAAGCACAGAAGACGTCTGGGCCATCATCTTGTATGTTCAGATGTGGCCCAGAGGGCATGAGTGACTTGTCCCAGCCTGGCTGGTTCTTGGCAGGTCTGAACCCAGTGCCATTTTCTCCTTCTATTCACATGCATGCATGCACGCAAACGCACACACGCACACACGCACACACACACCCCATGCTGTTTTCTGTTTTTCAAAAAATGACATCTGGTCAGGAATCATGTTGCCCAACGTAGTCCTTTCTTTCCCTCTCTCTGTGCCCCTTTACTCTTGCCACTGACGTGTGTGCACTGTCACTTTGCCCTCTGGACTTTCTCAGAAGAAAGCAATCGCAGGGAGTGATGGGCCAGGCTCACTGGGGCCTGTGGCCGGCCCCGCTCCAGGGAGCAGACCTGTGCTGGGTTTCACAGCAGCCCCGGCCTTGCTCTCCCCTAGGTGTCCAGAGTCCTGCTCAGCTCCACGCTCTAAAGGTACTCCCTGTGTGTAACCAAAGGTCAGTTTCCTGGTAAATTGAGGGGTTCCCCTGATTTGCAGGCAGACGAGCGTGGACTAGCTAGTGGGACTTGATGTGCAATGGTGCCTGAGTTTCCCGGGCGGTGGCTCAGCTGTGGCCTGGGAGGGTTTTGTGAGGACCAGCGCAATCTTCCTGCCTCCTGTCTGGGCCTCGGAATGTCCCCGAGACCATGTCCACGCAGACAACTGCATCTTCCTGGGAAACAGGAGCCATCTTTTCAACTGTGTCTTTGCTCACAGGTTCTGCCAGCGAGGCTCCCGACCACTGCTGTGTTTTGAGCACGTATGATGAGGTCTGCGTGGGGCACACGTTATCTCACTTGATCCTCACCACGGTCCGTGCAGGGTGGTGTTTTATTCCTCTTTCAGAGTCAGGAAACCGAGGCTCAGAGAGATTGAGTGATCTGCCCACAGATGTTTAGCTCGGGTCCCTGTGTCTCCATTGAAACAACCCTAGTTTCCCTCCTCATGCCCAGATGCAGGGCTTCTAGAGATGTCAGATGGACTTCTTCACAGTGAAAGACAAACAGGGCTGCACCCTCGTGATGTCACCTCCAGTCTTTCTGGCCCCCCAGGCACCTGCCAGGGCACTGCCATCCTGTGGGGTCCTCTTGTGGTCTTTGAAGGGCTCAGTGCAGATGGAGGGGGTCGTGTGTCTCTCTGTCACCATTTAAGCAGCTGGAAGTGTCTCCAAGGAAGGTAGTCTTACGGGTTTTAACTTAATCACTCCATCAACAAATGGTTCGGGGCTAAATAGATCTTCTGGAAGAAAGTCATAGTGCTTTATTCATCTTCGCATCCCTGACACACAGTAGGAATTCAGTAAATGTTCACTCAAAGAATGAAGAAGCACTTGCTCCTTGCCAGGCACAGGGCAAGGACAGCAAGGGATGGAGGTGAATAAAGTACAGCCCTTCCCTCTAAGAGCCTGTTGTCTAGATCAGAGGAGGAGCTACATTTGCACATGAAAAGTCAGTTAACAGAGCAGTTACCCTTGTTAGGGTCCAAAAGAGTTTCACTGTCAGGAAGTTCAGTAGAACGATCCCCTGGGGTCAGAAGGCTCCCAGTGGATGTGTGGCAGGGGCCTAACCAGAGGCAGAACTCTGTAATATTCAGAACCATCCAGCAGGGTTGCTGAGGGCTTGGGAGGCAGGGATCTCTCCCTAGCCGACAAGTTCAGGAGACTAGGTGGGAAAGGGGTGTGTGTGTGTGTGTGTGTGTGTGTGTGTGTGTGTGTGTGTGTGTGTCAGGGGTGTCTTCTTGTGCTAGGAGAAAGATTGGACCTAATGATTTCTTCTGTGTCTAAGTTTCTAGTTTGAACATTGAGTCAGGGGAACTTTCCAGAAAAACTTGTGATTTAGAACTCAAACTCAAACCCAAACCCAAACCAAAAAAACAGTATCCACAAAATGAATACAAGGACTCCTCTAGAACGTTGGATAGGATTCCCTTATGCTTATTTCCAATCTCTGTTGCATGAGAAAGTGGCCACTGAAACAGTCAAGGTCTGTCCTCCATAGCAGCTTAAGAGGCGAGGAAATTCTTTTGTTATTCGGGGAATAGTAAGAGCGGTAACATGGGGGTTGGGGATTAGTATAAATGGAAGTCCTGGGAGGCTTCCTGGAGGAGGCAGCATTTAAACAGGATCTTGAAGAACAGACTCAGCAACTGTTAATTTGTATCCCCCCGCCCATCTACCATCCATTCACCTGTCCATCCATCCTTCCATTCTTTCTCTCATTCATTGATCTACTCACTTATCAAATAGCTTTTGAGACCCTACTATTTGTCTGGCTTGTTCACACACATTCCTTGCTTAATTACAGCAATTCTGTTAGGTAGGCAATAGTATCCTAAATATACAGATAAGGTAGATTTGACTCTAGGCAACAAAATTCTTCTCCTCTTACCCCATTCCAATCTGCCTCATCCTAAATCAAGGAAGAAACATCTCCTTATCTTTAAAATGCTTGCTTCCCTTTGCTTTGCCCATCTCCCTGCCCTACTCACTTCTCCAACCTGTCCATTCCTGGTGAGCTAAGACACAGACCTGAGATGGTCACCTCCAGGCCCACGACTCACAGGGCTCACCACTGACCAGGGCCAAGTCTCATTTCTCGACTCCAATGGTCGAGACCCTGCATGACCTACTTTTACTGACTTCATCTCAGTACTTTGTTCCCCCTACCTTTTATTTTAGTTAAATTAGGGAACCCACTATTCCCTGAATACCCCTGCCTGTTTCGCATTTCTGGGTCTTTTTTCACCCCATTTAAAATGACTCATACCACTGAAGTTGGCTTCTCTGCTCAGTACAAATGTGTGAAATTGAACTCAGCTCCCAGTGTGCCCTAAACCCCCTTCCTTCAGGAAGTGCACAGAAGGCAGTTTCCCAGACGTCCTGGCACCTCCAGGAACCCTGGGCAGTAAGTGCAGCCCCAACCCTGGCATGTGGGGCAGGGAGCTATTTCTGGACCGCAGTGTTGGACAGGCAAGGACCCTGTCCTTGGGTTTAGTTCCCAGGGGTCTGGAACTCCGATGTGATAGAAGCCAGTCCCAGCACCAACTACCACACTGGACTTTTTGACTATGTGCATTTAACTGCATAAACCGTGTTAGTTCTGATCAGTGTCTATGCAGACATCCTGTCCCTTTCCCCATCCTTTCCTCCCTCAGCTGCTGGTCCAAACCCAAGCTTCGCCTTGCCCATCCCTGACTTTCATTTCATGCCAGCCTTGATTTCATCCCTTATACGTGTTGACATAGAATTTGGATTTGCCTGGTAGTTCTGTTTTCATTAACCAGCAGGGAATGTTACTCACTGTTCTTATGGATGGGAAATGTAAGAATGGTAGCAGCTTTCCTAGTGGGCTTTCACCTACGTTTTCACATAATTCATTCCATAAATCGGAGCAGAAGATTTGCAGGTAGGGCTCCGAAGCCCTTGGCTCCCATAGGAGGTAGCTCATCGCAAATACATCTAAGCAAGGAACTCGGAACTGGTTGAAATGAGATGTGGGGTGATGGTGGGGGTAAGAGATGGGCAGAGGGTCAGGGATGAAGTGTGGCTCAGGTGTGCAGCCCCAGTGCCAGGTATATACATTATTCGGAAATAAAAAAAGGACGTTTTAGCCCTGACCAAACATTCTCTCTAAATAGCCTGGCATTGAAAATGGTCGTGGCAAGCAGAGACCAACTCACTCTGAAGGAGACATCCTCCCTGCCATTCCCAAAGCTCAACGCTGGTGGCCAGGAGACCAAGTCCCGAGTGCAGCGTCCCCTCCCAGGTCACCCTAAGATCTCTGTCTTCACGGACCATCTCCGCATCAGCTTCCTCCCACATCAAGTGGAGATAACACCAACCAGCAGAGTGGCCGAGGTAATTCCTGAGCTAACGTGGAAAGTAAGCATTTGTACAGAGGCCCCAGGACTCAGCACAACGAGGGCCTGACTCAGGCGCCTTGGGGAGGAAGCTGGTCCTGCCTCCAGCAGTGTGGTGGCCACCGCCTGTCTCCACAGTGGATCCTCACTCGGAGGGCAGGTCAGTTGACAAAGAAACAGCACTTCTCTGCCTTCATAGCTGGGGTTCAGGACAACACAGTCCGGTGGGTGGAGAGCACTCTGACGGCGGCTCCGCAGGCCCCTGCCCCAGTGTGGGCACGTGGGGCAGCAGGAGGTGGGCTCTGGGCGGGGTGGGGGCGCGAGGGGGAGAAGGGAGTCTGGGGGAGGGGGATCCCTGAGGGCCAACCAGTCCACAGTCCCCAGGAATGAGAAAGAGACTTTGCTCAACCAACTGCACATGTGGCAATTTTGAATATCAATAGCCGCCTCCCTGTTTTTTCCTTTCCTCCCAGCACAACGCCCACACCGTGTGCCCCTCTGCGGGGCTCCTCCTTACACCGCGGGGGCCAGCGGCACCCAGTAGGCGCTCAGTAAATATTTGCCCAGTGGGTGAGCGGGCGGTTAACCAGCACTCATCCCCGCTCTTCAGCTCCCCACCCCCAGGAAGAAATAAAACATGTCCACTTGGGGCTCGGCCACATTCAGGCAAACGCCCATCTTGCTGCCAAGTCCTGCCATCTGCCACCTCCGCGGGGCAGGTGCTGGCAGCCTCGGCACCCACAAAGCCCGCGCGGGCACAAAGGCCCGACGTGCACCGGTAATTGCCGAGCGCACAGCCCGCCGGCCGGCCCGGCTGCGGCGAGGCCGCGGCTGCTGCGGAGGGAGATTTGCATACAGATGGCCAGTCGGCCGCAGGGCCGCCCGCCGCCGCCGCCGCCGCCACCGCCGCCACCGCCGCCACCGCCGCCGCCCCGGGTGGACCGGCCGCAGCCGCCTCAGAAGTGCGCGCGGCTTTGACTGCAGCCCAGCCCGAGAGAGGCCTCATTCTGCCCGCCCTGAATAGTCAGCCTTTCAAGGGGATGCTTTGAAATTTGAAAAGAGAGAGAGAGAGAGAGAGATCAAGAAACAGAGAGGCAGACAGAGAGTGAGAGAGACAGAGGGAAAGACAGAGACAGCGAGGCAGAGACTGAGACAGATAGAGAGAGACAGATTGGGAGAGAGAGGGACAGAGAGACAGAGGCAGGGGGATTGAGACAGAGGCAGAGAAAGACAGAGACAGGGAGATTGAGACAGAGACAGAGACAGAAGCCGGGAGATTGAGAGAGACAGACAGAGAGATTGGGAGAGAGACAGATACTTCGGAGGAAGGGAAAAAAAAGCCAATTCTCTTCCTGAGACAGAGTTTAGTGCAAAGGGGGATTGGGCTTCAAGAATGTGCGGCGCCCCCAGGAATGCGGGGAGATCTCTGTGGAGACTCGTCCTGGGACGTGTGGCATCAGCTGTCTGGTCGTCGAGTCCCAGATGTGCAGGAAGCAGGAGACAGGGGCCATGGGGGCAGAAGAGGCACTTTGAAATGGTACAGGCAGGTTGCAGCTGTTTTGAAACAAACCACAAAATCCCCACGCACGAAAATAACTGTAAAAAAATCTGTGTAATAAAAAATAAACTCTAAAGGTTAAGCTGGCAGAACTCTCTCTAACGCAAGTCCCTGAGTCCCTAAAGGTGCCATAGGGACCCAGGTTTTGCTCTCTTTCTCCGCAGGGTGAGCGGCCGCCCCCGGGGACACGGTGGGGACACGGGGACACGGTGGTGCTGGGCGTCCCACACGCGGCAGGTGCTGGCCGGCGACTCAGCGCTCTGTTTAGCAACCCGTCGGCGGCTTTCGCTCCGTGTTTGCTAATACCCCTCGCCCTCGCCCTCCGAGTGGCTCCCCTCCCCACCTCCTCAGTGAATGACCCATAGGGCTGAAAAAAGAAAGGCGTCATTGAACTCCTGTTGCCTCTCTTGTCCAAACTAAATGAAAGGGAAACAGAAAAGCCACAAGAGAATGGCTATTTCTCATGTTCTTCACTGGACGTTTTAAACCTGCTTCTCCCCCTGTGTCGCCTCTGCCGGGGAACTCTGCGAGTCAGCCTTGATCCCCCCAACCCCACCCCCAGGACCCAAGCAGGCACCTCGACCTTGCTTTCTGCACCCCTTCAAGCTACTCACCCCCCACAACCCATCTCCCCCACTGCACCCACAAGGCTGTTTCTAAAACCCAATTCCAGTTTTCTCTTCCTTAAAACCACTCATTGACGCATGCTTGTCCTCTTGAGAATAAAGAGCAGCTCTTTTGCTGGACGTGGAGACCCGGGGTTCCTGCTCCTGCTCCAGTCCTTGGCCCTCCTGCCCTTGCACCTTGCCTGAAGATGGCATTCTAGTCCAGGCTGTTTCCTGCCCCTGCCTCTTTGCTCAAGTGGCTTCACTTCTTGGCAAGCCCTCTTCTATCCTGATGAGCAGGATGGAGGCTCCTTCCTTCCTCCCGCCCACTTCCCTTCCTTCTTCCATCCCGCCAACAAACAAGTTACTGGTGCCAAAACTACGCCTAGCATCAGGTGCTGAGGATAAAGGGATGGAGAGAATTGCTTCTGTCTTCCTTCCATCCTTTCCCTGGGTACCATAAGGCATCTAGAGGAGGTCACAGAAGTACCATATCTCCCCATCTCAAGCTGAGACTGTAGCTTCTAGCCACATGTTTCCAGACGATGGCTGTTTTTATAACAGAGACAGATACTGATGAACGCGAGACTATCACATCGCAGAACTGAAGGCTCCTCCTCAATGTTTTTATCGTGCTTTTTATGTCTGAAACTGTGCCAAGAACTCAGGGGAAGCCGTTCATAGAGGATCAATTCTATAAAAGGGAAATTACTGACAATTTGAGCCAGACATGAACATAGCTTTTATGATCTCTTTTTTCCTTTCACCACTTGAAAAGTCAGAGCAAAATGCACTTTAGATGCTGTATTTTATTCTTTCAACAAGTATTTAGGTTGAATGAATGAGATTGTGAATGAGGTATTTGGGTGATTTTTTCGAAATGAAATTAGCTCTGAAATGTTAATATTTTCATGCCTGTAAAAGTATCCCTTCTTGATGACTCTCTCTGAATGATGTTGTGCCAGTTCTTTTCACTCTCTGCAAGTCTTTTTTTTTTTTTTTTTTACTGAAGTATAGTCGATTTACAATATCTTGTTAGTTTCAGGTGTACAGCACGGTAATTCAGTTATACATGTAAATATATATGCAATATATTCCTTTTTGGATTCTTTCCCCTTATAGGTTATTACAAATTGTTGAGTATAGTTCCCTGTGCTATGCAGTAGGTCCTGTTGGTTATCTACTTTATATAGATAGTGTGAATATCCCAACCTCCTAATTTATCCCTCCCTGGAAGTCTTGCATGGAGTTTGGCCAAAAGGAATACAGGCAAGTCTCACCAGAAATAGTTAAATAAGCATCACAGGGAACAGACCTCCATGTGCAATGGTTTCTTTTGGAGCTGAATCTGGGTGGCTTTTGGTAATGATCACCCTTCTCTGAGCTTCAGCTTACTCCTCCGCAACCTAGCAATCGGCACATCTGTTTCAAGGGTTGGGAGAGTGGAGTGGAGAATGCAAAATCAAAAATAGGAGAAAACAACCTAAATGGTGTAGGTGACTTTAAAGCGTTCACATGAGTCGACCTGATCTCATTTTCAAACTAACTTTGCATCACTATTGGAAAGATACTATGGTAAAAACGAAGAGGAGAAACAATGTCAGAGGAACTCTGGAAACCCTGTTACTAAGGCTATGGTTTAGGGCCAGGCAGTTAAGCTTGCTAAGCATCATTTTCCATAGTTCTGAAGTACCAGCACCTACTTTCTAGGCTTTCTGTAAGGATTAGGGGACATAATGTATATCTGATGTAGTATCTGGCAAATAATACATGCTAAAAAAAGGAGAGCCGTTATTACTAGTTTATTCTTGCTAAAAATAAAATTTTAAAAGGTGAACTAAATCTACACACAGATTGGCTCTTTCATCTACAAGAAATTAGAAAACAGAAACAAATCATTATAGTGCCTTAGCGGCCCTGTTTATAACTGTACCTCCATTTATAACATTTTCTCTGCAGCAATTTCAGAAACATGAAGTTGTATAACTTTATTCAGAGTAGGCAATGCTGTGTTCCTGTTTCCCAGTCACTTCAGGAGGCAATAAGCTATTAAAATATAATGTATTGGAAAGCATCATTCAGTTCAACTTCATTTTATTCTGCAGATGTTTCTAGAACACAACAGACATTTCTAGAATAGCAAGGCACTACGATGTGGGGAATTTAGACATGAAGAGCATAAGTGATACATTTAAGAAATGTAAGCGGATTAATAGAGGAACAGAGTTATCTGGTGCCCCTGACTCTGAATCCTGCTCTGTAACTTCCTGTGACCTTGAACATCTTATGTAGCTTCTTCAGGCTTTTCTTTCCTCAACTGTAAAAGGGAGAAGAACAAATCTTATCTTGTAGGGTTGTTGTAAAGAGGAGAGGAGAGGAGAGGTACACAGGCAGGATGCCTAGCACTAAGGGCACAAAATCATTGCAGGCTATTTTAAAGTGTGGAGGGAAGGCCGAGACTAAGAAAACTAAATGATGGACAGCGGAACCCTGGCGGTGACGACGTCCATCACCAATGGGTGTGGCAAGGTGTCCTCTCTCTAGGACACTCTCCATTACCTCTTCCCTCTGCTCCAGGCCAGAGGACACCAGAGGTGTGGGCTGTGAGCCAGTGGTGATGACAGGCTAGGGCGAGATGAGTTCAATGCCACACAGACTTGAGCTGCTTCGAGAAGGAAGACCTCCCCAAGCCTCACTGTCCTCCTTTGACAAATGGGGAGAAAATGCTTCCTTGAACTACTTTACGTGATGGGTGGAAGAGAACTGATAAGACAGGCAGGAAATGGCTCTGTAAACAGTAAGTGGCTGTACCATTGCTAGAGATTGCTATCAGCTCCCCGAAAAGGAAGGCATGGAGGAAATCCTATCAATGACTGAGCTTATTGAGTTCTGTGTTACTCTGGCAAGGAGATTTCGTGATAATGAGCAGTGGGGAGCAATTGCCATCCCAGTCTGCAGCCTTTCTTCTCAAAGTGGGGATCATGGGTGGGCCAGCTGCATCAGCATCACTGGGGAGCTTGTTAGAAACGCAAGACCGGGGTCCCCATCCCACACCTACCCAATCAGAACCTGCCTTTTAACAAAATACCCCGTGAGTCATGGACACATCAAAGTTGGAGAAGCCTTAGTCTACAAGCCTTGGTATTAAAGAGAAAGAGTTGATAGCAAGGAAATGAACCAGCACTGGACCAGAAGTTCTGTGATCTTGGAGGAGAAAGATGTGTGACCTGCACATACCTTTGGTGCTTTGGGGTTGTTTGGGACAATGTCAGAATTACAGACAATAAGGGCAGGGGCAAAAAAGGAAATGTCTTCACTCAGGAAAGGCTGGAAACTGTCAGGCCTCCACAGAAGATGGGCGTGGTAGACAGATGCCTTCAGTGGCTGGATGGTTCAACCCCAGTGGTCCCCTCACTCCTGGAGCCAGCTGTTCAGGTGCTCCCTGGGGAAAACCCAGGCAGAACAGCTGTCTTACCTGAGCCTAACTCCTTTCGAAGATCCTAATAAGCTCAATCAACACCACAAAGGCTTCTAATGAGGAGACAGCACTTAGGAACTCTTTGTTATCAATTAGTTAATCATTAGGTCAACCCGCATTTATTGATGGCTGGACTAACTACACTTAGAGGCACCCTGACATTTTTACTGTTACAAGATAAATCAGAGGTGGAGCCCATTGTCTGCCCAGGCATTTTCAGGCTTTCTTATCTTTCATCGAGGGGTTCCTTCTGCTTCGAAACCTTTCTCCTCCATTCTTTTTTCAACTTAATGCTCAATGGGGTCCTTATCCTTTAAGACAGCTAAGTGGCCACCTTCTCCAGTGTGACCCTGATCTCAGTGGGACTCAATCAGTTTGGGGTAAGAGTACACATGGATGTTGAGGACTGGAATGGGAATTTTTCCCCTTAAAGTGCTTGGTGACTCACGTTTCCCCTTGGGATCCCATGGAAAGTCTCAGTGTTGTAGGGAAAGGTGTTTATCATTCCTGGAGGGCACTTCCTTCGTGGCTGGCACTTTCTAGGTATTTTATAACGGTTGATTTATGTCATCTTCACAAGGATCTTCCCAGGTATATATTAAGCACAAAGAAAACTGAGGCTCAGTGGAGCTAGAATTTATACACAGCATTCTCTAGCTCCTAAGTTCTGTTCCTGCAATCCTCTGCAGGTTAGGGGAGGGGGAGGATGGGGGAGAAGAGGGAGGGAGACCTTGTCTATGATGGGAGCCCGCTGGGTAGCATCACAAGGCTCCCAGATAGACTTGGAAGTCTAGTTTGGGAGGGAGTGTGTATGGCAATTTCTGATTTGGGCCACTCAGACCATTGTCCATCTTTCACTGTTCCATGGATTTCTGTTCTGTGGAAATCAAGTTCCTATAACTTCAAACATCTGGATGGGCTGAGATAGGAGGTCCCTTCAGCTATCATGCTTCAAAGTACCATGAGACTAAAGGAAAAACATATGTCTTTTTTTTCTTTCTTTCTTTCTTAATATTTTTTCTTTCTCTCCTTCCTTCTTTTTTTTCTTTCTTTGCCCTCCCATATCTCTTTTTCTTTCTTTCTCTCTTGCTTTTTAAAGTGGGTGTATTTAGCCATTATAACTGGTTAGAAGCCAGAGATAGTTAGGCGTCTTCTGGTTGGAACAGAAATAGCCCTGTTAGCCGTGGCCTGCATCCAAGCCCCTGAACAGCCCCCCGAGAAGATCTCCATATAAATGGTTCCTTCAGGACTCCCCTTTGAATGCTTTCTTGGTCTTGGGGGTCTGAAATGGAGCCAATTTGAGAGAGTTCCAGGCATTTCCCCCAGGGCCTCCTTCCCAAAAGCCTTTCAAAGCAATCCCAGAGGTCCAAGCATCCTCTCTAACTAGGGACTCCCGCCACTGACAGGAGTTTGGAAAACTTGCCTTCAGGCTCCTGATACCTTTGCCCCCAACCCTTGAAAGTGCTCAGACCTGGCTGACTTATCCTCCAGCGCAGAGACAGTGCCCGGGATGGTAACTGGCACACAGCAGTTCTGCAATAAATGTTAGTTAGTTTTAACTGTGAAATACATTGGAACTGTGCTGATATCCTCTGGAGCTGAGGCATGTGCAGGATTCCTAAGTATATACACTGACTGTAGAAGGATCTCTTGGTGTCTCTCCAGTTGCTAATAATGAATGGATAAATAAACGAGTGACTTGTGCATGCTCCTAAATGTACGAGGGTGAGTCAAAAATTATCTACACTCTGGCTGTAGAATTTATAGAAGTTTTAATATAACCAGATTGAGGATAATTTATGACACCCTTGTATGAGAGAGCATTTCCGTCAGCTTGCTCATACTCCCAGTTTTCACAGCACGGGTGTGAAATGTGGGAATATTGTGTGTCTGTTAAAATAACAATAACAAAACCAAAGTCAGTTCTGCAAAGCACAGTAGGGAGAGGTGTGGTCTCGGCAAAAGTGGATTTGACTTTAGGCTTCCTTTCCAGAAGGATGTCTTCAGATAAGTCGTTTGACCTTTTTGGATCTCAGTCTCCTCACCACTATTAGTTATCTTAAAGGTCTTTGCTCAAATGAGATAATAAATATGAAAATACTTTGCAGAGTATAAGATCAATCATATTTCCATTTACTCAGGCTAATTTTTAGAGGTTAACAAACTGGGCTTTAAAAAAAAAATTCTAAATGACCCCAACTTGAATTAGGAATATTTTATGGGGTTCAAAATGCCTATGTAGTAGTTGGAGGAGGCAGCTGAGGCCCAGAGAGGGTTAGTTATTACCATCCAAGTCCTTACAGCCATGGTCACTGGTCCAAAGAGTATTTCTCCCAAATCCCAAATGCTATGTTCTGTTTTCTTCTTCCCATGGGCCAGAAGAGCAGTGAGTGTACACCAGCTTGCTTTCTTCCCACCGAGGTCACCAGAGTGCTGTGTGGCCTTGGGTAACTCTCCGGCCTCCTCTGGGTCTCTGCTTTCCCGTCTACAAACCTGAAGATCTCGAGGTCCCTCCACATTCCAATCACTCAGAATTCTAGTTCATGTTCGCCAGAAGACCTTTTTAGAAAGAGCATGCTCATTTTCAAAATCCAAATCTCCCCTTGGATTGAATTGATTTCTTCTTCCCCTGGGCTAGGAAGGACATTTCTTTAAGTTCAGTTATAGCAGGTATCCTACTGTGTTCTGGTTTCCTCAAGGGTAAGGGTAGGGAATACACCTGACAAATATTTCTTTGTATCTTCTGAAGACCCTAACACAGAACTGGCACAGAGCAAGTGTTCAGGAAATGTTTGTTGTGTTGAAAACCCATCACCCAGGGGGTCACCATCTTGATAACCTGCTCTATCACTGTTAAAATGTTAATTAAGAAAACTATAGAGAAAAAAAACATGGAAAAATGACTAAGATACAAGACTGATGAAAACACCAGACACTGAGATGGTCTCCACACTCTGATTAAATTATAAAATGCACACATCTGAACAAGGGTAACAGTGGAATAATAACATAACAATAATAATACCACCAGCAACTAATATCTATTGAGCTTATATATGTCTACTGATTTTCTATGCTTTTCAAGTATATCATTTCACTTTATTGTCATAAAATCCTCATGAGGAAAATAACATTACTGTCCCCACTTTACAGATGAAGACTTCGAGGCCCAGGGAGGTTACATAACTTGCTGAAAGTCATACAGCTAGTAGATGGCAGAGCTGTGATACATACCTGAGTGCCTCCCATGTGGCAGGCATGTTAGGTACCTTACAGGGATTAATTCACTAGTCTTCACTACAGCATTTTTAGGGAGTTATTTTTATCCCTATTTTACACTTAAGAACCCCGAGACTTGGAGAGGGATTTGATGGAGCTGGGATTTGCTCTCTATCAAACTGATGGTAACAAGATATCAGTGATAGAGGCTGGGTGATGTCCAGGCAAGGGTCTTGCAAGGCCATTCTGCGTGGATTCCAAACCTAGATCTGCCATCAGAAGCCCTGTGAACTTGGATAAGTTGCTTAATCCTTCTGTGCCTCAGTTTCTTCATCTGTGAAATGAGGATAATTTCAGGCAGTGACTATGCCTTCTAGAAAATTCAACAGAATAATGGGCTAGAGTAATAAAACTATGGGAGGCATGTGGAGAATGGCATCCCAGGTGGGGCTCAGGTGTCGAAGGGGCAGGAAAGCCGGGGCTGTGGAGGATGGAGAGAGGGGAGAGGTGAGGAGAGTGTTCTCTAAACGGAGAGCCTGGTTCTAATTGCTACACAGCGTAGCCCCAGAGACCGAAATAACGCAGATTGTGTATAATGTTTGGTTTCTAAATTCGTCCTTATGTTATTTAATCAGTAAATATTTTAGATGGAATTTAAATATGGAATGAAAGAAAAAAGGAACTCAAACTGAAACTGGCTCACTCACTGTGGAATCTGAAAGTCACGGTTTTCTCACTGGTCAGGGAACAGCTCTATCTTGTTATCCTTATGATCATATTAACAAAATTATTAAAATCATTATTACCATTGATTATCAATTTGCAAAAATGCTTTACCAATTGCAAGGCTCTCATTTATATATAAAGGATGAAAGTGCATTAAGGAGCAGAGAGCTGGGTGCTGTCAGCTGGTGCTTGGCCATGTTCATGGCAGCTCATTCTAATCTTAACATTAAAGAACCACCTCTGCGCCGAACATGGTGAGCCTGTGTGTGAATACCGCACGTCTTTGGAATTGATCTGACTCCATTTCTTAGAACAATCCTACTATTTCTACTTCAAACAACTGTTTACTAAGGATCTACTGTGCCCTCAGCACAACGGCTGGCTCTTTGGGAGAATAAGAAACAGTAAACTATGGGATCCCTGATCTCAAAGCTCTTAGAGTCTAAATGAAGGTCGTAGATGCACCACAGGGAAAATATAGGGATTTGAAATTGGAGATATGCCCTACGACTTTCTTCTTCTGAAATAGACTTTATTTTTTACAGCAGTTTTGGGTTCCCAGCAAAACTGAAAAGAAGGTACAGAGATTTCCCACCAACCCCCTATTCCCACACATGCACAGTGTCTCTCGTGATCAACATTCCCCCCCACCCCCAAGACAGTACATCTGTTACAATCGATGAATCTCCACTGACACACCATCATCGCCCAAAGTCCACAGTTTACATTAGAGTTCACTCCTGGTGTTGGACATTCCATGGGTTTGGACAAATAGATAATGACACCTGCCATCATCACAGCATCATATAGAGTATTTTCACTGCGCTATAATACTCAGTGCGCCACTTGTTCATCCCTCCCTCCTCCTCGCCCCTGTCAACCACTGGTCTTTTTACTGCCTCCAGAGTTTGCGTTTTCCAGAATGTCATATAATTGGAACCATACAGAGTGTAGCCTTTTCAGATTGGCTCCTTTCACTTACTAATACGCATTTAAATTTCCTCCATGTCTTCCCATGGCTTGGTAGCTCCTTTCTTTTTAGCGCTGGATAATATTCCATTGTCTGGATGTACCATAGTTTATTTATCCCGTCACCTACTGGAGGATGTCTTGATTGCTTCCAAGTTTTGACAGTTATGAATGAAGCTGCTAGAAATGTCTGCTGTGTGACTTTGAGCAGGTTATTTTATGTCTTTGAGCTGCAAGTGGTTTATCAAACAGACATAGTAATAGAAGCAGGATAACATAGAGGTTATGCACTTGGACTGGAAACAGACTGGGTTCTCATGCTGGCATGAGCATTTACTAGACCTTGGCTTCTAATAAGGGTGATAATAGTACCTGCTTCAAGAGTTTGCTATGAAGATTAAATTAGTTAATAGTATATAGTGATTAGAACAGTGCCTGAAAAATGGTAAAAACTAAGGGTTGGTTAAATGAATGAAATAAATAACTCCCATCTCACAGTATATCTTTCAAAGGAAAATGAAAGAGCATATACTTTACATAGTACAGGACCTTGTATATGAAAGATGTTCAATTAATGTTCTTTCTTTCTTTCCTCTTGTCCTTCCTTTCAAAGTACAGCACCAAGAGCATTTTCTGCCTACCGCTGCCTAAGACCTATAGACCATGTTTCCCAAACTAGGCAGCACATCAGAATCACTGGGGAAACCTTAAATATTCCCAATCCAAGCACACCCTAGATGAACTAAATCAGATGGACTGGGGATGGAATTCAGACATCAGTGCTTTTCCAAAACTCTCTTTGTGATTCCAACATGGTGTCAAGTTGCAGAACCAGTAGTACATAGACCATCAGGGTTCTGGCGGGGTCCTAGAAGTAGCCAGGGAAGGTTTATTGAAGTTGGTCTTCTTTTTGTTGGCTCATAGAGACTGTCCCCTTGGCTCAACCCACCTCAGAAGCTGAATTCATACCTTCAACAAATTGTTATTGGCCGCTGTGGTGTGTGAAGCACAGAGGATGCATCCCTGAGCAAGCTAAGCTGAGTCCTGTCCTCCTAGGGCTTACCCTAGAAAGTGGAGGTGGACATACATGTGAAAGAATGAGTATTGGGACTTCCCTGGTGGTGCAGTGGTTAAGAATCCACCTTCCAATGCAGGGGATGCAGTTTCGATCCCTGGTTGGGGAAATAAGATCCCACATGCCTTGGAGCAACTAAACCTGCACACCACAACTGCTGAGCCTGGGTGCCACAACTAGAGAGGCTGCAAGCTGCAACTACTGAGCCTGTGTGCTCTAGAGCCCACACACGGCAACATGACAAGTGATCCAGGTGAGGCCATGGCTTTGTGTGCCGAGGAATAGAAAGGCCCTGAAGCTGGAGTACAGTAGTGAGAACAGTGGCCCCAACAGGGGCCTGGAGAGGCAGGGGCCTGGGCTAACAGGGCCTTTAGGAGATGCTTAGGATTTTCTTTGGGTTTTATTTGAAGTGCAGTAGGAAGCGTCCGGAGACTTTGATGCAGGGGAGTGATGTGATCTGCTTTCCCTGTTTCAAAGATGATCCCTGTTGGGTGGAGTGTGGAGGGTTAAGGGTGAACAGTGAATGTAGAGAGAACAGGTAGGAGGCTACAGGTACAGCCCAAGCTGGAGATGCCTGTGGTTTGGGTGAGGGGACAGCAGTGAAAAAGGATGGCAGTCATCAGATTCTGGATGTGCTTTATAAAAAAATTATTTAAAAAATTTTAAATTTTTATACAATTTTAAAATTTACTTTCCATTTACAGTTATTACAAAATATTGGTTATATTCCCTGTGTTGTATGATACATCTCTGAGCCTATCTTACACCCAACAGTTTGTACCTCCTATTCTCCCATCCCTATATTGCCCTTCCCTGGATGTGCTTTTGTGAAAGAGCCAATAGGACTTGCTGATGGATGTCACGTAGAGGATAAGCAAAAAGCAGGATCAAAATGACTCCCAGATGATGGACCTGAGCATCTGAGTGGATGGTGCCAGTCCTAGATGGGGAAGACTGTGGGAAGAATATTTAGGGAGAGTCAGGATGTTGGTCTTAGGGTTGGTACCCGTGGCTGAGCTGGGGGGAGGGGTAGGATTATTAGCTCCTGTGGTGATAGGCGGATACCAGGCCCTTTCAGAGTCTGTTCCGTGGTTCTTTGGTTCCGGAACATTTGGGTGAAACTGTGATCCCATCTCCAAACATCCATGAAATGTCCACAAATGACATTCCAAATGCTGTGCAGAAAAGTAGCTGGGAACGTGTAGCGTTCAGAGTGGTTTAAACATTCTTTTTTTTTTCTTTTCCCCCTCCCTTTCTTCAGAAGCAGAGCTGAGCTCGGTTGCCTCAGCAAATCCATCTCAGGAATCTTAAAGCTGAGCTTTGAATTTCTTTTCCAGAGACTTCCTTGAAGCAGCACAGTGAATAGAGCCCTGGGCTGGAGCCTAGCTGCCTGGCTTTGTGATCTTGGGCGAGTCACTTAACCTCCGAGAGCCCCAGTTCCTTCATCTGCAGACAAGGGGGTTGGAGGGTGTTCTCAAGGGTCTCTTTGAGCTCTAATGATCTGGTTTCTTAAAGCAGATTCCTTCCTCGGCTCCTATTAAAGCGAGGCAGAGAGAGGAGAGGAGAGTCCCTGACTGCATCAAAGTGTGCCCTCCTGGAGCCCCCTCTCCTTTTGCCAGTGGGACTTTCTCATCCTGTCTTTTATAAAGTCAAAGGCAGAGGAATGGAGCAACTAAGCCCATGCACCACAACTACTGAGCCCACACACCACAACTGCTGAAGGCCGCGCACCTACAGTCAGTGCTCTGCAACAAGAGAAGCCACCACACTGAGAAGCCTGCACACTGCAATGAAGAGTAGCCCCCGCTTGCCACAACTAGAGAAAGCCTGTGCGCAGCAATGAAGACCCAACACAGCCAAAAATAAATAAATAAATAAGTAAATAAATAAATAAATAAATAAATCTTTAAAAAACAAAATAAAACAGAAAGTCAAAGGCAGAGGAATGGGATATTGAAAGACTTGTGGATTCTAACATAGGAATTGATCAGTTCTCCTTGAGCACCTACTAAGAGCCTGAGTGTAAGCTGGTCACTGGAGAACTAGAGATGATTAACCAAAAGAAGGAAGGAAGGAATTTAAAAAGAAAAAGAAGATGATTCATTTTCTCCTCTCAAGAAACATATTCTCATCATCCAGTTAAGCATCACATTGTTGAACCCTTATTCTGTGCTAATAAATTAATATGAGATAAAGGTGCTATATCATTTAATTCTCTTTTAAGATGCCAGATTCCTCCTTTTCATCAATTTTCATAATGACTTTGTGCACAAACAACTTCTAAGGTGAAGAATGACACAAAAAATGTTTATAAACTCATAGATTTTTGTATATGTATTGATTACAAATTTCGTTCCTTTTGGTTATTCTTGTTTTTCATACTCAAATTGTGTCTTTTTCGGCTAGGGGCAACACCTTCAGATTGGCTCTTTGACTCTTTTGACACAACCCCAGCAATCTTTGAGAGCTTCCTCCCTATCTGGTACAACATTGTTTCATCCTTACTACTGATACAATCCCAAAGAGACAGATACCATTATTATTGGCATTTTACAGATGATAAAACTGAGGATTGCCCAAGGCCATAAGGTGGAGATGGAATTTGATCTTCACTTGGATTCCAAACTCTTAACCATTACACCACATAATCAATTGCAAGAGATAAGATGAATACGAACAAAATAATCAGTAAATAGGAAAGAGTGTGTTAATTTAACAAGGATGCCATTAGGTTGAGTTGGTTCTAATGTCTTAAGAAAGCCTATACTGCCTCAAGGTTAAGAAATCCAAACCTAAAGACAACCAAGCATAAATAGCCAAATAGGTTCTCCCGAATAAGGTAAATAAGTTACAGCCAAGCAGATAATTTTCTTGCTTTGTTTCCTTATCTTCTCTATAAAAGTCTTGCCCCTAGCCCCTGTTGGTGGATAGCTCCTGTCCACTTCTGGTTTGGTGCTGCCTGATGGGAACTGATTTTTGCTTAAATAAGTGCTAAAAAATTGTTATATGCCTCAGTTTCTTGTTTAACGAGAGGCATATATCTTTTGATTGAGTCATTAAAAGTCTATTAAGTTCCAATGATTTGCCAAATTCCCTGAGATGAATAAGACAGGATTCCTGTCCTCTAGGAGCTCACGTTTCATTAAGGGCTGACCTTTGTGGTCATGACAATGGGTAGGAAAGGAATTCAGTGTGGACTGGGGAAGCCCAGGAGACTTCTGGGATGGGATCAGATCTGGCCTTAATCTGGCTGATTAAGAACTTTTCTGGGAAGAGACATTCCAGGCAGGGGATGATGTGAGCAAAGGCCCAGAGGCAGGAACCAGCCTGGCAGAAGACGTGGCAGTTCCCGTGTTGTCTCAAATCATTCACCTTCCATAGGCTTAACTCCCAGAGGAGTGGGAATCATAGATCAGGCACGTCATGAAAATGTCTTTTTTTCCGGCTGTGCCACGTGGCTCGCAGGACCTTAGTTCCCCAACCAAGGAGTGAAGCCTGGCCCCTGGCAGTGAGAGTGTGAGTTCTATCCACCGGATCACCAGGGAATTCCGGAAAATGATTCTTAAATGGCAAAGGAACTTTCAAGTTCTGTGTAATAGGGAAGGCCACGGATTATGGGAAAATCCCCCCCCCCCCACACCACCCCCGCCAAAGCTCTTCAATTTTTTTTTTTTTGTATTTTTTATTAAACTGTTCCCATGCAGGATGAGAAAGGTGGCCCATGTTGCATGGGAACTGGAGTGGTGTGCGTGCTCGTGTCATGGGAGCCCTCAGAGGGTGGAGACTGCATCTCACTGGTCTCTGCATCTTCAGTGATCACCATATGGGTGGGCTCTTAATCATTTTATAAAACTGAAATAAATTTTCTTCCAAAACATGTATATCCTTTGATTGGATAATTCCATTCGGTGTCCCTGAGACTCTGCCACAAAGAAGTCATCAGGGATGTGGATGCAACTGTTTGCCAGAGGTGTTCATCACAGAAGTATTCTTACCAACGAAGCCTGAGAATCAACCTAGATGTAAATGTTTAATCACACTATGGTCCATTCTGTGCTATTCTAAGTGTGATTGCTTTTAAACCTGATGTAAGGCGTTCCCTGGTGGCGCAGTGGTTAAGAATCTGCCTGCCAATGGAGGGGACACGGGTTCCATCCCTGGTCCGGGAAGATCCCACATGTGGCCGCAGAGCCTGTGGGCCGCAACTATTGAGCCCGTGTGCTGCAACTACTGAAGCCCGCATGCCTAGAGCCCATGCTCTGCAACAAGAGAAGCCACTGCAATGAGAAGCCCGTGCACCGCAATGAAGAGTAGCCCCCGCCCTCCGCAACGAGAGAAAGCCCACACGCAGCAGTGAAGACTCAAAACAGCCAAAAAGCAAACAAAACAAAAATATAATGTAGATGTTAAACACTTTGATTGTGGGGACTTCTTAATCACATGAGCATCTTCTCGGGACGTACTGTTAAAACTCTTGGGGTATGCAGTTATGAACACAAAATAACCCTGACTGTGTGAAAACAAATGCACAGAGAGAAGCCTGGCAAGAAACATGTCAAGGATGTCAGCCAGAGCTCCTCTCTGGGACAGTTGTTTTCTTCTCCTTTCTGCTTTTCTCTATTTTGTAAAATGAGTGAGTCTTACTTTTATAATACACAAACTGAAAGCCACATAAAGCATGGTCATGGTTGTTCTTTACCTACCGACACAACATTTTAAGTTAAAAGCTGTGTTATTTTTGTTACCTAAAACAGGACAGGGAAGTCAGGAGGGGTGATGGATGCCTTTGGGAAGGGTAGGTGGGGTGGGGGTGGGAGTGGTCCAGTGGAAAATTCAGGACGGGGTGAGGTCACTAAGTTGGTGAGAGGATGGCCGGCGGGTCCCCACCTTGGTGGCTCCTACCCCTGCTCTACGGCTACCTGAAGAGGTAGCTAGGCTGAATCTGGTGAAACCTCCAATTTTACCGTCATTAGGGGCTCAGGGGGCTGGGCCATTGGCGGAGGCTTTGATCTGGTTAACCTCCCTGGGGGTCAGGCAGCTCTGACCCCGGCAGTGTTCTCACTCTAAAGCCACAGCCGGGTCACCGCTCTCATTGTTCCCCCGGCCGACATGAACTCCTGGGCCAGAGAACAGGGCCCGCTCCCCACCACCGGCCTCCCACCCAAGTGGGCCAGCTTTGTTCTCTCCCCTCGGCCCCCATTGTGCCTACTCAGGGGGAAAAAGCCAGTGTTCATTTCCTTACTCTAATGGCTCCATCCTCTTCCAGCCCATAAGCATTTTGTCACTGTGACCCCAGAGGTTATTCAGGCCTTTTGATCTTGCCCACCTAGAGCCCGGCTCCCCAGCCGCCAGCAGGGGCCTGACCGCCCCCCCAGAGGGTGTGCCCATCGGGTGACTGGGCCCCAGGCGTGGAGGCACTGAGCTGACAGGGAAGTGGGGCTTGGAGGCCAGGGTGGAGTGGGTTCTTCTGGGAGGTACTTCTGTCTTTCTCGTCACCACAGCCCTCCCTTCTCAGAATGCAAAAGCCTGAGGGCCAGGGGGCTTCTTCTGGGAAGGAGTGAGAAAAGTTTAATCTAAAGCCTCTACCCTCCACAGTCCCACCCCTGCTGCCTGGTTGTTTTACGGCCCACCCTTGGCCCCAGCACGCTCCCCAGAATTCTCTACTTGCTTCTTGTCTCCTGGAATGTTCTGGCCTGCCGGACCCTCCACAAGTTCTCTGCAGCTTCCACACTAATGTAACCCTTCCCATCCCTGGAGCACAGGCAGTGGCAGCTCCTTCCCCGCACCCTGGGTCCTCCATGACTGAGCTCCTGGAAGGCGGGCGCCATGTTTCTCCCATGTTAGATCCTTCCTCCCGCCGCGTGCCTCCAGCAGGGGCCTGGAATGATGACCCTGTAAGGTTGAGGCACTTCTAGCCAGGTAGGCTGACTTCTGATACTTTCAAAAGGAGCTTTATAGAAGAGACAGGAATAAATATGGCTTAGGGACCGAACTCTTCTGAATCAGGTTCTAGGCGGTTGAGAGGTGGTAAATGTATTTCAGAAGGGTTTTGGTGAGAAAAACATCACGAGGATCAAATCATATTCCCACTTATTCCTACAAAGAGGAATTGAGCACCTTCTCTGGGTAATTATTAAGTTGCTCTTAGCCTGAGAATGCAGAAAGGAAAACACTCTTAGTCCCTCTCCTTGATGGGCTGCAGTCTGATGGTGGTACCAGGTACGACGTGGTACCTGGTAGGGAAGACTGCGTGACCAGTCAGAGGAGTGACGGCAGGTGGACTCGTATGCATGTTGAATTCTGCATGGATACAGGAGGAGCTGGCCCTTAAAGGGAAGGTAAAATCTGTTGAGACAGATGTAAAATGTTCACAATAACAAATTTATCAGGCATTGCTGTACAGCCTGGGAAAATTAATCTATTTCCGCCAAAATGAATACTCTCAATTCAAATTCCAATTAATGGCCTTGAGGAAACTACACTGAAGCATCAAACAGCAAGTTAAACACAGCCTTTCCTGTCTGCCTCTAGACAGCCGATGTCTTTTATTGACCTTTGTCTCCGTGCCTCTTCAGAAAATCTGGGCTCACCCATAGGCAGCCTGCCACGACTGCCTGTGCTCTGTGCCAGTTCCTTAGGAACCTACCTACAGTTCCCTCCACGGCGGAGTGGAGTCTGCTGTTAGTCTATCAGCTACTCCTTTTCAGCCCAGATTAAAAACTGTCCACAAGGTAAACTTATGTTCTTTCATTAATATGCCCATTCGTTCATTCCTTCCCATCCAATCAATAACCTATTCTTTGTCTGCCAAGTCATTTTCGTTCATTCATTCCACAAATACTTTACTATGTGCTTGGAACTGTATTAGGTTCGGGAGATTTAAAATGAATACACGGCGGTGTCTGCCCTCAAGAACATTATTTTGGAGAGGGTCTCTTATAATGCCACCCAGGAAGTGCCGTGATGAGGGAAACACAATGTATTAGGGGAACTCCATCGGGGGGTATTCAAGGCAGGCAAAGCTTTGCTAGACGAGATTATACTTGAATTAACCAGGTGTGGAAAAGGGGTGGGGTGGATAATCATGCTTGAGGTCAGAAGGAGGTTGGGTCAAGGAGGAAGACCCTGGAAACAGTGAGGAGATTGGAGCAGGAACCCAGGGCAGCCGGGAGTGGGCTCTGGCCCTTGTTTCTGAAGGGCCCTGAGGACAGGGGACGTGCACTCCAATCAGTACGGCCCCTCTGCTGGACTCTCCCACATGTCTTGGGGATGGATCTGGCTCTGACCACCACCTCCTGACAGAAGTTGTCGGCCATGCTCTGGGTACCACCTCTGTGCATGCCACTTTCACATAGGACTTACCTCTGTCACTTATAAAACATCCAAGCAATACACAAAAGCCTCACCATCCTGCAAAATGTTGCAGTGTCTGTGCAGAGAATTTCTGAGAACATTTACTGGCTTCAAACAGTTCTGTATTCTGTTGGGTGCATCTTCCACCCCACCCCACCCCCACCGGATATGCGGATAGATGTCTCTGAACGTGCTGTCTGGATCTGAGGAAGAAAGATAATTATTTGCCTTTCTCATAAGGAAAAGCTAATTACTAGAAGGAATCCCAGCATAATTACACAGTTAGACTTCATGTCTTTGTACACATCGCTTCCTGACAAAGACATCCCGGTTAGCCTGTAGCCATTTGGAGGAGGAGGGGGCCATCACTTCTGGTTCTTTCTATCTTTCCCACCCTGTGGCTTGCCCCTGATGCATGGCCCTTTAAGGCAAGTCAACCGATTTAGGTGCCTGTGTGATAAGAAATGGAGGCTGGTGCCTTACAGATGTTTGGTCCTCGAGATAAAGCCCCTAAGGGAGTCACAGAGGGCTCCGCAGGAGAGAGTACGGTGCTCAGGGAGGCAGGTCACTTGCTCAGGGTCTCTGCCTATAAGAGTTAGAGCTGAGATTCGCAACCAGGTCTCTGGTTGTAAAGCTTGCCCTTTTGCCCAGGATGGCCTCACCGTTGGGTGTTGACTTGGCTGCTGGGGGTACCCCATGCAGAGGGCAGTGTGGCCAGGAAGGAGAGGAGCAACTCGCTTCGCAGGGTGGCCTGGCCCAGCTGGCTATGAGCTAGATTTGAGGGCTGGGCTGGGCCTGGGCCAGGAAAGGAGGGAAATTGGGAATTCCCTGGCAGTCCAGTGGTTATGACTCTGCACTTCCACTGCAGGGGGCCTGGGTTCGATCCCTGATCAGGGAACTAAGATCCTGCAAGCCACGTGGTGCAGCCAAAAAAAAAAAAAAAAGGAAAGGAGGGAAATGTTCAGTGTGATTGAACATTCACTGTGTGTACATGGGTAGGGGTGGTGGTAGAGGTTGTCACACCTCTGGCAGGGAGGGCGGGATCAGGGCTGTGGTCCTCAGGGGGAGGGGCCCCACCAGTGGTCCTTCCTTTCCCGGTTGGCCCATCCTGCTCTCAGGACAGTGATGACCGACTGACAGCGAGGGAAACCTGCGCAGAGGAGGGCCCACAGGCCTGGATGCCTGCGTGGTTTTCGCCACAAGGAGAAACAGGAGGCAACGTGAGGATATTCCAGGAAAGAGCAAAGAACTGAGGGAAGGCCAGTGCACACTGCCGCTGGAAGTGAGCAAAACACTACTTTTTGTTTGTTTCTGCACCATTTGGTTGCTGAGTGAGGGGTGACTGCCAGCCGTGATCTCATAGACCCACTGCCATCTCCCGACTGGAAGGGGAAGGGATTGAATTAGGTGACTTTAAAGCTCCCTTCCTATTTTGACACTTTGTGAATCAATGTTTAAAATATATTTAAATATTTATAACACTGTTTGGACACATCTGTCGAGGATCTTAACCTCTTCGTACCCTTTGACCTAGTGATTCCACTTCATGACGTTTTTCTAAAGGCAGTCTACAAACAAGCACGCTCATTTCAGCGTTATTTATAACAGAGAAAAATTGGGAATAACCTAGAGATCCAACAATAGGGGATTGACTATGTAAACAGTGCTTGTATACTTTTTAAAGATCTGATTTTTTTTATACTGAAAACAATAGGCTTTTATACAGTTATTGAAGGGATGTTTATGAAGACTCTATGAAAACAGAGGGAAATGGTTATGTCATAACACTGAGGGATATATTATTGTGCATTTAGCCCTGATTATGAACAAACACAGTCTCCTAGAGCAGCAAACACAAAAGTATGCATAGAGAGAGGCCTTCATGGTGGCCTTCTTCGACTGATGGAACTCTAAGGGCTTAAAAAATTAATTTTATTTTTCTAATAGGAAACATAGGTATTATTAATATGTTTTAAAAATGAAAACGCAAACAAAGGTAACAAACCTAATAACAAAAACTCTAGTGCCAGGGCCAGACGGTTCTCACTCTTTTTCTGGCACTTGGGGGTTATTGTTGGTGACTTGGAAGAAGGCTCCTTCAGGCATCAGAAGAGTGGCAGGGATGGGGGTTGGGAGGGTGGGAACTCCGCAAGGAAGCGCTTGAGACAACAGTGGTTGGTGGGCGTTGGATCCCAGCCCAAAGAGCAGGTTTCTCGGTGAAATCAACCCCTCAGAAGCTCTGAGGGAGGCACCGAGGGTAACAGTGAGTCCCAGGCATCTGTCAGGACCTGCAGTACCCAACTCTGACTTGAAAAATTTGTGAAGGTCTGTCTCCCCAGCGTTTTGTGAAATGTTAACATGGCCTAACTTCTGGCTTTAAACTTCTTGGGAAAGTGGAGGCTGAGAGTTTTCACAGCAGAGCCTAGACTTCGGATCAGAGATTCAGATTCAAATCCTACTTCTAGTTTTTTTGGTTTTTGTTTTTAATTCATTTTAGCCAACGCCACATGGCATGCGGGATCTTAGTTCTCTGACCAGGGATCGAACCCGTGTTCCCTCAGTGGAAGCATGAAGTCTTAACCACTGGACTGCTAGGGAAGTCCCTTGCTTCTACTTCTAATTCCTTCCGGGGTCTTGGCTTTCATTTTTCAAGAGGGAATTAGCACACAGACCCCAAAGATGTAGGCAGAGAGATTTCAGGGAGGTCCTGTCAGTAAAGTGCCCAACTCGGAGAAGAGACTCAGCCCAAGGTAGCTCACGTTTGTAGGTTTCTTTTTAGCTGACTCGCGCTGCTTCCTCCTTTGTTGGTGAGAAATGTGTGTCTGGTGGTGAGCTCTTGCTGTGATGATCCTAGTTTTAAATTGACCAGATTGGTTAATGACATGGCCTAGCAGGCAGGCCTCATTGTGTGAGCAAGCACTAAATTAGTCCCACAAAGGAAACTGCTTTACTGACGTCCAGCACTGACACCAATGAAAAGGTCCCCCTCCCCCCATGACAGAGCGGACGACCAATCACTTCACTCGACCGAGGGTTTCATGAGATCTGAGAACTGGAGGCAAAACCAGTTTTTACAGGGGCTGGCTCAGCTCCTGGGAAGGTGAACTTCTGTTCCCTTTTGCTCTGGTCTTCTACCTGCCTGGCACCAGTTCAGTGAATAGTTTTAGAGCCCTTGGATATAAGCAAAATCTCCCCATTTATTACCAAATGGGGATTTCGCAAAGGTCAATAATACATATTTTCTGACCAGATGGCTCTGAGAACTCTGGCAGCCCCAAGATGACCCAATAATCTGGAGGCTTAGACGGTGAGGATTTGCAAGGTTACGAGGAAGGCTGCCATGTCTAGAAAGACCAACCTAATTAATACCTGCCATTCCATCACCATAGCTTCAGCTGCTCAGAGCCTAGAAGGATGCTCAGTCTTCATGCTTCCCTTTTTCAAAGGTAGACTGTCTTGGGAAGGTGAGATCACATGCCATTATTAGTCACTGTTGATAGGTCAGGTTAATAGGGACTTGTCAGGATCGGGTGCTGGCTAGGTTCTGAGAAGTAGGGCCGAGCAAAAGTGAAACCAGACAGCAGGATAGTAGTGCAAGCACCATGGGCCAGGCTTCTCTGATCCCCTGGGGTTTAGGCTTCACCTACTTTTAAAGGTAGTGTAAGGCCTAAAGCAAGCATATGATTAAGGTGGGAGAGGAAGACATCCCGAATGAGAGATGGGGGGGATGGGATGGGGTCAGGGAGATAGGAGGCATGAAGGTACGATGCATGGGGGGAGGGCACCAGCTGTTCATCCAGGAAGTGGTGTGTGTATGTGTGTGTGTGTGTGTGTGTGTGTGTGTGTGTGTGGCTGAGATGACATGCAGAGCCACTTTCAGCCTCAAATAGTTTGCCTTCTTAGGGTCTAACTCCTGGGAAAGAATCCAGGGATGACTCTTCATGAGAGTGATAGCTGTGGTCCAGGTCCTGAGACTCCTGCTGTGCTTGCCAGGAAAGGCAGACTTCACCTTCTGCCACAGAGAGGCTGCTGCTGATAGGCTGATCTCTCACGGACACCAAAGCCTCAGTTTTGTCAGAGTCAGGAGAGATGGAGGAAAGAGAATTGGGAATTGCTGCGAAGTCAAATTCATTACCCCACAACTATTCAGACATCCACATGTGATGCTGTGATGTGAAGGCTCCTTACCTCCCTGTCTCATCCAGGCATCCCCTCGTGTGTCTGAGCCATAATTCTATGATGGAGAAACTGAGGCTCAGCTGGGGAAGCGACTTGTCCACTGCTGGCCACAGAAACAATTAGACTGAGTCCCTAAGTCTTTGTTTCCTTGACCTCCAGGCCCGTGTTCCCCTCACTGTCACCCAGCCTCTGATCACACCCCTGGGGCAGAGCTCCTTGGCGTTTCCTGCCTCATGTGGACAATTGTGAGGATTTATTGTAGCTGGGATTTTGTTTCAAGCCTTTAATATGATTAGCAAACATCAAATATCAAAAGCTTATCTAGTAAACACCTCCCGTCCGTGCCGTGGATGTTATGGTCAGCTTCGGATTGAAGTCGAGTCACATTTCAAAACAGATGCAATTTCAAGAGGCCAGAGTGAGGCCGCCCACATCTGCTGGCTGTGATCGTTCGTGTGCAGTAAATGGCATTGTTGGAGAGCTCGGCTGTAAAACATCAGCCTGGTCAGCAGGACTTGCTTACAATGCCTGGAGCTTTCCGGGGGATTTTAAAAATGCAGCTGAGCACTCCAAGTCTGGTGGGCAGACTGCTGGAGCAAGGACCAGCCATCCATTGAGGACTGGGATGTTCAAATCAAATATTTATTATCTTTGACCCAAATTCAAGTGATACTATTAGGAACAGCAGGGTTTCCAGAAATGATGCTGGTGGGAGTGGAGGGAGAGAGACAGCGAACTTATGTAAAATAAGACGATGCTGCCCTTGGTATCTTTCCATTGAAAGCAAAGGAAGTGCACTTCCGTCCTTACCTTAGATGTGAAAGTTTACAAAAAAAAATTCTTTTTCCCATTTATGAGTGAAAGTGAGGCATGAACCTACGGCATGCTCCACGTGTGTTTTCCCTCGGGTCCACAGTTATCGTGGCTAAACACAGTGCCTTTTCTTGGACGTATGGGGATGAGAGTTTGGGCTCTGCCTGGGGCCCACTGAGCCCTCCAGCTCGTCTTCAGGGATGCGGGCTGTGTGTATTTGTGTGGGTGCATGCGTGTATGTCAGAATGTGAGTGTGTGTGATTGCCTAGTGTTTCCAATCACTGCAACATACCCACTGACATCCCTGGAGTGGCTTTCTCTGTCTACAGCTCACAGGGGAAGAATGAGACACTCTATCCGGGGGACTAATGTTTCTCCGGGCGCCACAGTCCGTGGATTTGAGTGACCCATTCCAGCTGTTCTGGCGGCAGCTCCAAAGTTGGCTGCAGCCCGGCGGGTGGCAGGGTGGTTTGCACCGTGGAAAATGTGTTCCTAATGGGGCAGCAGCTGCCACCGGCGAGCACTCAAGGAGTTGGTGTCATGAGGTTTGAAATTATTCTCTGCTGTTGGGTCTGGCTGATTTGATTCCCTGAAGCTCATGAGGAGGTGGGGCTGACCCAGTGAGAAGGTTAGCAAGTCCTCCATGGAGAAACATTACAAGGGGGTGCTCGGGGTTTGAGTCCAGCGTGAACTGGACTAATCAGGGGCCTACCTGTGGTTTGCAGTGTTGCCGAAGATGCAAGTTACCTGAGTCTTTCAGGATGGACCCCACTGTAGGTGCTGCAGAATCTTGGAGGAGTGAGTGAACAGAGGGGAAGGGGTGGGCTCATTGGAATGGGTCGATGGAGGGGTGGGGTGGGGTGGTATTGTCAAAACTGCAGTTTCATCCTCAGATACCTTCGTGGCCAATGGTTCAGGTTATTGGTATCACTACACGGGCTCTTCCTCAAGTTCAGTGAAGATTTCATTTTCTTTAATTCAGTCTTCAATTTTTTATCAAAGTAATACATGCATGTAATTTGAGAAATTTCACAAGGTTTCTTAGGAAAAGCAAGTTTCCCCTAACATTTCCCTCCCTGTTTCCTTTCCCCAGAGGCAACGACTTCTAACAGTCTTGGTTGACTCACGTCGTTTTTCTCCTCATCTTTCAGTGACACCTTGCTTATTGCTGTGACAGTTTTAGGAATCCTCTGTTGGCTTCCCAAGAGGGAAGATGAACATTTAACCTCTTTTGTGACTGTCCCCCTTTCCAACATCTGTTGACAGGAATGTTGCATTCCTCCCTCACATCACCACCTTGGATAGGGATGCGGAAAAGGGTGCAAGATACAGAATACGGAGCCCAGACCCCCCCGAGCCAAGGGGAGATAAAACAATCTCTCAGTGAATTGTGGCAAATGTGGAGTCTGGGCTGGCTGAAAGGATCCATGTAAAGGATGCTTGATGCTTTCATATCCCAAAACCACATGATGGCTTCCACCAGGCAGGGACTCTCTAGTAAAGCTGCGTGTTGGGAAAGTGTGTCATTCTCTAGCTTTCTATCCCTGGCGATGCTGTGTGAAAGGGAACCTCGTTGGGATTAGACACACACTTTCCTCAGAGCTCAGGAGACCCGGGAGAGGGATGCAGGGGGCACATAAATAATGGACGAGCTATGGCAAATGCATTCGAAGTGAGCCATCTGTTCCTGCTGCAGAAAATGTGATTCTGACCACAAGGTCCTAGAAAAGGAAAGGAATTGTTTACATTCATGACAGGCACCGCACAGAGCATGTGCTTGGCATCAAAGTCAGTGCTCAAACCATATTTGTCTTCAATAAATGAAAGAGCTCCTCTGGCCGATGGGTAAACTGAGACTCAAAGAATTAAAATGACCCGCTCCAGGTCTTACAGTAGATTAATGGCAGAGCTGGTGGAGGTAGCCATGGGCCCTCCCTGCCTTCCTCCTTTCCTCATGCTGATGTACTGAGGACCACTCAGGCCAAGTACTGTGTTGGGCACTAAGGAATAAAAAGACTGAAATCCAGACCCTGAGCCAGGGGAGCTAAGCGTCTTGTTAGGAGACAAGTAAACAAACAATTGAGGAGAGTATGGAGCAGACTGTGATAGAGGCAAACTAACGCAAGGGACTTTGGGAAGAGAGAGAAGGGGGGATGAACTCCAACTAGGAATTGAGGGAGGCTTCCCAGAGAAAGTGATGATTGAGCTTGATCGTAAAGGAAGAACACACTTAAGCTAGAAGATATGCTCAGGCTTTCATTATGTGATCACCTGATAGAATGTGCAGGGATCACTGGACAGGAAGAGTCTGGAGGTGGGAGGCTAGGGAGGAGACTCACGCACCCATTCAGATGAGAGATGACATGGGCTTCAGTGAGGGAGACAGTAGTCAGGGAATGAGGGAGGGAAGGATCACTTTGGTACATGAACTGACATGACTCGGTGATTGGCTGGGGACGGGTGGAAAAGGAGGGATTTAGATTGGCTCCCAGATTCCCAACTCAGCCCTCCTAGACAGTGATGCCTTTCGCAAGCAGAGAGAGCACAACAGATGAAGGAGGTTTGCGGGGAAAGAGGATGAGTTCAGGTCTGAACTTGCAGATTTGACATGTAAGCCATCTTAAGCAGAAATGTTCAGTGGGCAGCTGGGGTTGAAGGGCTGCAATTACAGAAGAGAGTGTTGAAGAGAGGTCAGAGGTTAGGCTGATTGTTGAAGCCATGGAAAGAAATATCAAGTCAGGGGCATGTGCAGTGAGAGAAGAGGGTTGAGGACAGAGCCCTGCGGAGCCTCGACATGTAAGGGATGGTGAGAGGGGAAAGGCATGAAGGTGTCTGCAGATGAGAATCCAGAGACAAGGAATTTCTCTCAACAAGAGGAAATACATTTCAGGAAGGAGGTGATAGTCAAGGTGTCTAATGTAGGAAAAAACTGAGAAAGCCCACTGGGTTAGGCAATGTGGTGGTAGGCGAGCTAGGTGGGCCCAGTGTCAATGGGATGGCAGAATTCAGCAGAGTGGGGAGCCCTTGGGCAGCAAACTACCATGCCACATAGAAACTCTGGCTGGCCTTGGGATGAGCAAGATCGGTGTGCCTTGAGGCTAGCAGTCTGCAGTCCTAGCTCCTTGAGGCCCACTGAAGAGCTGTCCTAGACGATCAGAGGATGGTAGATCCTTTCCCCTGGATTCACCCCAGACTAAAGCCAAGCCAGTCTGGTGGAAGAATAGGGCCCGTTTCTGCTTCCTGGTGACCCTATGGTCAGTGCTTTTTCTTTTTACTCTGACTGGTGTATACATTTCTGAACATTCAGTGGATGTTTGCTGCTGCTTCTAGGCGGAATTCACCCAGCATGAGACATTGCAGAACCAGCATCCAAGGGTCCTGTGCAACAGAATTGATTTGAACTCAGGAGGTCTCCTTCTTGCTAATGTGAAGACAGGGAAACAGTTTTATTTCTATTCTTTAGCAAATCAATGAGTAAATCCTCTCATATGTGTGGTCTCTAAATCTTGGAAGAGGAGCTTGCATTTATTCTTGGTTGAGAAAAATAAATGACATAGACCCAATAGATCTAAGTGGGGGTGGCTGTGTTATAAGCATTTCTGCTTGTTTATCTCATAAAATATTTAGATACCAAGTAAATAAAAGATACTTGTTTTCCACAGACTATTTCCAGACTTTTTGCTCATTTAATAGTTTCCACGGTGGGGTGGTTGGAGAGTCATCTCTGAATTGGGCCCAAATGGCACTTCAACCTTTTCATGAAAACTCTGCCTCTTCCAAGAATATTGGAGAGAGCTTACAGTATTCCTGTCAATGTACCAAAACCAGTTACAAATAACAAAGCAAAGGAAAGATGTGAATCTCATATATGGGAGAGAAAGCAAAACATAACAGGTAATTGGGAGAACGTAGTTACTGCAAGTGAGCAATGCCTTTGGCTTTGAACATCTTCATTCCAAAGCGAGAAACACTGGCCAAAGTTCATGCTTGTCCGTGTCAAAATCACATAAAAACATGATGAGTAGTGACTTGAGAGATCATGTAACTGTATACTTGGATGAAAGGGTAGCGTTAGTTTGGAGGATGTGAAGCCCCCAGGTACTGGTGTCAGGCTCCGTGGAGGGGTGCGTGCCACTTTTTTAATTCAAAGTGCTGCTTCATTTCGCATATGGGGAAACTTAGGCCAGAGAGGTGAATACATTTGCTCAGTTGTCATCCAGTTGATTGTTTGGTGAACCAAGACTAAATTCCATATCTTCTACCTGCTTTTCTGTCTATAGTGATTTCATAATTCTTTTCTATTATTTAAATAGTATTTGATTTTCATAAAATTCACTAAAAGTTGGTCAATTTCACCAACCAGAGATAAGGTGCTGTTAACGTATAAAACACACACACATGTATGTATGTAATATGTAGATTACATGCCAATTTCTTTCTGCTTTTTTATCTTTTTTAAAAAATTTTTATTGGCGTGTGGTTTCTTTACACTGTTGTGTTAGCTTCCACTGCACACCAAAGTGAATCAGCCATACACACACAAATATCCCCTCCCTTTTGGATTTTCCTCCCATGCTTCTTTTTTTTTAATATAAATTTATTTATTTATTTATTGTCTGCATTGGGTCTTTGTTGCTGCGCATGGGCTTTCTCTAGTTGTGGCGAGCAGGGGCTACTCTTCATTGTGGTGTGTGGGTTACTCTTCATTGTGATGTGTGGGTTACTCTTCATTGTGGTGTGCAGGCTTCTCATTGAGGTGGCTTCTCGTTGCAGAGCATGGGCTCTAGGTGTGTGGGCTTCAGTAGTTGTAGCACGTGGGCTCAGTAGTTGCGGCACATGGGCTCATTAGTTGTGGCTCACGGGCTTAGTTGCTCCGCGGCATGTGGGAGCTTCCTGGACCAGGGCTTGATCGTGTGTCCCCTGCATTAGCAGGCGGATTCTTAACCACTGCGTCACCAGGGAAGTCCCCCTCTCATGCTTTTTTATCTTAACATTATATTATAAATATTTTACTCTTACGTTAGGAATATTTCTGTAAATGTGATTTGAATATTTCTGTAAATATCATATATAAATATCATATGGATATACCATATGATGAACTTACCTGAAAAGGTGGTTTTTTTTTTCCCCCCAGGTAAAATCTGTTTAAAGACATGCTTATCAGAGCAACCTTTTGAGGGCAGGCAAAACAACATCAGAGATGTTTCTAGCTCAGAGAGCTTGGCTGTGCTTCCCTCACGGTGACATGTGGACACGATGGACCCTTTGTTTCCCGATTCTGCAGAGTGACTTCTATTAATTTGATGATTTCTGCCTCTAAGGATGAGAGGATGTCACCTCTCAACTTGATTTCTGCATCTTGGTTTGCACAACTTGGCTCTCTGACTGCACCAGAAGCCCTCGGCTCTTCCCAGTCTGCTGAGAAACAAAGGCAAAGCCGTGGACTTCTCCAGCATCATGAGTAGATCCCCCGAAGGGGAGTTACATTTACCAAAGAGAAAGATTTTTTGAGATTTTAAAATGGCCAACAGGAAATCAATTTCTACAAGACTAACAAATTAGGAAAGGATGAGGAAAGGTGTTCAGAGAAACAACCTCAGGTCATTGCCAGGTCCTTAAAGTGCCTTCTGAATCATCAAAGAAAGCTCGCATTACCTCCAGGAAGGTTATAATGTCAGGTTCAACTTATTACATCTGGATGCCTTGAAAATTCATCATTTAAATATAAGAATTTTATTATTTATTTATGATCTATACCCTGCTTACTTCAAAAATAAATCAGAAATAGCATGCCATATATATATATATATACACAACATATTTTTTTAAAAGTATTTTTATTTATTTACTTTTTGACTGCATTGGGTCTTAGTTGCAGCACATGGGATCTTTCCTTGCTGCGCATGGGTTCCAGAAAGGGGGCTCAGTAGTTGTGGTGCACGGGCTTAGTTGCCTCTGGCATGTGGGATCTTAGTCCAGGAACTAAGGGGATTGAACCCATGTCCCCTACATTGGAAGGCGGATTCTTAACCACTGGACCACCAGGGAAGTCCCTATAATTTGTATTTTTGTTAAAGTAAAATGTACATTGTTTTAGCGCAACAACAAAAATCTCCTGCTCTACCCCATTCACCTCCTGATTTTGCTCTTTAAAGGCAACCAGTTTCAGCACTTTAAGCTGGTTTTTATATGATTTGTTTCCATGTTCTATGTGCTTATATTGGTATTTTTAAATTTATTAATTCTGGGTATTATCCATTGACTGCTGAGCTCTGGTTGATTTCCATGTGTTATTGATTCTAGATGGAGCACAGGATATTATAGGATCAGAATCCAGGAAAGAATATCTTTGACCTTCAGGTTACTTTAGTTGTCTTGAGGATTTAAATCTCATATAACTATATCTTTCATGTTCTCTCTTCCTATTCTCCCAATTTAATTACTTCACAATTTGTAGTTCAATCAATAGTCAGTATTTACATTTTTACTATGAAAAGTAAGTACAAGACAAGTACTGTGTTAAGAATACTTTCCTTGTTTAATATAATATTCTGGTTTCTTCTGCAGTTCATGATTCTTTACATAAGACTCTGTACATATTCTTAATTTTTTCTTTTATCTTTAAGCTATATTAAGAGTTTTTTTTGCAAGTGCTTTCATCCATCAGTTGCATTTTTCCACTTGTAGAAGTCCTTCCCATGGCTCTCCATCTTCTGCTTCAATCTGGACTGCTTTTTAAGCCTGATATGCAGCTGTCATCCTGGGATGTAGTCGACTACATGTTAAAACATATTCACTGTCGCTTCCTGGGTGAGGATTATGTTTCTGAGCCTCATTGATATCAGGCTTAGTCTTGTAACTTGCTTTGGTGGATGAAATGTGAGTAGAAGTGGCATGTGTGTGTATCACTTCTGTGAAGAAGTTTTAGAGCCAGAGTATGGTTTGCCATGATTTCTTTTATCCTCTGCCATGATGGCTGTCAACATTTCAGATAAAAGATGCTCCATCGAGTTAGATCTGGAGTAAGGACAACATGGAACAGAGCCATAGCCAACCTACAATGAACGTGTAGCGAGAAATAAACCTTTGTAATTGTAAGCCTCAGCATGTAACCTGGCCTATTTTGTCTGGGACACGTGACTTATCATTGCTGCCTTTCTATGTTGGTTGTTCTGTTCTTAGTTTGCTTGTTCATTTGATCTATCTATCTAACCAACCAACCTATCTATCTGTCATCTATCTCTCTATCTATCTCTCTATCTATCTATATCTCTATCTATCTATATCTATCTATCATCTACCTATCATCTATCTATCTCTAATTGTTTAATCTCTCATTTTAACGGAGGATAACCCGTGCTAGCTTCCTAAGAAACAGTGTATGAGATGTAAAATTTTTGAGTTCTTACACTGAAAAGTTTTTTCTTTATTATATTTCCACATTGTTTAGCTAGTTTGGCTGGGTATAGAGATCTATGTTGAAAATCACTTTCTTCCTGGAATTGAAAGCACTGTCTCTTTGTTTTCTAATATTCTGTGCTGCTATTGAAAAGTATGATGCCATTCCTTTAGATACAATTCTAAATTTCTTCCCTGGAAGCTTTTGAATCTTTCCTTATCTCAATGTTTTGGAACTTTACACTGATGTAACTTTGGATTTTTTTTTTTTTCATTCTTTTTGTCTTTTTTGAATCCTGGAGCTCATGTCCTTTCCTCCTAGGAATTTTTTTTTTTAAGGAAATAATTTTTAAATTCTTTTAATAATTTCCCCCCTCTCTTTTCTCTTTCTGTAAATAGTCTTAGTCACATGTTAAATATCCTGGATTGATACTGACATTTCACCTTTTCTGTTCAATTTTCCAACTCTTTGCTATTAAAGAAAATTTAGAAGTTTCCTTACTTTTATTTTCTAAACTTTCTATTGAATTTTCTATTTTTTGCTAAGCTAAAATTATTCAAAGGAATATTTTATGGGAGAATATAAAGAAGATGATTTTGGGGATCTAAATCCACAATATTTTTTTTCAATTTACAATGCTGTATTAGTTTCTGGTGTACAGCAAAGTGATTTATATACACACACATATATACAATATATGCATATACATATATATATTTTTTCAGATTATTTTCCATTTAGTTCATTATAAGATATTGAATGTAGTTCCCTGTGCTACACAGTAGGACCCTGTTGTTTACCTGTTTTATACATACTATTGTGTATCTGTTAATCCCTATCTTCTAATTTATCACTCTCTCCAAATCCACAATACTTAGCTTTCAAATTTGTATGAACTCCGAAGTCACTGAATTTAGTGTCTCCCATCATCAGTCCCACTCCCAATTCGATAGAGGAAGATGATGGGTCCCAGAAAGGAAGATCACTTGTCCACGGTAATAGAGCAGCACCACCTCCTACTTCTGGCCAGCTGCCTTTCCACCACCATGTTCTGCTTCTTCCTCTGATCATGGCTAAAACCTTGTTTCAATTCTAATTCAAACTAAAGCACGTTTTAAATTAGTTTCTGAATGAAAGTGAACAATGAAGATTGGCTGGGCACCATTAAAAACCGGGCATTTAAGGTAATGGTCAGCGAGGATCACTCAGGAGTGTGAAAGTTTAGTTCCTCTTCTGTCTCTGACTTACACTCTGATTTTGGCAAGTCATTTATCTTTCTAGACTTTGGTGTCCTCATCTACAAACTGAAGACCTTGGAGTCATTTATTGCTTTTCAAATTATATTCTTCTGAGCCCTGGGAGTTCTGTGGGGTCTTGGGCCTCAATATCTTGGGGGAGGGGGCTGAAACAGGGCAGGGGAGGTAGGGCTCTGGGCCCTCATTCAACTTCAACCTGAGCTGTTCCCCTTGGATTTGTTTTCTGTATTTGGTTTCATGTAAGCTTTTACTGCAAAAACAAGATTCTGTGGCTAAATGTTTGAGAACCACTGGGCCAAACTTCTCTAGTTTTTCTTGTGGCTTTTCTGCCTCTCTGATTAGAGATGTCCTCTCAGGGACTCCCTTAGACAGGCTCAAATTTATATGCTGTCGAGCTCGCTGGAGTTCCTATAAATTAGGATGCACATCGAGATAATTACCATTCTGGAATTCTAAGCACTTAAATACAAGTCAATCCTTATAACCCCCTTTTAAACCAATTGCCTCAGTGCAGACATGGTCACTCAATATATATTATCGAATGCCAATAAAACAGGAAACTCGATCCTGCCATTTCCCCGATTAGACAGTACAGACAAGTTAAAGCCAGAATCGCCGCCGTCATTCTGCTGGCAGCATCTGGCTTCTCCTTGCAGAGTTGAGCTCTGGTTGTCAGGCTGGGCACAGGAGGGTCCCAGTCCCTCACCTTTGGGAGCGAAACATTTTCTGCTCTCTTTGACCATGTTTACAAATCATGAAAGGAAACAGTGGATCTAGGCCAAACACTACTGTCAAATGGCAGGGTTGGGAGTGAGCAGACCAGTGTCAGAGCGTGGGCTTAAGGAAGCCAAGGTCAGTGGTGGATCTCAGAGGACCAGAGAGGCAGCTTCTCCAGGGCACACCTGCTCTGCAAAACAGCCTGGGGGACCAAACCAGAGAATGGTTTTAGGACTCTGGGACAGCAGAATGACCTTCCTAGAAAGCCCTTCAAGATGACGTGATGCAACCTTCTCATTGGATACATGGAAAAATGAAAGCCCAGAGAAGGGACATCCCTTGCCCAAGGTCATGCACAAATCAGTAGTTCATCTCTCCCAGTCTTCGTCAGCTAGTCCTCAGGCATCTCTGAACAGCAATGAGGCACTTAACTGAGGTAACTGACAAGGAACGTGTTCTTGAGGGGTGAACTTGAGAAGGCATAGTGAAGGGATCGGACTTTTTCACTGTGGGCCATTGCCAGTAGGCAGAAGCCAGCGCCCCCTTAGCCAAACCCAGATAAAGTTCGTCACCATGTGAGACGCTGGAGCCCACACAGGACCAGGGATTTCAGAGCGTATCCAGTGTATGTGGGAATTTCTTCGCATCTCGCCTGGCTCTCAGCCCACCCCAGTTTGTGCCTGTGGTTGTTTACCTTGAGTTAAAAATACCACCACACCCCAAACACTCATTCCTTGGGCCACCTCTGTTATGTTTATTCCTGATAGACCGTCCTGCCCTTTCTGAGGTTGACAGTCTGCCACACTTCTAATAAGGATGGGGGAGCTCACATGTATCATTTTCTTCTGTAAATAGTCATTCAATTAATGAACATCCACCAAGAGAAGGAGGCTCATTTCCAGCCTCAGGCCGTGGGCTTTTGGTTTCAGGAAAATGCAGATGAAATAGAGCCATCATCAGCCCCTAGGACAGTCTCAAGAGGGGTAACTGTCCTCTACAATTGCTGCCAGGGAGCAATTTGCCCTGGAATCCCACATACCATCCCTACATTGACAATTTCATTTCCCTCCCAGCCCACCCCCTGCCGCAAAGATCTGCTGAAATCACGAGTTCCATGTGAGAAGGCGGCAGGATAATAGGTGAGTTCCATCCATCAGTCAGCCATGATAACAGTCACAGACGCTGGCGACGCCTTTTGTCTGCTGGTTTCCCTGAGGACGCAGGCTGGGGACCTGGGGTATTTACACGGCCTTTGTGTGTGTGCTTTTAAAATCAACCCTCTTGTTTACTTTCCTGCCTTCACCCAGGCTGTTTACTACCTTTGGAGGGGCCCAGCGACTAAGTCAACACGCATGAAGACCCAACATCAAAATGTCATAATACGAATGAGCAGGATCTGGAAAGGCCAGGGACATTGGCTGCTCTGTTGGGTCCTGTTTAGTCTGAGGGTAATGAAGAGCTCACAGATGACCTGATTTCATTAAACTAGGTCAGATTCCGCTGAAAAGCGGCTATGATTCTCACCCAGTTATCCAGCGAGCCCTCCCTCCCGCCACCCCCGCCCCCACCTCGGGGCTCGAATGCTTTCTGGGAATTAACATTGAGTTTTGTCAATACAGTAGCTAAATCTCCGTGGAATAATTGGACCTTTCCTCTTGGCTTCTGTTTGTGCAGTGGTGGGGCCACTCCTGGTGGGGAGGGGTGTGGAGGTCTGAGGAGCTTTAATGTTGCCTTTTGGAGGACATTCCCCCGCAGGATGCAGGACGTATGATTCAGCTGTAGCAGATTGCTCTCGAGCCAAACATTCTGAGTTCCAGCATCTTATCTGAGGGCTGTATTGATGCAAGCAGCTGAACCGACTCAAAGAGGAGTTACCGAGCACACAAGGCTTTCAATGTGTGCAGTCTCCCCAGGAATAGCCTCAGAAATCTGGCTGTGGGGAACAGGAAGGGGACTCATCCGAAAGTGGAGGAGGGAAGCAGTGGGGTCTGCAAGGCTGTCAGAGGCTGAGGCCCTGTCCTCCTTCTCCTGGCTCTGGAGGGAAAGACTGGCTCAGTGGTAGACACTCTGAGCAGGCAGAATTCAGCTCATCCACATAGAAGAAGATGTTTTTAACAATTAGAACAGAACAGAGATGGACGGGCTGTCAGATGAGATCATTTGTTAGACTTTATTAAGCCTCCAATCTGTTCAGGCCCATGTGAGCACTTCATCTATTATTTTTCTGAGCACCACAGCATCTCAGTGGAAGGTGAGAGAAAAGAAAACGGAGGGTTAGAAATCTTAAGTGACTTATTTGGGGACCAAAGTGAATACGTGGCAGAATCAGGATTTGAACCCAGATTGTTTTCTGCTCGAGCTCTTTCCAAGACCCCCGCTGCTCCACTCCGACCCTGCCTTGAGCATTGGTGGGATTCAGTAGAGGGGATTCACTGATGGAGGATGAGTCCTGCATCCATGGAGGCTGGACTAGATGCTTTCTTCAGCAAACGTTCTCCAGGAGAATTGCAAGACTTGACGATTGAAAAGGTCAGATTTTTTGTTCCCAAATAGTCTGAGGAAGCAATTTCAGAGCACCCTCTCCCTCACCTTCTGTTTGCTCAGATCTCAACCTTATGGCTCCATCTCTCTTGGGCAGCTTCTCCTGCCGTCTCAGGCCTGCAGAGTCTCTTGTCTGGAGCATCCATAGTACTGACCGGGCAAGTTTCTCCCAGGGGACTGAGCTTTCTGGGTGCTGGGCACTCTGCTTCCTTGGCCAAAGGTCTGGCCTCCCTGACGACTGGCCTGAATCCTGGACATCCGAGTCCTTCCCAACAACAGGCAAATTCTGTGAACACACAGTTGGTTTCTGAGGACAAACTGGGTATCACCTCTTCACTTCTGCAGAGCAACAGGAGAAAATGTCTCCTAAACAGAACTTGGCATTTGGAGACATAGGACAGTTCCAGTTCTAGTTTTAGTTTAGTCTCTGCTTCTTCCTGTGAACCCTTGACCATGTCACTTTCCCTGGACCTCCATATTTGCTTCTTTATAGCGGGGTAATAACATACATCTTACAGTGTTATGGTCAGGATCATACGAGGCCACACATGTAAACAAGCTCAGCGGCTGTCAAGTGTTGGGTAAGTGTGAACAATTCCCCTAGGGCTGCAGAAACCAGCTTGAGCTAACTTAAGCAAAATGGAGAAATTATTTCAAAGACAGGACTCAGAGGTAACTCTCTCATACCACAAGAAGAATTGGAATCCAGAACTGTAAGACCTTGTGAAACCTGGGCAGCCTTCTCGTTCCTTTCCCTCTGCTCTTCCCTGGGTGCCTGCTTCCTCCTCTTTCTCTGTTTGCCAGTCTCCATGCCACAGAAGAGGGCTGCCCCAAAGCTCCTGAATGTACATGTCACAGGACCTGGTCCCGGCAGGAGAATCCATCTCTCTGTTTTTCTCTCTCAATTCCAAATTCTTGAGAAGGGACATGCATTGGCCCAACTTGGTCAGGTTTTTACTCCTAACCCAATCATTATCTGTGGCCAGAGGGATGGACTTACCTGGTACAAGCAAGATGTGGGGTGCCCTCTCCCTATGGTTATATGGAGGGAGTTCTAGAGGAGAGGTGGAGAGGCTGGTTGTTCCTGGGCTGGATAGGCATCTCATAAGTATCCATCACACTTGCTCTGCTTATCTAAAGCTGCATAACAGGGACTTCCCTGGTGGCACAGTGGTTAAGAATCTGCCTGCCAATGCAGGGGCCATGGGTTCAATCCCTGGTCCAGGAAGATCCCACATGCTGTGGAACAACTAAGCCCGTGCACCACAACTACTGAGCCTGTACTCTAGAGCCTACAGGCCACAACTACTGAGCCCTCACTGCAACTACTGAGGCCCGTGTGCCTAGAGGCCGTGCTCTGCAACAAGAGAAGCCATCGCATTGAGAAACCTGTGCACCGCAATGAAGAGTAGCCCCCACTCGCCACAACTAGAGAAAGCCCGTGTGCAGCCACAAAGACCCAACGCAGCCAAAGAAAAAATAAAGAAAGAAAGAGAAAGAAAGAAAGAAAGCTGCATGACAAAATACCCCATAATTCCAAGGTTTAAAATAATCATTTATTATGCTCACTGGTTCTCTGGGTAAAGAATTCTAACAGGGCACAGAGGGGATAACTTGGTTTTGCTCCGTGATGGCTGGGGCCTTGGCTGCCAGACTCAAAGGTTGGGGCTGGAAACATCTGAAGGCTTGTTTGGTCGTATGACGTGCAGTTGATGCTGGCTCTTGGCTGGGGCGGGGAGGCTCCTTTCCTCTCCACATGGCATCCCCACCTGGACTCTGCATGTGGGCTGCTTGGGCTCCCTTACAGTGTGGTGGCTGGGTTCCAAGGGTGAGCATGTTTAGAGTCAGGCTGAAGTGGCATCACCTTCTTGACCTGGCCTTAAGAGTCACACAGCATCACTTGTATACACTGTATCCCGTAGCACTCGTTAGCAGGGAGTCACTGAGCCTGATTCATGGTCAAAGAGAAAGGAAATTAAATTTGATCTTTTGTTGAAAGGAAAGACTCTAGAAAAACATGTGGGAATAGAAATATTGCTGTGGTTTTTTTGTGGAAAATACCATCTGCTGTGATGTTCGTAATCATTACCACTGTGTTCTAATATAACTTTATAAGTAAGAGGCTGAGAGACCACCTGATAAGGTTGTGGAATTAAACCAGAGGCTCCCCAAGCCAATTTGCTTCATGGCGCCCCTAGGCCAAAAGAAATACCTAACAGTTCTGTTTATTAAGTAGTTATATCCAACAGCTTAATAATTATTTATCTTCTCACAAATCAGTTGCCTTTGAATAATTCCCATCGAGTGAAAGAAAAGTACTATTTTAATTTCATTCTTACGTAATGACAGCTCACAGGATGTGTGAGGTACCAACACAACTTCTCAGATCTTGGGCTCTGATTGGACGCCATCACCTTCACTTCCTGCTCCATGCTGATCTTCTCACTGCAAGTGCTTGTTATCACTGAAACAATCCCAAACCCAGCTTTGCAGGGATTTGGTGTCCTTGGGAGGAGTGGAGCACAATCTAATGCTGAAACACCAAACAACCTCAAGCTTACGGTTTGTGTGTTGACGAATGGATGTCAGGAGTTGCTCCGAAATGTAAAACGCTCTTCTGCGCTCCTGAGAGTTTGTTGTGGGCCTTTGGGTACCTCTGTCCACGGTCTGGAAATCATGGACTTCAACATAGTAGATCCAGAATTAAGGCCTGGATAATATGCCAAAGGTACAGTTTCTTAGCAGATATTCAACTTCCTGACAAGGGCGTTCAGACTTCAAATTTTTAGGATATACTGAATTTAGATAATTCTGGGTCCTGGGTGGTTTAGTTAATTTGTCCAAACTGATGAATTATAGGCAACCACTTTGGCTTTCTTTCATGTGTAACAGGTGAGAAACAATCTCTTCCCTTTCCCTCAGGGATGGCGAGCTACGAGTTACATGTTGCCTTTAAAGACATCAATGATTGCCCTGGAAAATGTCATATATGGAGACTGAGGGGTTGGCTTAATATAGGGAGAAGCATATCTACATGACAAGACTTGCCCAAGCTAGGCTGCACTGGTGGAGAAAGACCCAGCACTGCTTCTCTCTGAGCTTAAAGCAGTGTACTTTCCACTACCCTGTAGGGCTGCCCAACATAAGGTGAAATCGCATATGAATTGCAAAAAATTAAGATGAACCCACCCCATGTCCAAACCAAAAGAGTTTCTGAGGCTCCTGAGGCTAGATGATCCTAGAACATTGATATATTCTCCAAGGCCATTTCTTATTTTAGCCCAGAACTTTCTATATGACCCCAGTGAGGTCATTTTATAGCTTTTTGTTTCTCCTTAGCAATGAGGTAGCAAGACGTCATTTTTCTCTAAAGCTACTTAACCAATTTCAAGTGAAAGAGAAAATATGCATGTATCTAAAGAGTCTCCCCTCCTGATCTAGAAAATATGGCCCAGTTTCTTTCTCTCTCTTTCCTTCTCCCTCTCCCTCCCTCTCTCTCTCTCTCTCAGCTTCTCATAATTCTTAGCCAAGACAATAGGAGTCATGTGATGTGACTGAGAAATTGGGCCAGTTAAAAATAGAAGACGCACTCCACCAAGTTCATTAGAAAGTTGAAGTTTCATTGTTGATTGCCATTCATTTATCTCTGCCTGCCACACGGGTGGGGGGAGCAGGGCAGCAGGCAATTGCCGAGTCTGAGAGCCAGACCCCTGCCCCATCCCCCCCGCCCCATCCCCTGATTCTATTACTTCCCCTGGCCAAGCAGCATCGCTGATACTTGTTCACCTTGGCCCTGATAACATCCTCTCCTGGCCCTGGGGAACTCTCTTCTCTGGGAGCAGTTGTAGTTTTGAAGAAGCTCCGCTGGCTTCTCTGCCCTCTCAACATCAACTCCTCTAAATGGGAAACGAGGGTCTCCTGCCTCGCAGATTTGACATCTCACTTCTTCCTTGACACCTGCTGAATTCTAAGGCGTCTCGGCCAGCCCTGTCCAGCTGAAAGGTGTTAGAGATATGCGGCCACAGTGAGAATCACTGGTTCATAGATGGAATCAAGGCCTCTCTGCACTTGGCCCTCTCACAAATGTACGAGCCCCCACTGTGTGCAGACAATGCATGAGGCCCAGCCTTCAGATTCACAGCGGAGGGTCTGAGGAAGGTCCGGCCTCCTCTGATGGTGGGGAATATTCTTCACAGCATGATTTTCATACTGTTTCATCGAAACTGCTATTTTCACCCTAGTTTTCAGGATGAGCAGACTGAGGTGCTGAGAAGGGAAGTTGTAAGGCTGAACTTGGAACCCTCTCTTTTTAGGGTGGGTGATTTGTCTGTTGTCTGGGTCCCCTCTCCTGATGCAGGAGCAGGGTGTGTGCTCTAAGCCTGGGCTCTCCTGGGCAGAGAGAGCACTAGAGTTTGGGGTGGGGTGTGTGTGTGGGGGGTAAATTTAGGCCAGGTCATTCTTCCTGATGCTGAAATAGTAGCAGAGGTGTTTGAGGGGTGGTCCCTGCACACCTGCATTTCCCTGAGTTGGGGTTGATTGGGAAGCAGACGCAGGAGGTACGGATGGAGAGTCCAGCCTTGGCCTTCCTACCAGTGAGTTCAGTTTGTGGAGCACAGACTGGCCTCCGCACACTCCTGCCCCAAGTTGACGCCTCAGGACCCAGCTGAGGAGAGCGGGGGCCGCTGTGCCTTTTCCCCCTTTGCTGCCTCCTCCCGTCAAACCCACAGAAGCGCTGGAACTCCAGCTCTGGGTGTGGCAGGCCAGCAGGCCTGACCTTGAGCCTTCAAGGTCACCCTCGGAAACAGGGTGGATGGCACCAGCTGGCCAGGCTGACCCGGAGAAGAGCTGAGAGGTTATCTCCCTCCTTCTTCAGGGAGGTGAGGGCCCCGTGTCTCCCTGGCTCCTTCCTCCCTGTTGGGGAGCTTGCTGGGCCTCCCCCAATGGGCAGGAAGCAGGGGCCGCCTCTTGTTTTAGCCTCAGTTTGCCGAAGTGGTGGGGCCTCCTGCCACGTGCCTCCTGGCCCTGGTCCCCCCCGGGCCGGGGCACACAGGGTGTCCTGACAGCTTGTGCTGAGCCAGCAGTGGTGCTGAGGTGGGCTGTGCAGGAGGCCCAAACCATGAGTGACTCCGAGCAGGTCACCCAGTTGGCGTCACGAAGGGGCTTCGGCCCCCACACCAGGTGAGGCGGTTGTCAGAGGGCAGCTGGCCCACCTGCTCTCCAGGAGAGTTTTAAGCCTCCACTAACCACACGGCCACGTGTCAGTGGGACTCACCCACTTCACCCCCACCTGGTGTTCTTTGGACAACTTCTCCGAGGGCAGCTGGAAAGGCTGGGGGCGGGGACCAGCATTGCTCACGTGTGAAGTTTTGAGGTCCTGATGTCTGCTGCCAGCTCCCTCCGCTGCCCGGAAGTGAAGCTAGAGCTGCTCACTGCTGGCGTGTCTGGGAAGGGCTGTTCCGAATAGCATGTTTTGCCCCCTGGAGTTGAGAACAGAATCTTCCGGGATGGCACGGAGGAGATTCTGATAGCTTTCTCCTGCTTTTCCTTTTACTACTCTTTCTAGGTTCTTCTCCTCTGCGCATTTCTAAAATACAGGGATTTGGCTGTCAAATGACTCCTGTAATTCTACCAACTTCATCCCCTCCTGCCCCCTCTCTCCGTCTTCCCTTCCCGTCTCTTCTTCCCTAGACCTCAGCTAAAAATGGGACCCTCTGCTAGAGCAGGAGAGGATCTCAGAGTTCTGCTCTGGTCTCCAGTAAGGAAAAGAGACTCCTTGGACAGTCTCAGTACATATCGACAGGCCCCAAATGGATTTCTAGAAACAGCATTTCTGTATAGTGAGAAAGAAGCATTCTTTTAAATTTCTTTTTTTAAAAATAAATTTATTTATTTATTTGTTTGTTTGTTTATGTATGTATGTATGTATGTATTTATTGGTTGTGTTGGGTCTTTTTTGCTGCACCTGGGCTTTCTCTAGTTGTGACCAGCGGGAGCTACTCTTCATTGCGGTGCGTGGGCTTCTTATTGTGGTGGCTTCTCTTGTTGCGGAGCAAGGGCTCTAGGTGCACATGCTTCAGTAGTTGTGGTGCGTGGGCTCAATAGTTGCGATTCTCAGGCTCTAGAGCACAGGCTCAGTAGTTGTGGCGCATGGGCTTAGTTGCTCCACGGCATGTGGGATCTTCCTGGATCAGGGATTGAACCCGTGTCCCCTGCATTGGCAGGCAGATTCCTTAACCACTGCACCACCAGGGAAGTCCCAGAAGCACTTTCTGAGCCATGGTCTTCGTGTGTATGAGGCAGTGTTCTCGGAGTGGTCTTAGCCAAGTTATGGTACTTGTGGAACTTACCCTATGGAGGTGGTAGCATGGTGCTTCATCTGTCAAATGGGAACCTTTGCTTGTGTATGTCACAGGATGGTCCCCAGTGGTGGGTGAGCTAACATCTGGGAAAGGGTGAATAGAGTACCTGGTCCCCTGCGCGTCATAAAATCCATTCATTCATTTCTACCGGGCAGCAGCATATGGTAGTCGGGATGTGGGTTCTGGAGTGAGATTGCCTGGGTCCTGATCCTAGCTCTGCAATTCACTGGCTCTGTGACCTTGGGCAAGATTTCTCACCTCTCTGGGCCTCAAATTTTCTGTCCATAAAATGAAGAAAATAATCGTGCCACTCCATAGGGTTGAAGTGAGGATAAAATGAGGCATTCAAGTGCTCAATAAACATTGGCTGCTGTAATGAACATTGCTATGGGCAAACCATGATCGCTGCTGTTATTCCATCTTCTAGAATCTCAGGGCCCTGGGTGATGAGGAAGGCAGAGGGCCTGCAGAAAGTTAGATTTTCCCCAGCTTACCATCACTGGGGATGTCTTGGGAGATACTGAACAACTATTCTTTTTTCTGGGATATTGAAAGAAGGATTCTTGTACGATGTCCCCTTCAAAGACTCCATATTTCAAGACAACACTGAATTTTTAAGGTACAGTCATACCTTGGAGACGTTGTGGGTTCAGTTCCAGACCACTGCAATAAAGCAAACATCTCAGTAAAGCAAGTCACACAAATTTTTTGGTTTCCCAGTGCATGTAAAAGTTAAGATTAGACTATACTATAGTCTATTAAGTGTGTAATAACATTATGTCAAAAAAAATGCACAGACCTTAACTAAAAAATACTTTGTTGCTAAAAAACACCAACTATCATCTGAGTCTTCAGCCAGTTGTAGTAGTCACATCAAAGATTACTGATCAGGGACTTCCCTGGTGGCGCAGTGGTTAATAATCCACCTGCCAATGCAGGGGACATGGGTTTAATCCCTGGCCCGGGAAGATCCCACGTGCCATGGAACAACAAAACCCGTGCGCCACAACTACTGAGCCTGTGCTCCAGAGCCTGCAGGCCACAACTACTGAAACCTATGTGCTGCAACTGCTGAAGTCTGCGCACTATAGGGCCCGTGCTCTGCAACAAGAGAAGCCTGAGCACTGCAACGAAGAGTAGCCCCTGCTCACCACAATAAGAGAAAGCCCGCGTGCAGCAACGAAGACCCAACACAGCTATAAATTAAAAAAAAAAAGAAAAAATCACCGATCACAGATCACCAGAACAAATATATTAATGAAACAGTTTGAAATATTGCCTAATTTACCAAACTGTGACACAGAGACATGAAGTGAGCCAATGTTGTTGGCAAAACTGCACCAATAGATTTGCTCCATGCAGAGCTGCCATGAACTTTTAATTTGTAAAAAATGCAATATCTGTGAAGCCTAATAAAAGAAGGTATGCTTGTGCTTAAAGAAATGTGCAGGAAGACTTTGCAACTTCTTTTTAGGGAATTGATCTCTGTCTTCTCCCACTTATTCCTTCAGTGCTTCCAGAACACCTTCTATGGGGAAGATACTACACCAGTTCTGAGGACCCAGAGATGGGTAAGGCATGACCTTTGCCCACAGGAGAGACAAACATAATAAGTCCATGTTTCAGGGCAGTGTGTTGGTTACAATGAGCACACACGGAGCAGCGTTTGGCAAAGGGGGTGCTGGGACCACATTGGGGGTGTTCCGTCAGAGAAGTCTTCAGGGAAGGAAAACCATTTGCTCTGGGTTTTGCAAGATAGTTGAGTGGAGGTGCCCCCAGACAGATGAGTGGTAAAGGCCGTTACCGGGGGAACACCTCTATTCTTCCCTGATGGTACCATGAGACAGAACACATGGCTATATAAGTGCTCTGTAAAGATAGCCCATGAGGAAGGTTATTGACAAAGCTAACCAGGGTGCCTCTGAATTTGCAAGAAGCCTCTGACCCCTGCTTTGGGATTCACCACCATATCTGAGCTAGTCTATTAACAATACCAACCCGAGGTATTGGTACTATGCCTAGTACCAGGCAGACTTCCCTGGCTGGGAGATACTGGTCAAGGGGATCTCCCTGTTTTTCATTTATCTGTTTGTTTGTTTATTTTTTTAAATTGAAGTATAGCTGGTTTACAATGTTGTGTTAGTGTCTGGTGTACAGCAAAGTGATTCAGTTACGTATATGTGTGTATGTGTGTGTATATATATATATATAATATATATATTCTTTTTCATATTCTTTTCCATTATGGTTGATTATAAGATATATTGCCCCCTGTTTCTGAAATGCAGATCGAATGTAGCAAACTTTATTTCCATCTTTACCTCCTCTTTCATAAATGTCAAGAAAAGGCCAAATATCTCCCTCACCATCACCCCCAAATAAAAAGAGGAGATCAAGACCCCTACCTTGAGAAGCTCTGGAACCCACAGTCTCTGTCCCGCATACATCCTCACGTCCATTCCCCTCACAGTCAAGTCAGGTGTGGGTTTCAGTTTCCCAGGGAGCAGGTTTGAAGGCTGAGTGCCCACCAATTACCTCCTCAGAGGCAGGGCCGGGAGTGGAGAGCGGAAGCAGTCACCATGTCGGGTATGTGTGGTTACGGGTTAGAGGGGAATTCAGGTGGGGGAATTGTGGGAGGGGAGGAGAAAGCAGAGCCCCAGGGATTATGTGACCCCGTGGACCCTATAGGAGGCTGACTGATCCTGCTCACCCGGATCTGGTGACGGCAGAGGCTGTGTCTGCAGGGCTCAGCATATACCAAGGGCTTCAGCCTGGGGAGGCAGAAAAAGCAGGGCATTGGGTGTCGCCAAGACCTGGGCCAGAAGCATGGCGGTGGCTCCAGTCAGCTGTGTGACTTTGCACATACTGCTTATTTAAGCACAGTTTCCTTACTGGTAAAATAAGGCTAATAGAACTGACCTCTGAAGGTAATGCGGACTTAACAATAAAATGAAAATAAAGATTCACTTCGCTGTGTGGCAGAAAGTATCACAACATTGTAAAGCAATTAAACTGCAACAAAACAAACAAACAAACAAACAAATAAAAAAGATGCAGGCCTGGGGTTAGCTACATAGCATGTAGCAGGTTGTTAGCAGATTTTTTTTTAATTGAAGTATAGTTGATTTACAAGGCTGTGTTAGTTTCAAGTGTATAGCAAAGTGATTCAGTTATACATGTATCATGTATGCAATAACATGTTATTACAAGATATGAATTTAGTTCCCTTTGCTAACAGTAGGTTCTTGTTTACCTATTTTATATATAGAAGTGTATGTCTGTTAATCCCAAACTCCTAATTTATCCCTCCCTCTCTTTTCCCCTTTGGTAACCATAAGTTTGTTTTCTATATTTGTGAGTCTAATTCTGTTTTGTAAGGAAGTTCATTTGTATATTTTTTAAGATTCCACATATAAGTGATATCATATGATATTTGTCCTTCTCTCTCTGGCTTATTTCACTTGAATGATAATTTCCAGGTCCATCCATGTTGCTGCAAATGGCATTATTTCATTCTTTTCTGTGGCTGAGTAGTATCCCTCCATATGTACGTACCACAACTTCTTTATCCACTCATCTGTCGATGGACGTTTAGGTTGGGAAGCAACCTAAATGTTCATCGACAGATGAGTGGATAAAGAAGATGTGGTACCTATATACAATGGAATATCACTGTCATACAGAGTGAAGTAAGTCAGAAGGAGAAAAACAAATATCGTATATTAATGCATATATGCAGAATATTGAAAAATGGTACAGATCAACTGGTTTGCAAAGCGGAAATAGAGACACAGATGTAGAGAACAAACCTATGGACACGAAGAGGGAAAGTGGAGGGGGCGGGGACTGGGGTTGGATGAATTGGAAGATTGGGATTGCCATATCTACATTACTAATAAGAAAAAATATCAAATTGTACACTTTAACTATATGCAGTTTATTTTATGTCAATTATATCTCAATAAAAGTTCTTAAAAAAACCATTTAGGCTGCTTCCATGTCTTAGCTCTTACAATAGTGCTGCTATGAACACTGGGGTGCATGTATCCTTTTGAATTACAGCTTTTGTCTTTTCCAGGAATGGAATTGCTGGATCATATGGTAACTCTATTTTTAGTTTTTTAAGGAAATTCCATCCTGTTCTCCATAGTGGCTGCACCAATTTACATTCCCACTGACAGTGCAGGAGGGTTAGCAAATGTTAATGTGCCAAACAATAGGTATTTACTGAGCACCTGCTAAGAGCCTTCCATGCTGAACTGAAATCCCTGACCATCATTGAGTCAATCATTCATTCAGCAAATATTTGAGATCAACTCTATGTCAAGCCGTGAGATCTGTCCTGAGAATGCAGAGAAGATGGCGAGTGTCCTTGGGAAGCTCACACACTGTATACTCTCTGCAGCTTTGTCTATAAGGTTGAAGTATTGGAACAACCTGAAGGCCCAACAATAAGGGAACAGTTAAAAGGATGATGGTTTGTCCACTTGAAGGAACATTAGTATATATGATATTGACAAGTGTTTATGGTATAATAGTAAATGAAAGAGGCAGGAGATGAAATCATGAGTACAGATGATTTTCGATATTTGCAGCTGTTATGTTTACTATAAAGTCACTGTGAACATTGAATTAGTGAATAGGAACCATGGCTCCTAAAAGAAATATGTGGTTAGGTTCCTGGGAGCCTCTGGTTGCAACATTTTTATCAACTGATCAATTCAAAACCTTATTTTGAATTGGTCTTTTGAATTCAGAACCTTATTCATAACCTTATTTGTGCTTCTGTTTAACGACGCTTTATTTACATATATTGTTGTTTCTTTAGTATGGAACCCATGGGCAATAGCGCTAGAGCTCAAGCCCAAAGAGAGCTTTTCTAACGTATATTTTTTCTGTAAAGCGCATCACAGCCTTCCCGCACTTAGGAGCACTAGGCAGTGCTACAGCTGGGGACCATTTTAAACAGCAAAATCATCAACAGAAAGCACAGAAATTTGAAACCCATGGCACTAAATAGACAAGGACACTCGTGTACAGTGCGAGAGCTGAAATAAGAAGGCAGGGTGCCACCACATTCACTGTCGACTGAAGAGGTGAGTACGGGTCATGCAGTGTTCCCATCACTTTATGCAAGTCTGTGAAAGACTAAGAAAGTGCGGTGAGCACTGGTTTTGGGGTTACATTTACATTTCAGTGAGGAAGAAATTTTGCAAACAAGGAGTCCGCAGGTAGCAAGTGTGTGCATGAGGATAAAGTTTGAAGGTGACAAAAAAGAAAATAAAATCAGTGGTCATAGGATTACTATTGGCACTTTACTGTTTTAAAATTGTCATCAATGTCATCAAGGTTTCCTCTTTTTTTCTTCTTCTTCATCTTATAATAAATATACCTCTGGAAAAATAATACAAGCTTGAGTGTTGTCTCCTACACCTTCCTTCCCACCCTCCTGGCTCCTATGGCTTGGTCAGCGGGCTCAGAAGTGGTAGGAGTGACGCCTCGGGGTCAGTGGTTCCCGGCCTGGGCTCCTCTATCACAACCAAGGTTTCTGGAATGGCAGTAACAGGAGCCTAGAAAACTTAAAACTCTTTCTCAATGTGGAGCCAATCACGCCCCAACCCAGGACCCCTGCCTGGAACGCACAGCATCCACCAGTTTCCCTCTGGTTGTCATTGTGCCTTTTCTGTGTGACAGCTCCTGGGACCTCAGTGCCGTCAGAAGCTCCATTATCCATTTTCCTGTGTTTTGATGACTGGGAAAACAAATTCATTAAAATGGTGCTTTTTTTTTTTTTTAATTTTTATTGAAGTATAGTTGCTTCACAATGTTGTGTTAGCTTCTACTGCACAGCAAAATGAATCAGCCATACACACAATCCTCTCCCTTTTGGATTTCCCTCCCACTTAGGACACTGCAGTGTATTAAGTAGAGTTCCCTGTCCTATACAATATGTTACCTGCAGTTTTTTGGAAAAGAAAAAATCTTCCCCAAACTTGGGTTCTTTGGAGAAAAGATTGGAAGAAAGAAAGGGGGAAAAAAAAAGGAGTGCCTGTAATGAGAATTATTTAGAATTATTGCTTGAAATTATGTAAAAGACATCCTTTAGGTTCCTTTTAAAAAGTATTTGGCAGGAGGTCAGCTCACCCATTGGTGGGACCTTGGATGTGCTATTGGATTATTCTAGGGGGTTATTTGAAGGGGAAGATCCAGAAACTTTTTCATCAACCCTCGCAGAGGCTAGGACCAGTATTATTCTAATTCCTGCCTCTAGAGACAGGAAATTCCAGGCCACAGAGGCTGCTAACAGTTTTACCTGATTTGCCTCTGGATTCGGAGTTATGTGAATGACTTGTTTGTCTAACTCAGCTCTGCTCAAATCAATCTTTCATGGATCCCCCCAAGTAAAGATCACCTTGGGTCAAAGGTCACAGGTCATCATGGTTCTCAAATACCTACCCACTTAGTAAGAGTTCCAAAGTGGACAATTACCCAGAAATTAGTGAGGCACAAAAGTAAGTATTTCACAAGACTAATTGGGAAAAAATGACTACCGCATGTGCCGTGATGTGTCCAAAGTTGTCTTTACGGCTATCCCAATTAATTCCCAGTTTTTCTCCAACCGACCTGACTTCGAATAACATAGAAGGTGGTAGAAAGCACCTGCTGTTGACATAAAGTCCCTTTGCATTATATTTGCTGCACGAGGTCCTACCTGTTATCATATTCATCTCTCCTGGGCCTACGTTTTGCTTGCACACATGACACATTCTTAAACACATGTGAGTCCAGGCACAAACACACGTGTCCTAACCAAAAGATTCCCCTCAAGCAATTAATTCTAAGATAAAATCTTACAAGGACTTTCCAAAGTTATCATAGTTTTGCAGCTCGTTCCTGATTTCTTAGGGTGCAAGGCTATTAACTTTGATTTAAGAAAGTCAAGTGTTCACAGAAGCAAGCCAGGAATAAATAGAGGCTTTCAAATTATATGGAGAGGAAGAAACTGAAAGGGGAGCTAGGGATTGTCCAAATGACAGATTAAGGCGGTGTGGGCAACATGAACGGAGCAGGTTCGTTCAAAACATGCATTTTTATCTTTTTTTTTTTGGCGCATGGGCTTAGTTGCTCCACGGCATGTGGGATCTTCCTGGAGCAGGGATCAAACCTGTGCCCTCTGCATTGGCAGGCAGATTCTTAACCACTGTGCCACCTAGGAAGCCCCAAAACATGCATTTTTAAAGGGTAGATGGTCATGCACACTACCATTAACAGCCTTGTGGCAGGGCAAGAATAAAGATGCAGATGTAGAGAATGGACTTGAGGACAAGAGTGGGGCGGGGATGGGGAAGCTGGGACAAAGCGCGAGTAGCATTGACATATACACACTACCAAATGTAAAATAGATAGCTAGTGGGAAGCTGCTGCATAACACAGGGAGATCAGCTCGATGGCTGGTGATGACATAGAGGGGTGGGACAGGGAGGGTGGGAGGGAGGCTCAAGAGGGAGGGGATATGGGGATATATGTGTAAATGCAGCTGATTCACTTTGTTGTACAGCAGAAACTGGCATAACAGTGTAAAGCAATTGTACTCCAATAAAGAGCTGAAAAAAAAAAAAACATGCATTTTTAAAGGGTAGGTGGTCACGTATACAACAAAGCACAGCCTTGGCCTCCTGGAGAGTCAGAAAGTTGCTTCTGGATGAAAGGAAATTATTATTATTATTATTTACATAAACAATGAGAGAGAGCTTTTAGACTGTTGCTTCTTACAAGTGTGACCTCTGAATGTTAACATCAAGATGCCTCGTGTTTGCCTTCAAGCCGGGCTTTAAAATCAGTTTTTGGCAAATTTTAACATTTCTATTGTGAATTTTGGGGGCAAGGATTACAAAGAAACCCATCTGTTGATATTTATTTTTCTTGTCCTTCGTTGTCCGAAGATTCTTCAGAACATTCCAACTGAAATTAAGAACTTCCATCCATCTTGGTTTCGGGGCAGTTTCTGCAATTCGGGCCCTCCTTCTAGAGGGAAGAACATTCAGAAGGGGCAGAACCTGAGTACCCCTGCCCAGTGATGTGTATCTCCTCAAGTCAGCAGAGTGAGACTCCAAGGAGTACAGGCCTGGCTCCAAGATCCCCAACGGATTCACTCCAAATGGCTGTTTATTCTCTTTGTTTGAAAGTGAGAGGAGTAGCTTCTGGAGCAGCTACTGCACATTAGATGCTGAGCTGGATGCCTTGTCAATCTCCTATCATCTTTATAAACATGTTGCAAAGTGGACATTATAAATTTCCCTGTTTAAATGAGGCTGCACAGAGAGGTTAGGTAACTTACCTGAAATCACCCAGCTAAATGGTTGAGATGGGATTCAAACCAGATATGTCTGTCTTTGTGGCTTCTATGGGGGTCACACTTCCCAGAAGCTCTGAAATCACCATCTAGGAGAGATGGTGTTGCTGAAAGCCCACAAAGAGGGTGGGGGATTTCAGCTCGTTTGGCCAGGATGGGGAGGAGGTGGGATGGAGGGGCAGCCAGATGCCACAGCCATCTCAGGTCAAATGAAGCCTGATCCTTTCTCAGCTTGATTTGACCTAGAACTGGGAAACAGATGGGTCCAAGCTGCCCGAGGGTCTGAGGGAGGCTGAGCAGACAAATGGGGCCAGGCTGCAATTGCTCCTGTTCTGAGGGCCTGGGGCTGGGGGGCTGCTTTGGGAATCAAAGGCGGACCTTTTGACTTATAAAACCTTAGATAAGAATTCAACAGTGAGGCTAGAGGGCTCATCCTTTCTGAGGCTGGCAGACCCAGGAAGACCCGGGACAATCCGGGGAGATAAGGCAGATGTCAACAGATGCATTATAAACAATGTGGCTACTTGCCGGAAGAGATAGCTGGGAAGATAAACAAGGACCAAGGAAAGGTGCCTAATGGACTTAATGCTCATTCAACAGCAAAGACTACATCCCTTTGCAATGCTGAGCAGAGGGGCTGTTTGGAAGAGATGCTGGGTTGTTTAGAAATGCCCTGCAATGGGGTGAGCATGGGACCTGGCTACTATACATGTGTTGAATGAACAAATGAATGGTGACTCTGGCATTTATTCATTCACTACTACATTAAGAGGGGGACAAGTAGTTCTGGTTTGCCCAGGACTGGGTTGTTTTCTGGGATGTGGGACTTCCAGTGCTAAAATGAGGACTGTCCTGGGCACACCAGGGCTAGCTGGTCCCCTACTTCCTGAGAATCCATGAAGACTAGGCCCTGGGCCCCTACTCGGCATATGGGAAGAAATCAGACTCGGTCCCCACTCTCAAGGAGTCTGTGTATGGTCGGGACAGGTAAATATAACATTACGGTAAATGTCACGATAGTACCACATACAAAAAAGCCAGGCCATGGAGTTGGAAGCATCATGATGGCTTTTAAGAGGAGGAGCAAACACTGGAGGTGAGTCTGGAGGGGGAGGAGCTCTCCAGATCTCTACAAGAAGCTGGGGAAGGGCCTTGGGACAGCAGGGACCAAGGCCTAGGGGCTCACACAGTGCTTTGGTTAAGGAAACAGTAAGTCTGTGTGTGTGTGTGTGTGTGTGTGTGTGTGTGTGTGTGTGTGTGTGTTGGTGGGACATGTGTGGGAGAAAAGGAGGGGTTGTGAGATTGGAGAGGTATTTGAGGGACCAGGTGACAAGTTGTAGGTGATCTTAAGAAAAATGAAATTTATAATATAGGCAGTAGGGGGCTATTGAAGTTTCTTTTAAGAGGGAGACAGAATCAGGACTTCCTAGGTGGCACAGTGGGTAAGAATCCGCCTGCCAATGCAGGGGACACAGGTTCGATCCCTGCCCCAGGAAGATACCACATGCTGCGGAGCAGCTAAGCCCGTGCGCCGCAACTATTGAGCCTGCACTCTAGAGCCCGTGAGCCACAACTATTGAGCCCATGTGCCACAACTATTGAAGCCCATGCGCCTAGAGCCTGTGCTCTGCAAAGAGAGGCCACCGCAATGAGAAGCCCGCACACCACAATGAAGAGTAGCCCCCACTCGACGCAACTAGAGAAAGCCTGTGTGCAGTAACAAAGACCGAACACAGCCAACTAATTAAATAAATAAATAAATAAATAAATAAAATTTAATTAAAAAAAAAAAGGGAGACAGGATCAGATACTACGGAATGTTTCATTCATTCAACAAATGGTCCCTAAGCACCTACTATGCGTCAGGCATTGTGCTAGCAGAGTGAAGGGATGAATGAATGAATGCTTGGCTATTTGCCCCCAAAAGTTTAGTTTCCCAATGGCAGTAAAGGGCCTTGGAATCCAGGGATCAGCTGACATGACGTTCAGGCCTGTGGCCTCTGTCAGAAAAATCGTTCCGCAGCAAGCACATCTAACGAGAAGGCTGCCAGTGCTGGCTCCAGCCTCCGCCCCCTTATCTGTTTTTCTTTTTCCAAAAGACCTTGAAGACTATAGTCGATTCCACTACAAAACGGTTACACAATTTCCCCCGGAGAAAGTGAGTTTCCACCTTAGGGGGATGAATAAGTCCTTTCTTTTCTGGAGAGCTGGCCAATGGAGGCCCAGGCAGGGTACTGCAGGAGGGGTGGTGCAGGGAGCAGCCGGCTGCTGTCTAATTTGGGGGTGACTGTTTGTTTTTTCATTAAACAAAGCCTGCAGGGCAGGGGCTGCGGCTGCAGGAGTCCCCGGGGGCCCGTAAAGCAGGTACGGGAGTCAGCCTGAAGCAGCGGCCAGCTAAGGACCCTCTGACTCCGCCGCGCCCCAGAGCATCCATTTTTCTGGGGCCGCGTGTCCTATAAATGGTGCCTTTGAGGAGGCTGCCCTGGTGACAGCAGGACCCTCCCTGCAGCACCCACTCGGCCACTGGGATTCTGAAAGCTGATTGTCCCTTCTCGAGCCCTGCCCTCCTGGGACATTCCTCCCGCTAACCATTGTCTGCAGAAAGAGGCCATTGTCTGAGGCTGACATATCTGCTGACGGAGGCACAGGAGACAAGCAGAGCTCTGGGCAGAAAGAAATCCACCCCAAACAACAGAAAACCGGAGCCTCGCTGGAGGGCAGGGCTTAGCCTGGGCTTGTTGAATTGCCCGATGGGCTGGTGTTCTTCCCAAGAGGAAATGCCCCCCATTATGGGAGGATCAGAGTTTTATCTCTGGGCTGGAATGACACCATTTGTGCCTTTGTGTCAACAGCACTGAGAGGCCTTGTTTAGGGTTATGTGGCCAGTGCTGGGAAGGGCTTGTTTGAAGAGAAAAAAAGAAAAAACGTGGAACAATGTTTATCCAGAAGGCAGATCCTGCCAAGGCAGCCTCCGTCACTCTCTGCGCTGGGATGTCGGCCGGCCCGCCAGGGCCCCTTGGCTGCTCCTTGACCTTGAGTGCAGCTGGGGGGACAGGCAGATGGTGGGGACAGGTATGCCACGCCAGCTCTTAAAACGTGGGTAAACAGTGAAGTTGCCATCCTCCCTTCCCCTTCTTCATGCACCCCTGTGGACTTGACTGCCCAGCTCTGCCCCCAGCACCCTCCCAATCCAGAACTAAAAGTTAGCGCCTGGGAGAGCAGAGTCATTGCCTCTGGGTGCAGGCAAGATGCTGAGACCTATTGAATTGTTCTGGGGATACAACCTCAGGACCAGCAGCACTGAAATCACCAGGAACTTGTTAGAAATGCAGAATCTCAGGCCCTGCCCCAGACCTGCTGCATCTGAAGCTGTATTTCAACAAGATCTCCTGGATGGATTTACACACTGAGAAGCATTGTTTACATCAGAGGTTCTCAAACATAGCTGCACACTGGAATCACCTGGGCAGGTTTTAACATTTCCAATGACTAGACAGCATCTCATGCCAATAACATCAGGATCTCTGGGGATAGGACAGAACATTGGTATTTTTCAAGACTCCTCAAGAGATTCTAACTGGTCTCCAGGTTTGGCACAGAGGAGTAATAATGACACATTTCCCCCTCTATCCTATAACTGAGTCTGTATCTCATATGATGCAATTGTTTCTGAGCATCTTCTCAGTGTCAGGCACAACCACAGTCTCTGAAACTTCATGTGAAGATGGAACATGTTCATAATTACAGTGACTTTTTGGCCAAAAGAACTCCTATTCATCCTTCAAAACCCAATTTAAAAGCCTCCTCCTCTGTGTTGCATTCCTGGATCTCCTGAAGCAGGGAAAAATGCTTTCTCCTCTAAACTTTCACTGCCCTCTGCATTCTTCGATTATCACATTTGGAGCCCTGAGGATAGGGATTGTGTCTTATTTATCTTTACATCCCTGGGGACTAGGGCAGAGCCTCAGCATAAAGTAGGTGCTCAGTAAATGTTGTTGACTGAATAATACATGGATGAATGCCTGAATGATCACAAGGATAAGTGAAGATACATTTCCTTCCCTAAAAAAAACTAAACTAGCAGAGGAGGACACTTTGCACAAAATTATCAAGGGGTTAACCTCTGAAGGGAGGCCTGCTAGGGGCAGAGGGTGGTCCACACTCTTGGCTCATGGTTGCATCTCCTCTTGGGCTCCTTTCCTTGTTGTATTTGGAGATGAGAAGATCCTCCAATTGATGGAAGGTAATGATTCTGTTTGCCTTTCTAGCTGATGCTGTTATTGTTACCTGTGGGACAGGTGACTGTCTTTGTGCTGTCAGGCCCCAGAACTCAAGCCTGGAGAGGGAAGGGAAGACTCTAATGAGCCTGGGGTATTGCTGGGCAGGTGGTGAGGTCATGTTGGCTGCGGTGGGTCTGCGGCAGCTTGGGCTGAGGTCTGGCTGGTCGAGGCTAAGTTCAGGGCCCTGATTGGCTGAAGGCCTTCCTGGTCAGAGACAAAACAGGCTGCCCAGTCTGCATGTGCTGAGGGTTTATGAAGTCAAGAGTCCTGGACGGCGGACAGAGGCCAGTCGATCAGCTAAACTGGTACAAAGGAGGCTGAGGCAGGTGCGGGGAGCTGGCGTGCAGAGGCAAGTGGTCAGAGGAACTGAGGTTTGAGCCAAGGGGCAGCAGCAAAAATATGCAACATGAAGGGGGTCTGAGATGACCCCGGAAGATGGGTCTAACTCTTGTGGCTGATTTTTAAGCCCTCTTAAAAATCATGGGGGCATCATAAGGAAGAGGAGGGTTCAGGGAGGGGAAAGGAGGGAGAGAGCTGTGTGGTCCATTTGCTGGGCAGAAGGGAGGAGAAGCTGGGCAGGCTGACAGCAGCACTATTGGTTGGCAGTTTGGCTGGAATCTTCCCCGGAGCATCTTCCAGGGTGCTCTCTGGGAGCCCAGTGGAGACACAATTCTAGGGCCTCACCTGCTCTGCTGTTGGCAGATACAATGGGATCCTGGGACATTTGGGACAGAAGCTTCCATCTCCCTGTCTTTTCTCATTTTCCTGCACAGGCTTGAGGTTCATTTTCTGTGTCAAGGAAATCAGTTCTATTCTTTATCAATGTACCTCTTTATTCTCTATGCACGGCACACAGACATCTTGTCAGGAAGTCAAGAAGATTTGCTCAAGTCAAAATCACCCAGAAGTCATCGGTTCTCACGAGCAAGATTCCCAAAGGTTGCTTTGAGAAAATAGCCTCAGGAACTGAGGGACAAGGATTTAGACAACGGGCAGGTGGGCCATCAACTCCCGGGAGAGGAAGGACGCCTGGGGGTGTTTGGGGCATGCCCTGGTCTTCAGTTCTGTCCTTCCCAACCCTCCATGGCTGGGGCCGGCTCCCAGGACTGGGAGGAAGGAGTCGGTGAATTCCAGTGGGGTCCCTGCGTGGTGCTGAGGGTCAAATTCAGGGAGCCTAGTTCAGAGAGGTCTCAGGGCTGGAAAAGGGACAGAGTTGTAGTGGAGAAATTCTATGTAGACTCTGAGTTGAGCTGAGAATGGGAGTCAAGGCTGAATCAGAGACAGGAGGCTGGGTAGACGGCCTCCTTCAATAGGCCAAAGAGGCCCAAGATCCCCTTTCATTGGCTCCCAGGTGGGGGGTGTGGGAATGTGGGGTTCAGCTCAGGAACAGGCATGTGTATTCTTCTCCAGGGAGACTTCGTGATAACCCCAGAAGGAAAGAACCACACCGAGGACTTACTCTGCAGCTTTCCTTCGCCGTGGTTACAGATATGAGGGTCCACACCCCCACTCCCCCCGCCCTCAGGCCCAGCACCTTCTGCAGGGGCGGCCCAGTCTTGTCCCTTCTTGGTCTCCTGGATGGCCAGCTCAGGATTTAGCCTGGCCTGGTGCAGGGCCAGTGTTTCCTGAAGGGAATGACTTGTCTCTTGGCAAGGATACACTGTTCCAAGGTTTGGGGTGAGAGGCAGGAGAGGAGCCCAGATGCTGCCCAGGACAGCTGGCTTCTTCCATTTCCCACTTGCAAGATGGGCAGAAGAATCCCCTCCCTGTCTGCCCGTCTACAGGGCACTACAAGGAGCCCATGAGAACCTGAAAGTCAAATGTGAAATTCCAACATGAACATGAGGTGAGAGGCAGAATATAGGAATGGTCAGGGCCTCAACTCTGTCACCAGGCTGCCAGGACGTGAGTCCGGCTTTGCGGCTCACAAGATGTACAACCCAGGGCCAAGGACTTGATTTCTTTGGGCCTCACGTTCCGCATCTGTAAAATGGGTTGTTCTGAGGACCCCGTGAGTGAATTTACATAAAGCTTTTGGAACTGCGCCTAGAGGTTGGGGATGGATGGAGGCAGAGGTGTCTGTGCTCCAAAGTTGGGGAGTTTTTCCTGATTTCTAATTTCCTCTGTTAGCAGTCTTTAGGACAGTAAGACTGACTTCTGTGGGTAGTCTTGGTTAACTGAGGAACAAAGATGGGAACGGGGCTGCACAGCCTCCAGAGGTAGTCGGCTTGTCCTGGATGTGGCTCCTGGTTGATCTGAGGTCTGATCGTCACCTAAGCGTTGATCATTATGAATCACCCATCAAAGTAAGCTCGTCTCATTGCAAGAATCAAGTGCCAGCCACAGAGGGCTTTAGCTCAGGCCTCTCAGCACAGAGAACACCACAAGGAGGTTCAGAGGGCCTGGGGATCTATCACAGGATCCTTGCTATTTTTCTTAAATTTATGGAGCATTTGTTACTGTGTCCCAGGCACTTGATAAACAGCTTTTAATTTTCACAGCAATCCTGCCAGAGCGGCCCCATCAGACCCACGTTATAGATGAAGACAGTTGGTGGGCAGATGCTGAGCTGCTGTCTGGAGCACCCAGAGGTGGGGAGCGAGGCTGGATTCAAGTGCTGGTTTGTGATGTGAAACCAAAGCCTGTCCTCCCACGGTGCCTTGGCTGAGTTCCGTTCATTCATTCATTCATTCATCGAATCTTCCATGGTGCCAGGGTATATTCTAGGTGTGGGGGATCCTAGAATAAGACATCTTTTTCTTCAAGATGCTCAGAGACCCAGAGCAATAATGGGATAGTGAGACAGTCCTGTGCAAAGTAAACACAAAAGAAACTCTTCTCCCTGGGGCATCGGGGGTCAGTGGCTTTAGTAGGAGAGTGTGTGGCTGGGCTCCTGGCCTGTGCAGTGAAGGGGGCCGTTGGTGGCCCTGGAGAAGGAGCTAGATGTGGAGCGGGGATCCCTGGGGGCACAAGGATGTTGCAGGGGGAGGAAGAGCACGTGCAAAGGCCAGTGGCTCACTGGTGGGGGGCGGGGGGGATGCTGGGGGCGCAGAGCCTGTACCTGTGGCTGCTGGGAGTGTGAAGAGCCCAGGGGGATGAGGCAGGAAACGCAGGCAAGAGCTTGGAAGGTGGGGCTGAGCAGCTTGGACTCAGCCTGTATCCCTGGGACCACCTGGGGCTTTTGTTCGGGCAGGATGAAAGTGAGGAGAGTGAGGTACTCATCTCAGATGCAAAATTTAAGTGGGGACCGAAAAACTCAGGCACCAGGATACATCATATCAGAAATCAGGGCAAAAATATCCATGCTGGGCAACAGGGCCATCTTGAATTAAAGATGACCCACCTCACTCACCTCGTCCTAATCCCGGACCCGCTTTTATTAAAAACCCAGGTTTCTGGTGTTCCTCCCCAGATCTACTGACCCAGTCTTTCCAGAGAAGGGGCTCTATAATTTCCCAGGGTCCTGGGTGATTTTTATGGCTGTGTTTGTTCTTCTTCTTTTTTTTCTTAAAGATTTTTTTTTTTAAATGTGGATCATTTTTAAAGTCTTCATTGAATTTGTTACAATATTGCTTCTGTTTTATGTTTTGGTTTTTTGGTCACGAGGCATATGGGATCTTAGCTCCCTGACCACTGATCGAACCCACAACCCCTGCATTGGAAGGCGAAGTCTTAACCACTGGACCACCAGGGAAGTCCTGGTTGTGCTTATTCTTTTTAAACTTGTCTGTGATTAATAACCATACAAGGACACCTGGTAAAAATCTAGATCCTCACGTTCCTTCCGGACCTTCTGCATCTGAATGGGCAGGACAGGGGCCTGGCAGGTTGGAGGCTTAGCAAGGGCCTTGGGAGCTTCATGCCATCGGGCAAGATGGTGAATAGTGGTGAATGGCAGGATGTGTTTTATGCCCATGGTTTCCAGCTTTGGGAAGACCCTCCAGCAAGCCCGGGCCCTGTTTCAGCTGGTTTTTTATTGCTACTGTTCAGTTTGCACTTCCCGCTCTGAGCTTCTCCCTAGTCAGGTCCCTCTGCTGAAGGGCCTTTCCTGTTTCCTGCCACCTGTCTCTTCATGATGCTCCATCCTCAAGGCTCTGATAAGACTCTTTTGCTCCAAGGAAGCCCCCATGTCCCTGAAATGCTGCAGTCACTGCTTCTCCTCCCTCCTCTCAAGTCTGACCTCATCCACTCCCTCTGGTACCCGCCACTCTGTCTGTGCTTTTATGTTTTCTTGGTGTTTATCAAACCTTGGAGGCCTCCTCTTTCCTTCTGCGTACTAGGAGTATTCCTTCAGAAACAAGTAGATACTCCAGAAAGTTCACGTGATGCAGAGCCTGAAAGCTTGGCTCCAGGTCTCAGCTCCATCTCGTCCCAGTTTGGGTGACCTTGGATGAGTCCTTTGCCCTTTGGTTTCTTGGGACAAAATATAGTTATCTTGGTGGGGGGTGTGAAGGGCAGAGGAGACAGTGTAAATTGCAAGGGGGGAGCATCGCACAAACGAGGATATTATTATTCATAATACAACACAGCCAGCATTCATTGAGGGTGGGAGGGCATCTCCTAAGGCTTCCATGGACAGCAGTCCCCAGTGAGCCCCAAGCAACCACCTGGCCATGAACTTGCCTCCCCAACCAGCACCCCTGCTTCTTTAGTAGTTGGCTGTGGGCATGATTCTGGCCATCCACTCCTTCCAGGAGGAGGGCAAACCTCGGGTGGAAGTGCTTTGAAGGGGCTTATTTATCACCTACTTTATTCTAAAATAAGAAATTTTACAAAGATCAAAGATGAGCTGGAGAGAGTTTCTTTTAAATTCTCTTACATTCAGTTTTTAGTAATTAAAGAAAGTGTGGGAAACATGCTTTTGCAGAAAGGCACTTTCTAAGTTGTTGCTTGGGTGAACAACCTTCGGGGAGCCTGGGCCCTCCTTCCCAGTGCTGTGTTAGGGGAAACAAATGCTTTTGCAGCGAGACAGCCCATAGGGACGTGGGAGGTGCTGGGAGGCCCTGGGTGGAATGGGGGAGCCGGGCTCCCAGATACGATGCCTCTCATGTGTGTTCTGGTGCCGGATGCTGGTGTGAGCTGAACAGATTCAGCTCGTGGTTTCATCTGGGCAAAGACAGAGTCGGGGGGGCTTGTTTCTTTGTGTTCAGAGCCTGCTGGTGAGCACGGATGGAAAACTCAATTATCAGTGAGGTTAGGGGCAGGGCGGGAGGTCAGGGCCTCCCTGCCCGCTCTTCCTCTGGGCGCTGAGAGAGCCGCTCTCCTTTCTGCGGCTCAGGGAGGAGGATGCATTGATCAGGGTCAAAGGTCATGTGTCATCAAAGGCAGGCCTGGAATAAAGGGAGCCCTTCCCTGGGATTCTAGAATGGCCCCCGAAAACCCAAGACGGTTCACTCCCTTGGTAAAACTCAGATTGCCTCATACACAAGAGGTCCAGAATTCTGACTGCAAAATTGACAAGGAAACATTACTTTATCTTGGGATGGCTTTCAAAGACTTAGGATTTGAATGGGGAGGGGTTGGAAGCGTTCTTTTTCTATCCTCCTTGGCCAAGAATTCAGAACCCTCTGGGGGAGATGCTACACATGTCTTCCTTTTTTGAGGAAAAAACAATTCATTAAAAAGTTCTTTGTATGAGTCTGGACACCTCAGAGATAGGACCCCAGTCACCCTTATTTCACACCTATCTTTTCCCATGGGAATATTTCCTTTCTAGATGGGAGGATGAAAAAGCAAGTCACACACAGTAATTTGAAAGTTGGAAGTGAAATTTGAATAATCACGTGGCCAATGGATTCGTAGAAAAACCATAAAGATGGAAAGAAAAAAAGAAAGACAGTCTACCAAAAAGACAGATGGAAATGTGAAAAGACAGACAGAAAGAAACTCAGAGACAGAGAGAAAGAAAATTCATGCCTGAAACCAGAGGAGAAAAAGAATTCCATATAGACAGACACAGCCCAAGCCAATCATTGTCACCTGCTTTACAACACAACCAACATCCCCAAATGCACCATTTAGACCTGGAGGAGAGAAGGGAGTTTCCCAGCAGTTATACCTGTATATTTTCAGCAACAATTTCTTCTTATTTCTTCTTCTTTACAGTAAATTGTGGAAAATGAACAAAGGACCTGATTGTGTTCTGCCTCACTTTCCAGTTGTCAAAGCAAATTGAACACAGAGAGGACAGAGTTGACAACACACGAGAACATTTCAAAAGCAGATCGGAGGCCCAGCTGAAGAATAGGGCTTCCGAGGCAGAGGCATCACTTAAACAAGCAATTGGGTCCCCCCTGCATAGATGCTATTGCATATAAATAGATATACAGATGTGCCCAGGTGTTAACAGGAATCTAGCCTGAGAGAGCTGGTCCATATTCCATAAAGAGCCCAGAACCCACTTCTAGATTCCTGAAAAGCTGAGCACAAAGATAGTTTGTCTTAGGCACTGTGTTCCTGGACCTCTCTCAATTTCACTTAAAGTAGGTTAACTTTAAGAACCCTGGTGCAAATACCACCTCCTCTGGAAAGCCCTCCCCGTTTGCCCTGTTCCAGTGACCTTCCTCTCCATGGCTCCTCTGTGGATGGCCTCTGTCTAGGAGGCTCTTGCTGCCGCTCCCTCGGTGATGGGTCTGGTCTGTTCTTGTTAAGTCCCTTGCTGGTGTATCTCTATCCAACAACCAGCTGTTTGATGCATTTTCTAATTAAAAGCATGAACCTGGGGTACTTGCCCGTTAAAAATACAACGCCACCTATAAAAATCTCATGTTTTTCATTTTCATTTTTTAAGAACACAAATTAGTCCTACTGAATTGTTTGAATCATTTAAATGACTTTTTTTTTTTTTTTTTTTTTTTTGGCTTTTAAGCAAAGTAAGCCATGTGCGGAACCAATAGATCCCTTACAAAGATTTGCAGACACCCCCAAATAAGCCTCTTTGCAGTTTTTACAAGCAAGGTTTGGCCACACTTTCACAGGCTTCCTGGAAACCTCTCACTGCACTCTGTGAACCTGTGAGTACTTTCCTTCTGCTCCAACTTCCTGGATAAGTGCTAGTGTCCAGTGGGCCTGGGGTGGGGTCTGTGACCTTGGGGTCTTCCTAATGCTCACGGCTGCCTCATGAGACCTCGTTGGTCATAGTAAAGTGAGTTGACATGGCTGATAGGCCTATATTTTCTTTCCTATTTTCCCCAAGAGACCTGAGGCTTCCTAAGGAATGACATCCAGATTTTCTGGAAGGACGGTTAGTGGAGTGTAGTCCATGGAGAAGGATGAAGAAAGCCTGTGCGTTCTGAACATGTGATTTCTCTGATTTAAGAGCCCAACAAATACGATCTGTCTAAAAGCCAGTCTTTTACACTCAGTTTGCACTGCAGCTGAGAGCTGAGAATTTCACAATGGAGAATCCTTACTCCAACTTGAACAGTGCTTTGCAAACTCAACTCACAAATCCTCAAAAAGATCTCAAGGTTCACTGCCTCCAGAATGAAGTCAAAACTCCCTGGGCTGGCCTGGGTGGAGCAGGAGAGGTAACTGGAACTTGGTCCAAAGCTTGACTAGTTGCTTCCTACCTGAGCTTATTTTGTCATCTCTGAGATGAGGTTCAAGAGACCATCCAAACTCCTACATTTACATGAAGATTCAGGAAAATGAGGAATAGCGCATCGGACGGCCCCAGCCCCGGGGGCCTTACTCCTCTTGTCATTCCCCACCCCACTTGTTTTTAGTTATTATTTTATTACTTTTTAATTGAGGTATAAACTTCCTTCCCCTTTTTATTCCCTTTTCTATCCTTTTTCTTTCCCCTTAATTTGTTGACGGCATACTCAGGGGCCAACCCTGGTGTAGACACTGGGATTCAGTGCTGGCATTTGCGGGGTTCCAGTCCTCAAGGGCTCCCACTTGCTGGGACACACCCACAAGGGAATTAGTGATGACAGGACACATGGTGTGTGATCGGCTCATAGGGGGAATGTGTAACTCAGGCACTGTCCCTCCAGGTCTAGGGGACACCTCCCCCAGCTTCAGGCACGTCTACTCTTTTATTTAGACCAAATGGCCCTTTTGCAAGGAGTACCCTTCAGGTATTTGAAGGAAGGGATGTAAACACATATGAACACATAGAAGAGAGAGAAACTCCGTCCCCTGGCCTCCCTGGGGCTCGTGGTCTCCAAGGAGAACGAGAACAGGATACAGGCGGCAGCCCCTGGTCTGCTCCTGGGCCACGTCCATGAGGATGCGCTACGAGGGAGAACATGGAGGTTGTCCAGGGAGAGGGACAGGGCGGCAGTGGCCTGGGGGTGACAACATGCAGCTCCCGAGCAGGGAAGAGAGGCAGGCAGGAGAGTTGTCACCACATGTGGGTCACTTCACTGTCAAGTTGTCACAAGGGAAGAGGATTCAATGTGTTTGTCTGGAGGAAGAAGATTCGAATAGGCTATGGCCATCTGAAGACTCAAGCCCTCCTTGGGTCCTCAGAAGGCTGTCTGGTGTCGGGCAGGCAGGGGTCCTCAGTGGTGGGGGCAGTGGCCGAAAATCGGAGGCCCTCTGTCCACTCAACTCATGGAGCTTCGAGGGCTGGAGTGTGAGCCTGGCAGGCCGCCCCCACCCACCGTGGATACAGCTTATCAAGTGTCCCCAGCCCCCCATCTCTCTCCTGAGCACAAAAGCCTGTTGTTTGGGAGCTCAGAGAGTGGACACAGACCATCCTGTCTTCTCCATGTCATTAACATAATCTATTTGATCTTGAGGGTGGTTTTGTTTCAGTCTCTCAAGGGGTGTGGGGGAGGGAAGGGGGTATTTCTTCTGACTTAGAAGAGTAGAGTGAAAGGGTTAAACATGAAAATTAAGCTCAGGAGGAAATCCATCTCTGGTCCTTTTCTCCTTGTTGGAAAAGAGCTGATGCTTATTTTATATCTGGAGGAGATTCACCTATTCTTTGGAATGAAAATGTCTTTGTTATCATTATTGCTGACAATATTACACTCGTTTACACTTATATATGTACACTGTGCCCCATTTTCAGAAGGATTTTGGCACACCAGTAAAACAGGTTTGCAACGAATAAAAGAATCATGGCTAAGATAAAATAAAGGTAGAAGAAATAAGATAACAGAGAAAAGAAGACAAAACTTGTCCTCGGAGGGCCTGGGCAGTAGCTGGATGTGGGCCAGGACTCAATTCTGAGCTTCCCAGTAGCCACAGTAATAAGGGAAACACTCACATACATGGTTCCCAGTATGAGCAAGAAACAAAGCTGCCTCAGTAAAAGAAGACACTGCACGATGTATTGAAAAATACCAAAAAAATCCTCCCAAAGACTTACATATTTATTAAGATACATGGCCCTTTGGGGACTGTCAAATTTATAAATACTTCTAGGGCAGCATTTTCCAAATTATGTCCTATGAAACACTGATTTCAGGCACCAAGAGGTATTCCTCAAAAATGGACACCGTGGTTAGTATTCACACTCATTCCTATCTTGAAAATTTGCAATGTGCCCATTCTCCCAAGGGCTCAGAGGAGACTGCAGAAAAGAAACCTGGGCAATATGGTTCAAATAATCATTTCCCAAAGGCTCCACTCAGCAAGAGCACCTGAAGGGTCTGACCCCAGTGCCTGGTCTCCCCTGGGAGAGGCCATGCAAGACCTTCAGAGCTGAGTGTCTCTGAGACAAACAAAGCTTCCATTGCCACTTTTGTTGGGTAACATCTCCGCCAGCAGTCTCTGTTTCACCAAAGACTCCCTAGTGCACCCTGGTGGGTGGTGGGAGACAGAAGAGGGGAAGGTGGGAAAACGCTGTTGGCCACTTGGGTTCTGGCACTTACAATACAATGTGATGGATACATGATGCGGTCTGTGAGGTCTCAGGAAGGACAGAAGGCTGGCAGTTCTGGGTAGGCTTCTTGGAGGAAGTGACACTTCAACAGAGATGTAAAGGATTGGCAGGAGCTACATGAAGGATGAGGTATGGGGTCCCATTTGGGGCCAACTGGCTGGAGCAAATGGTCAGAATTGGCTTTGGGTGGAACAAATGGCCGGGGAGGGAGGTAACTGGTGAAGAGTAGGAGATAGTGGCCTGGTTAGCTGGTTGTGGCATTCTTGTCCAGGGACACTAGCAGAGGCCTGGCAAGACCCCTGGGAGGGGGGGGTGGATGGCAGGACTTTCCCATTAGAAAGAGCCCCCTGGTGCTGATGTGCTGTGGCTGGGGAGACACATATGGACTGGGAGGCTGGGGCCAGCATCCCAAGTGACCCACCCAGGGTAGCGGCTGCAGGAAAAGGGCAGAGCTCTGGCCCTTGGCCCTCAGTTCCAGTGGATGATGGGGGGACATGACAAGCTCTCCCAGCTCCCTGGAGGACTGGTGCTCCCCCTGGCTGGACGTCAGAACAAATTAAGGGCACTGGTCTCACAAGCCCCACCTGGCCGGCAGCATGGTTTGGCTGCGCTGGCAGGAGGGATGTGTCCCCAGCAGCATACTGGACCTTGGCCACTGGCCTCGGAGCAAGAAAGGCTCTCTCTGCCCTGGCTTTTAGTGAACAGTACACAGGAGTCCAAGAGACTATGGCAAACAAAGACCTGGGTCAGGGTCATGGTTCGAGGTTTTCTGTGCTCACCAATGTGGAAAACAGAAGCCTCACACCCAATCAGAATCATGGCCGGTTTACAGAAGCAGCCAGAGGCTGTGGGGGCAGGGGATGGACCACCACATCTTACATTTCCATTTTGCTAAGTGTGCTCACAGGGATGGGCTCATTTGATTTCTTAGTCCGTCTCGGCTGCTGTAATAAAAATGTCATAGACCTGGGGAACTTAAGCAACAAGCATTTGTTTTTTCTCGGAGGCTGGGACCGTAAAGAAAGATCAAGGCACTGGCAGATCTGGCGTATGGAGAGGGCTAGCCTCCTGCTTCATAGATAGCCCAGCCAGCTGTCTTCTTGCTGTGTCCCCACATGGCAGGAAAAAGGAAGGGACCTCTCTGGGGTCTCTTTTACAAGGGCACTAATTCCATTCATGAGGCCTCCACCCTTGTGAATTAATCACCACCCAAAGGCCCCACCTCCTGGTACCACCACACTGGGGGCTTAGGATTTCAACATAAGACATTCAGGAGGACATAAATATTCGGTCTGTATCACACCTCACAGTCCCTGTGACACTGGGATTCCTTATTATCCCATTACTTGGGCAACTTCCTGAATCTCCACATCTGGGCCAGGTGCACCCTCTCTGTTTCTGCCTGCAGGGCATCCCCTCTCACAGCACTTACACCACATTCAGATCACTTGCTTCATCTGTATTTTTCACTGCATGAAGGAAGAAACAGATGTATCCCTAGCGCCCAACCCTGTGCTTGGCACATGTAGGGCTTAATCAATGTTTGATGAAAGAAGGAGTGAAAAGTTTCACTTTCTTATAGTTAAAAAACAACAGGGACTTCCCTGGTGGCGCAGTGGTTAAGAATCTGCCTGCCAATACAGGGGACACAGGTTTGAGCCCTGGTTGGGGACGATCCCACATGCCATGGAGCAAGTAAGCCCGTGCACCACAACTACTGAGCCTGTGCTCTAGAGCCTGCGAGTGACAACTACTGAAGCCTGCATGCCTAGAGCCTGTGCTCTGGAACAAGAGAAGCCACTGCAATGAGAAGCCCATGCACCACAACAAAGAGAAGCCCCCACTCACCACAACTAGAGAAAGCCTGTGTGCAGCAATGGAGACCCAACGTAGCCAAAAATAAAAAAATCAATAAAAATTTTAAAAATTAAAAAAAAAAAAAAAAGAATCTGCCTGCCAGTGCAGGGGATATGGGTATGATTCCTGGTCTGGGAAGATTCCACATGCCTTGGAGCAGCTGAGCCCGTGAGCCACAACTACTGAAGCCCATGCACCTAGAGCCCATGCTCCACAGCAAGAGAAGCCACTGCAATGAGGAGCCCACACACTGCAACAAAGAGTAGCCCCTGCTCGCAGCAACTAGAGAAAGCCCATGTGCAGCAACGAAGACCCAATGCAACCAAAAAATTAAAATTAAAATAAATAAACAAATAGATAAATAAATAAATATATTTATAAAAGCAACAACAACAAAAACCAAAACAGATGCTCAGGCCTCAGGAAAGCTTGCTCCACCCCTGGGGCAGCCGGGCTTGTGGATCTAACTGCAGTAAACACATACATTGGATCCACTCATTTAGACTGAAGTGCACGGTGGTTTCTGGCATCTGGCCACCAGTCTAAGCTTGTTGGGATTCTGGGGCAAGCAGCTATTTTGTTGAATCGTGCAAAGAGTCAGTGGTTGGAATTCAGTGTAGATATTAGCCAAGGCCTGATAATGCTATGAGAAGGTAGGGTTTTGAGTGGAATTTAAAAAACTAACTTATTTTGAAAAAAGTGGTCTATGTTTGCTATAGAATTTTTTTTCTTTAAGAACTTTCACTGAGATACAGTTGACATACAATAAACTGCATATATTTAAAGTGTACAATTTGATATTTTTTTCTTGTTAGTAATGTATATATGGCAATCCCAATCTCCCAATTCATCCCCCCCCCCCGCCCCGCCCCTCTGCCACTTGGTGTCCATATATTTGTTCTCTACATCTGTGTCTCTTGCTATGGAAATTTTATAAATGCAGATAAGCATAAAAGAATACAATAAATGACTAAAATGATTATTCCACCACTTAGAGATATTGAGCATCAGCATCTGGGGCTCATTGGGCATCCTGTCTGTCTCCTCCAGGTCCTCCCAGCTCTGTGGCTTCAGGGTAGCCCACTGCTTACAAGGCAGCTCAGGACTCCAAAGGTCCAAGTCCCAAGAGACAGTCAGGTGGAAACTCTACTATCTCTTGTGACCTCGCCTCAGAAGTCACTTGGCCTCATTTCCACCAGATTCCATTGCTGGAGGCTGTGACAAAGTCCCATCTGGGTTTGAGTGGAGGAAGCATGGACTCCACCTCTCAGTAGAGGAAGGTTGTCATCCCGTGGTAGAAAGACTACATGGGGTGGGAGATGCGCTGATGTGACCATCTTTAGAAAATATCACTGTATCTACTGTTTGACATCTCAGTATCTACTGTTAAATGACACAATGACATCTCAGTATCTACTGTGAAAATATTAAATGAGGTGACAGTTCTTTCAACCGGGAGTCCTTACTGTCACACTAAAGTTAAAAAAAAAAAAATCTTTGGCCAAGTGATGCATAACCACATCACATCAGTGTTTCTGTGGTTTCCAAAATCTTAGCAGAACCCATTTCATTGGTTGCTCACAATTTCCCGGTGGAGATGATCATTCTGGAGGAAACTGAAGTCTAGAAGGGAATAAAAAAGCATTTCTGCAGTGTCAGTACCTAATGGATCTGGAATACCTAGATGGACCTAAATAGCCTCCTGCCATCCCGGAGGTCTGGCCTCTCCTCCAGGTAACACCACTTGTGATCTGTGATCAAAATCCTCTCCCAGAAAATTGTAACACAGACCCAGGAGGTCAGACTTCCTTTTTTATGTTTTAACTTTAGTGTGGCCTTCAGCTTTTCACTCTAGAATGCTTTATACTGAGTAAATATTAACCCAGCACTCAGTGATCAGTGTTTTATTAGCTGGAGGAATGCCTGGCAGAAGGGGCTGGAGAAAAAGGGTGGGTTGGCCGGCCCAGTATTTGGAAATGGCACCCAATTCTTAGGTGAGCAAATATCTGATAGTCCTTGAAATTTTCTGGGCAGTCTGGCAGGGGGCTGTGGTGCCTACCTCTTGGTGAAAATATCAGGACCGATCAAACAATGATTTGGACCCTTGAAAGACCCCTGAAGGCCCTTATATGCTTATTCTTGGAGACCCTGCCCAATATGATATCAAATATGTTACAACACCTACATTTCATATCACAGGCTTTTTATTTATTCTTTCACTATAAAATAATTCAAAAGAGCTTCCACAATTCTGCCTTTGAAATTATTTAGCTACAGGTAACAATTAATTTACAGTAAGTTCTTTTTTTGCTTGGCCTATTTAGAAATTCATGCAAAGCGAAAAACTATAAACTACACAATGTTTTCTAACATAATGAAAATTTCACGAGTGATAAATGTAACAATTAATGAAGTGGCAGATGACATCATATTACTTTTTTTTAGATATTTAATTATCTACTTTGATTCTTCAGTTTTCGATTTGTGTTTGAGAGTCGATAATTTTTTTTAAGCTTTCAGATATTTTGTAGGACCCTAAAAAGCTGAGAAGCCGGATCCTGTAGCTATGGGCCCTGGCAGATGAGTGATTGGGATAATGCTAGTGCTTTCCCAATGAAGAGAGCCCCCGAAGTCCCTATGGTTGCGTCTTCAAAGCTGAAGCCAGCAAGAGAAATCATTCCTCACTACGAGTTTTCCTTTGGGTCAAGCGTGTGCATTCACGCTGCTCTAAATAGAGTCGCTGGCAGGAAACTGCCATTCAGTTAACGGAACAACCTGGACCAGGAAGATTACAAAGAATTCTGGAGGATCTCAATTCTTCATCCTCAATTCAGATGGATCAATTCTGATCATCAGTTCACACAGATCCGGAACACCAGTGGGAAAGAGAATCTGATGGTAGAAAAACTCTTACAGAGAAGAAAATGGGCTAAGTCCTATCACGGAAGGAAGTTTGGGTAGAGAGGGAAACTCACATTGTTAAAAAGCTGAGGTAAGCCGTGGCATGGCAGAGGCTCTGATGCATTTCATTTGGCACTCTAACATCTTTTCAAGATGTTCCTCCCAGTCTACAGATTGCACCACTGAGGCTCAGAAAGGCCCATATTTGCTCAAAATGATGCAGGGACAGGAGCCCGGGGTCTGCCTAAATCCAAGGCTCTGCCTTGTCTTCCTGTCATCGTGACGGATGGAAAAGCTTGCAATTTTTGGAGGAAATGAGCGGCATGTTTTGGTGTTTGTGCTTGGAATACCAGAGGGATTAAGGGAGCTGCAGGAGCAGTATCTTTTCGGATTTTCTGTTTGCAGAAACTGCAGTGTTCCGACAAACACTCAATATGAAAGACCTGGCAAAAAGTAAATTAAGGGCTTAGATTAGAGGCCTTTGTCTAGAGTAGTGGAGGCGAGGACTCAGTTGGTCAAGTCAACAATACTCATGGAGCATCTACCCTGCACAGGAGGTCCTGGTCTTGGTCTTGGGCCCTCTGTCACGGATAGATACAGAGGCGGGATGGAGAGAGCTCTGGCTTGTGAGTCAGAAGAGGGGAATTTGCAAACTCCTCTTCCGTTCCCTGGTTGTGCGGACTTAGACAAATGAGTGCACCTCTCTGAGCCTCTACGTATTTTGTAAGATGGAGATGGTGATTCTTGCTCAACTTACCTCCCAGGTCTGTGATGTTCCCAAAGATCCCTGTATGGGGACTCCTGCCTATAATTCCCGCTAGAGTGGAGCCACTTTGAGGGCAGGAGAGGGGCTTGTTTCTCTGTCCTCAGCACAAGGCAATGATGCATAGCAGGCAGGCATTTTCTGAGCGTGGGATGAATAAGGTCATAAATCTCTTAAATTGTAGCTGAAACACAATCCTTAATACCCAAGGACCTTCACTAGAATCTTCCTGCCTGCTGATGCTTTCAACAATAATAGGTGGTTTCTTTTCAAAGGTTCAAACTCTTCTTATACTGATCAGGAGTCTCTTCCTTGCTGCACAAGATGCTTCATTAAGATCAGCTTGGTTTGCAAAACAACTTTATGACACTTTCTGTAAAAATTGAACGGATCCTGCAGCCATCTCCCTGAAAAGGAAGTTTCTCTTTTTTTTTTCCACATCTGAGTTTTCACAAATATTTTCTTTTAATCCATACTACCAATTAGACCAGGATCCTTTGTAATTCCCAGAATCACAGCGCCCCAGACTGTCAGCTCTGCAAGGGCCCTTGGGGGTTATATATTCTTATTCTCCTGTTTTAGAGACGAGTTCCCTTCAGAGTAAGAAGCAACTTGCTTGAGGGCATAAAACAGAGCCAGTTTCAGAGTTCTGTCTAGTTTCCTCAACTCAGTGGAAGTGACTCTCTTCCAGGACATCTCTGGAGAAAGCCAGTGGTCCTTTCTGGATACGCTGGGCCACCACCCTGTGCCCTGAAGGAGCACCCTCATCTGATGATACCCAGCTCTGTCGGGACGGTTTGCAAGTGTTTCTCGGTGCACCCTTGCCCAGGCCCCCCAGAAGGGACACGCATAATGGATGTTTTCACAGTCCAGCTTCTGGTGGGAGTGGCCAGTGGCTGGCATGGCCCTGGTGCTCCACAGTGTGTGTAGAGAGACTTTCCTCCCTCCCCCCAACCATAAACGTGCTGGGCCTCAGGAGAGGATGGGTGCCCTGGAGGCCGGGCCTGAGAACAGGGGCTGATGGATGGCCACAGGAGCAGTCCTGAAAGGCTGCACAGGACCCTGATCTGCAACACGCAGGGGTTATTGGCTGCAGTCACAGATTAGTCATATTCCCAGCTGGCGTCTCTGAGTGGAGAGTTACGGCGAAAAGGCCTGTGACTTCCTTCCTCCTTCACTGAAACAGGCCTGGAGAATAAGGCCCTTGCGCTGGAGGCAGGAAACAAATAACTAAGACTTGTCTCTAAGCGAGGAAGGAAGGAAAACATCCAGGACTCTGGGGATCCTTCATCTTCTGTTCTGGAGGCCCTGGAATAATAGGAACTGCTATCTACTCTGGAATCTTTACCTAAGCCCGGTGCGTAGGTATCATCAGCCATAGTCTATAGATAAAGGGATGGCGAATTACTCACGGCTGCAGTGCGAGAAGTTGTGTCATGAAACTGGGACTGAATTACACCTCTGCCTGAATACAGCCTCCACTGGTCTCTCTACTTCTTTTACTAGTTCGTGGTGCCCAAGGATGCCCGACCAAGGAGGCTGCAGCCCAGTGTGTGTTTTCCTTGACAGTTTGTGCGCCCGGGTGCACCTCTGCATCTGCCCAGAGGGAAGGGCACCTTCTCCTTTGCACAAAGGCGAGGTAGCCCAGCTCCCACAGGCTGCATCTGCCCGACAGGGGTGCCTTTTCCACTTCGCCAGACAGGCTAGTGGTGGCCTGATACTAGCTATTGTCATTGCAACATCTCTGGGCCTCAGTTTTTCTCTTGAGAAGTGGAAATCCCACTCAAACCATCACTGCAAGCTGATGAGAGCAGGATATTTTTTAAATTATTTATTTATTTTAATTTAATTTTATTTATTTTGGCTGCATCAGGTCTTTGTTGCTGTGCGAAGGCTTTCTCTAGTGGCAGGTAGGGGCTACCCTTTGTTGTGGCATGCAGGCTTCTCATTGTGGTGGCTTCTCTTGTTGAGGAGCATGGGCTCTAGGTGCACGGGCTTCAGTAGTTGTGGCATGTAGGCTCAGTAGTTGTAGCTCGCGGGCTCTAGAGCGCAGGCTTAGTGGTTGCGGTGCACGGGCTTAGTTGCTCTGCGGCATGTGGGATCTTCCCGGACCAGGGCTCAAACCTGTGTCCCCTGCATTGGCAGGCAGATTCTTAACCACCGCGCCACCAGGGAAGTCCCAGAGGGCAGGATTATCATCTCCACCCGGCTGTGTGCCGAGTCAGGGTCAGGGCCTCTTGACCACTAGGTATTTGTGTCCTGGCGGGTGGCAAGGTGACCCGTCTCCTTACCTCCCTGGGTCCATGGTGCTTCCTCCTCATCATTCTAGTACCCGGGTTGGTGTCAGTGAATACAGGCTGCCCCTGCCTGGACTGTGCGGATGAGGGCATGGGTGACTCAGGCCCTCCCTGCTCATCTCCTTGGGACCTCCAGACGGGAAAGAGCTGTGTGTCTAGTGTCTCTGGTTTAAGCCCAGGCCAGGAGGCAGCGATGGAGCGGCCAACGCCCCTTTCCCCTCTGAGTGTGAGGCTGTCAGGACAGCCCACGCTCTGGCCCTGCTCCTGGCCTCCCCTCTCCCACCTGCGCGGCTGGCACCCCTTGCAGGCGCCCTGTCTTTTGTATGTACTCTTCCATTTATAAATGTATTCGCGCCACACAAAAACCATTCATATGATATTTGTCTTTGTCTGTCTGACTGATTTCACTCAATATGACAATTCTTATGTTTTCCAGCGGGGAAAGTGGCGGCGGGGAGGGATAAACTGGAAGATTGGGACGCATGTACCCACACGACTATACATAAAATAGATAACTAATAAGGGCCTGCTGTACAGCACAGGGAACGCTGCTCAATACTCTGTAATGACCTGTATGGGAAAAGAATCTAAAAAGAGTGAATACATGCATATGTATAACGGATTCACTTTTCTGTACACCTGAAACTAACACAACATTGTAAGTCAACGATCCTCCAATGAAAAAAATGTATTCGCTCCCTTTCTCTGCCCAGCAGACGCCTACTTGTTCTTCAGGACTGGCTTTCCTTCCTCCAGAGTGCATGCTTGGAACCCATAGGTTAGCGGTACTCCTTCAAGCGGAAACCACAGCACCTAGCACAGGTCCGCGCACAGAAGGTTCTCTGCGTCTGTGTCTTGAACAAATGGGGAAGTGCCTGCCTGAGTGGTTCTCAGGGGCTTTGTGACCTTGGCTGGCTCTCCTTTCCTGCCGGGCTGGGGCTACGGCTTGCAGGGCCTGGGCACGGGCATCCCTCCTTCCCTTCCCCCCAGGCACAGGCCCATTAAGCCGCGGTCTTCTCTCACCTCATTAGCACCTTGGCCTGGGGGGCTGAGGGATGCTGTGAGCCCCTGGGGGTCCAGAGCCCTCCCCTCTGCCCTCCCACTAGAAGTGCTGCCCCTGGAAGGTCAGATAGAGGAAAACCCAGCACCCAGAGGGAATGTCTACCCTGTCTGTTTGAAAAAGGCCATCTTTCCTCAAACTCATTAAACTCACCCCAGGGAGCAGTGGGAGCCCTGGGCAGAGGCACCTTCGGATGGGCGGCTTCCCAGAACCCCGGCCTTTATCTCAGCTGGGAGATAAGACCCCAGGGCTTGGCTCTCGCGCTGAGCGATGGGTGGGGGAGCAGGAGCTGTAAAGCGGGGCGGGGCTGACAGGACAGGATCCCGGGGAGCCTAAGCTTTGAACTCTGCCCTCGGAGGGGAGGGGGCTTTATGGCCGGGCTGCTCCGGGGCTGGGAGAGAGCAGGGCTGTTAGGGCAGGAATGAGGCCCTGGGCCGGCCTGCCTTTGCCCCCCGACTGCAGGGTGAGACCACCGAGCCCAGCGAGGTGGGACCAGCGGCGGAAACGGCGCGCCATCCCGCTTTATTGACTTGTAAACGACACCATTAAGAGGAAGCCCTCACCTTGGCTGGAAACAGCTGTGTGAGCAGGCAGTAAACCTGGCAGCCGGCCACACAACTCCAGGCATTCCCAGTGGGGGATGGGGGGGGGGTGCAAGGCAATGCCAGGGACCCCATCACCCCTGCCTCCTGGCTGCACTGTGGGACTCGGGCTGTGACCATTCGTGAGACGGGGACTGATTCGTGGAAATAATGACTGACTAAACCGTCCCTCCTAACCCCCCCAAAAGGGGAAAAAAGTTCGCAGACATCTTTGATCCATCGCCTGCAAATTCAGCCCAGAGAAATGGACATGCAGAGACAGCCCAGGTCCACTGAAAGAAGGGGAGGTGGGGCAGCGCTTGGAGTCCACTTCTTCCAGTGCCTTGGGGGTGAGGCCCTGAGCCCCAGGTGCCAGATTGGCTTTTATGTAAAAGTAGACACAGTGACAGCCTTCTAAGGGTGGTCACAATGATTAAATGAGACAAAGGAGACTGCCTGGCCCATGGAGGTGCTCAAGAAGTAAAGGATCTTTCCCTCTTCTTCAAATGACGGCAAAACAAAATGGAAATGTGGGACCTAGGCTCTTTTTGTGTGTAAGTTCCGGTGGAATTAGCCAACATTGCAAAACCAAGACAAGACTGCTAGCTGTCTGAGGGCAGGGACAGCCCTGGCTGGTTCAGGTTTATTTGCTTAGTTGCTGATAAGGAATCTGGTCTGGAACATGGAGAATGTTCTCAATAAACGCTCGATGAATAAAATGGGGAGGCGGGGAAGAAACAGGGAAGCTAGGAAAGGTGGGAGGGAAGTAAAACCATTTTTCCTCTGGACTCAAGTCTAGTAGTAGGAACCTGGAGGAAAGAAGGCAGTGACATTTGCTGGTCATATAATTCATACATCACAAAATTTCCTTCTTGCAGCCACCAGCAGGACCCTGAGGATAATGCCCAAGCACTGCATTTACTTGTTAACCAATAACTAAATGTGCACTAGGGGCAGGTTATTTCCTCTGTGGGCAAATACCTTCCCTGTCCCCTGTTTTTTCCTTTCAAATGCTGAGAATTAAATGAGATAATATGCATAACGCTGTGAACACAGTTATTGGCAAACAGTAAGTGCTCTCTAAATGTTGGTTATTATTAGGTTTCAGGATGGAGAACTTGGGTCAGAGCAGTTAAGGAACTTGGCCAATTGGCAAAGCTGAGAATTGTCACAGCCTGGATTCCTGCTTAGCTTCGAACGCCCCGGCCCTGGGCTCCGCCAGGTTCTGGAGCTGATGAGACACCCTAAGCGGTGGTGCAAGGAGTCCCCACAACTGGATGGTCTCAGAATTTATCATCAGATATAACTACCAAAAAGAATTCTTTAGAGATGTAATTTATATGTTGAGCTCCTGAAAACAGTGGGGCCATTGGGATCCTTATCTTGGCAAGAGGAAAACCTTCAATTCATTAAGTAGCCACCAAGAAGGTAAATAAACAAACAAACACCAGCCAAAAGGAGGCAAGATATCAGGCAAACTCTTTCCACAGCCCTTGCGGAGCCGGGCTTGAGTCAGGAAATGCGGGGAGCTCCAGGCTCCTTGACTCAGTGACGTGTCCTTCACCTCCTGCTTCCCTGGGGTCAGGATCATCCTCAGTGTTGTATGCTGGGGGGGACTTTAGTCTCACAAGAGGCTTGACTCAAAGGGACTCTGAGTTCAGATGAGTTTGGGGTGAGCTGTGTTACGCACACGATGGTTTCATTCCTGCGGGATTTCCCTGAGCTTTTGTAGGTTCTCTGCTCTGGAGACTCCAGCGGGGATGAGCCAGCCTCTGTGAAGGAGGGAAAGATGGGGACACAGGCATCCTGGGGAGCCCTTGTGGCCCTCCTGCAGGCTGTGGCCACGGTGTCCCTTTGGCATTGCCTGGAAGACAGCAAGTCTCTTTCAGAAAACTCTTGAGTCCACCTGGGACGCCGCAGTAGCTTCCATCTCTGGGCATCATTTTCTCATCTGTGTAACTGGGAGACAGGATGACATGTGACATTTCCCATCATCTGTAATTCTTTAATGATCCACAGTGAAAGGGATCTCAACCCAGGAATTACCAGGGTGCCTCTAAGTCTGAGAGTCTAGCCTGATTTTTGCTGTAGCTTCAGTATTTTAAATAATCTGGGGGTTTGTCACATGCGTACATAGCTCTAACTTCGTGCAATGTTTACAAATATTAACTCATGTGATCCTCACCCCGATGCCAGTATAGGAAGTCACCTATATATACTCATTCCCTTTTAACAGATGAGGAACTGAAGCCCAGAAAGATGGGAGAATTTGAATCTGAGCAGCCTGCCTCCACCAGGGGTCCACACTTTGCTGTCTCCTCTCGAAAACAGCTCAAAGCGAAATGGGTTTCAATTTTCCAAATGGGTTTCCATCTTCCGAGGAGGGATGGAATAAAGGAGGTAGAGAAGAAAGAAGGCGAATGTGTAGAAAAAAGAGGTGTGCCCGAGAGAAAGTGGGCAGGTGGATCTTGAGATCTTGTCTCTCTGGGCAAAATAGAGGGTGTTTGGGCACCTTTGCTAGAATCATCCCAGCCCTGAATCACCCAAATGCTGGTTTCTCTCTGCCTGGGGCGCCCTCCGGTACTCACCAGCCACCACCCATGGCTTCCTGGCAATCCATCTGACAATTCCACGCACCTCTCATTCCATCTGTCATGGGAAGTACCTGGCAGAGACCCATGCCCTGGACCTGCCAATCCTGTTCTGGGTTCCACATCGCCAGAGAAAACTTTGGGGAGATGCCCTCACCTGTGCCTGGGCGTACCTGCCACATTCCATTCTTCAGGTCTTAAAAGCCTCCTATTCTTTTACAAATCACTGGTTCAGGCCCAAATTATCCAGATAATGGAGCCGCCTGGCCCGTCATTTTGTTGGCATAGATACCATTTATGTGTAATCTGAGAATATTCTATCTGCAGCGGAGTTTCTTCCAAAGGCATTATTTCTAACCTTCTTTAAGAAACAAATTTCCTGTTGCCATGGAGATCATTTTTTTCGGCTAATTTGCTCAGGCTCAGAAGCCAGGGCTGGGAGCTGTTCGCTCCTGTTCCCAGGTTGTCTACCCTGGAGGGTCCTGGGTTGTCTTCCTCCGAGAGGCTCCCAGAGCTCAGCATCCTTTGAATGAGACAATTCAGACAATGGTCACATTTTGGTTTTGAATTTTGAAAGCCTTGACATCATCTATACAGACACTGTTTATTTGTCTTAATGAAGAAACATATAAAATAAAGATTCAGGGTGGGTAAGTTTTGTAAATACATGCCTTCTGGAACCTGTTTGTGAAGGAACTGTTAAAATGAGAGATTTCTGAGCTAGAAAAGATTAGAACATTCAGAAAGCTGAAAAGGCATTTCTTGGGCATAAACCTGGCCCCCGCTGAGGTGGACCAGGGGAGGCAGAGGAACAGAACACACACTTTGCCTCCAGGGAGGTTGCAATCTGGTGAGAATTAAATTGCTTCAGAGCTCAGAGGAATCTCAGCGATCATCTCTTTTAATACTCTAATTTTAAAAATTGGGAAATTAATCTAAATTCTTGGAGCTGGTACTCAGGGGAGTTTTAAAAACCAAAGTCTCTTAGCCTGTAGTTGCTTGAGACGAAGCCTTCTTGGAGCCGGACCACACATCTGCCCCCTTCACCTGTCCCACCCAGCAAGCTCTGTTCTCTGCACACCCCCTGTGCCCTGGGTCTCACCTCTGTGTCTTTGCTCTCTGGAATGCACTTTCACCCCCTGGACATTTTTTGCTATCCTTCAAGGCTCACCTCAAGTGTCATCTTTTCTGGAATTCTCTAGGCTGGGTCAGGCTCTCTTCTGGAGCCCTGCCCACTGCTACAATTACCAGTGTGTTTGCACCCTCTTGTCCAGTGGACAGTGAGCCCCTTGGGCATTGTGTTCTATTTACCTCTGTGGTTCAGTGCCCTGCAGAGGAGCCGGCACAGAGGAAGCGCACATGAGTGATTGAAGAAATCAGTCATCCCAACAGCCAGCATCTGAGAGCCTCCCAGGCACCAGGCACTGTGTTAATGTCTTAGCTCTGTCTTAGTCCATCCGGGTGGCTATAGCAAACTGCCACAAAGTGAGTGGCTTATAAAGAGCAAAGATTAACTGCTCACAGTTCTGGAGGCTGAAAATCGGAGATCAGGGTGTCAGCATGGTTGGGTTAGGACTCTCTTCCAGGTCGCAGACTGCTGATCTCTGACTGTGTCCTCACATGATGAAAGGGGCAAGGGAGCTCTGTGGGGTCTCTTCTATAAGGGCACTAATCCCCTTCATGAAGGCTCCTTCCACCCTCATTGACTTAAGGACTTCCCAAAGACTCCAACTACTAATACCTTCGACTTTGGGGGTTAGGATTTCAACATGTGAATGTTGGGGGGACATAGACATTCAGACCATGGCAGATTCACTTAATACTCTCCCTGATCCTAGGAGGTGGTACAAGTATTACTCACTTTTGCTGTGGAGGAGACAGAGATGCTGCAAAATGCCTTGCCTAACCCACCCAGCCGGAGAGTGCTGGAGTCAGGATCCAAACCCTGGCAAGCTGTCTCCAGATCGTTTACTTTTAGCAGCTACTCTGGATGCCTTTCTGATCAATGCACAGCCCTCTGCTGTAGGTATAAACTTCATTTTGTAGCCGAGGAAATGGACACATAACGATTGATAGAAGGACTCTTGGAAGGTCGCACAAGCGTGGAATGATGGACCTGGGATTTGAAGCTGGGATGTCTGGCTTTGAAGCAGATGCTCTTGTTGCTTCATTAAACTGTATCTAAAATTAAATGTGAAAGGACATGGCACTGACCATAAATATTTTAGAGACAAATTTAGAAAATTTTCTCATTTTCTTTTACAATCTCTGCTTTAAGTACTTCAATTCAGAGCTAGTTTGTGGGTAAGAGAGGGGTCAGCTCTTTCCATTAGAGGGGGCCTTCCCTAGTACCAAGATCAAGAGCACATGGTTTTATCTTGGCTCTGTTACTGCTATTTAAATAATATCTGAATGAGGTCCTTTAACTTGAACTTTTCAGTCAAAGGAATAGATGGAAAGGAATCAATCATCTCCACTTAAGAGATGAAGATGCTGGCTCCTGTCTGTGTTGGGGTCCCTATGAAGACCTAGATACCTGCAGTATGTCAGGGGGATGTGTAATGTTTATTTTATTTTATTTAATTTTATTTTGATTTTATTTTACTTTAGGCTGCATTGGATCTTCGTTGCTGTGCGCAGATTTTCTGTAGTTGTTGTGAGCGGGGGATACTCTTCATTGTTGTGAGAGGGTTTCTCATTGTGGTGGCTTCTCATGTTGCAGAGCTCGGGCTCTCGGTGTTCAGGCTTCAGTAGTTGTGGCTTGTGGGCTCAGTAGTTGTGGCCCACAGGCTTAGTTGCTCCACAGCATGTGGGGTCTCCCTGGACCAGGGATCAAACCCATGTCCCCTGCATTGGCAGGTGGACTCTCAACCACTGTGCCACCAGGGAAGTCCTATGATGTTCACTTTAATTGCCCTTCTTCCTCATTTTGGGACAAGGAAATTCCTCTAGCTTAGAAGAGGGGTGCTGGCCAGAGGAACTGTTAGCCTGGCCTTGCTGTGGGCACCACTCTATCCTGGGGGCTCTGCTTGTCCAGGTCAGGCTGGTTACCAGGTGTGGCAAAAATGGTTTCAGAAAAGAGCTGGCCATTAGGCGCTTCCCATGCTTCTGCCCTCACTTTGTGTATGTACAGCTGAAACGCTAAGGAAATATCAACATGCTGATGGCCTTGGAGCTACACTGACCAGTGAATCTTCCTGGAAAGTCCTTGCTTTGCCCTGATGGTTACATTTGGTCCTATTTGTTTCAGGCTTCAGCTCTCACTGGGCTCCTGAAGGCCCATCAAGGTATTACTTCGGATCATTGCCTCACCACTGGCACTGCCTGCAGTGGGCTGCAGATGGACTCTAGTTAATGCCCACAAGCCCTTTCTCAGCAAAGTGACCCCAGTCCATGCTACGGCATCATACCCGGCAGATGGGTTTGCTGGTGCTGGTCTAGGCCCAGCCAAATCAGGAGACCGCGAATGGTCATGATGATAAGTTATCAGGGCATCGCCACAGACCACACAGACAGCTGCCCAGAATCTCACTGCTGTCTGCTTTGCTACCTAATCAGTCACCGTGACCTCCCCCAGCTGTTCTGACATTCCATTCTCAAGGCCTAAGGAATGCTCTGTGGTCAAGTTAGATGTTACGTCGTCCGGTGGATTCCTAGGACATGAAATGGAAACACACATGGTGCCTTAGCCTCCATTTCAGGGATGCAGAGAGCGCAGTCACATTTGCGGCGAGATCTTACGTTTGCAAAAGAGGAAGGGATGGGTCCCTGTGAGAGGAGGGTGCAGCAACACAAAGCCAAAGCACCAAGAAAACTATTATTTAGAGGCAGCTACTTGAGGCCAGGAACCTTGAATAATCATTTCTTTCATTCTCTCAGGTAAGCACCCTCATTCCCAATAAACAGATCAAGAAACTGAGGTCCAGGGAGATTGTCACCTCGCTATGAGCAGCAGAACGAGTTAAGTCTGATTCTCAAGCTGGGGTTCTTTCCACTGTACAATCCCATCAGAATCAGCCCCTAAACAAGGTTCACGTCCCGAGTCGTTCATTATACATGGAAAGAGCTTCCGAGGCCTGTTGAGGTTGATTTGCATAATTCATTTTTAGAACATTAATTAGCCGGGATGTGTAATAGTTCTTCTGCCAATTTGTGTTTCAATTTCAAATGCAAATACAAATTAACAAATGTTATTCCTGTGGCACCTTAAGGATGAAACATTTGCTGCTTGTCATGAGTATTAATCTTTACATTTCCAAAACTATGGCTGATAGAAGCAATAATAGCCTTTCATTTGCAGGACTGAGAGAAAAATCTAGTCTGGCAAAGGGTGGGGTGGGTGAGAAGTAGTTCTTTCTCAGCAAAAGAAAACTGCAGTTAGGCATCTATATATCCATCCATCCAACCATCTATCCATCCATCCATCCATTCATACATACATTTAATAGTATTGAGCACCAACGAAGTGTCAGACTTTGTGGAATGAGACAGAGGTTATACCAGGGAGCACACACTTAGTGGGAGAGAGATTTAGGTAAATAAGCAAGTACACTATATTGTGATAGGTTTTAGAATAGAGCTAAGCTTTTTGGAACAGAAAGACTGGAATGTCCCAGGAATGCTTCCCAGGGATTGGGACACTGAGAAAACTGAGTCTTGATGTGCAAGTTGGAGAAAGCCGGGTAGAGATGGATTGGTGTGGTAGGAGTGATGGCAGCAGTGAGAATACAGTGAGAGGAGAACTTTATGTGAGACCTAGTGTATTTGGAGAACTCTAAGCCATTCTGCCCAGCTGGAACTTAGGGATATCTGGGGTGTGATAGCAGATGCGCAGACTTGTCTGTGGGCTATGTCGTTTGGAATTCACTCTGCAGACCTTTGAGAGTCATTGGCTGAAGGAGCTGGTTAGACTGACATTTGAGAAAGCTTGCTTTGGAGACCATGTGGAGAATGTTTTTATGGAAGGAGGCTTTAGACTTGGAGTTAAGAGACCATTGGTATAACCCTTCAGAAGGGCAGTAATGTTGATGGGAGTGGCAGAGCAATTATTGAAGAGGAAACACCACAAAAGTATTTCAAGGATATCATTATTGGGGAGGCAATCTGGGGCCGTGCTTACAGCACACGCTATGAATCTACCCGGCCGTCTTTCAATCCTGCCTCTGACCTTGGGCAAGTCTCGTGATCGCTCTCTGTTTTAGTAAAACAGGGATCATAATAACATGATCCCCTGTCTCCTGGGCCTGTTGTTCACACAGTAAACATTCAAGACTTGACAGGCTTGATGGTAGTGGTGGTGATCAGGATGGTTACTAATTGGATATGGGGGTGGAGGGAGAAAAAGGAGTCAAGAAAAGTGTTTGGATGTTTGATCCGGAAAGCTGAAATGGGTGGTGGTACTCTTCATCCAATAAAGGACCCGTGAGGGTGGTTGGAAGATGAATGAGTCAGAGTACAAAAAGGAGGGGCGAAGATTGAGGAGGGAATTTATTCAAGTTCTAGAAGAGATCTTCTAAAGGCAGCCCTCTGATCACCATCAGCCTTTTGTCATTCCCTGCAAGTCCAAGTTCATATTCTTTAGCATGGTCTCAAGGCATCTGCCAATCTAGTCTCAATTCCAAAACATCAATCTCACAGTCCCCGTGATGCCTCACTGGTCCTGGGTCTAGCCAGGCATGGGTTTCTACTGGAAGCACATGTGTAGACACTTGTTACAGGGATGATTCCTTTTGCAGAAGACGCCACTGGGTTCACCTCAAAGCCCGTATGGAGAACTATTGCTTTCAGGAATCAAGCTTGGATAGGGAGCTGTTCTGATGATCCTTACACTGATGGAAAGAAAAAGGCTAAGATTACTGCCTCCTATTGCCATGGAAAATATACTGAGTCTGAGAAACTCAAAAAGAAGTGAGGCTTTAGCACCATGTGGAGGATGGTGTGCCAGGGAGATAGCTGAGAAAATATATGCTTTTATCCAAATAACAGCTACTCAGTTCCTGAAACATCTGTGTGGTCAAGGCCAACCTTCCCTGTGAAAGTTCAAGGGAGCTCTACAGAGCGTGATTGTCTACCTTCTAAGGGCCTATATCAAAATTTATAACCTGTGAATAATCTTTAGAAAGCCAGACTGGAATATAGGTTAATAAACTGTAGCAGTTACGGATGCCTTCTGACACGCTAACGTCACATCCCTATGGAATATTTGATAGGGAGGACACTCTGAGAAATGGACATCAGAGAATCTGCCTTGAGGATACCTGTAAAGTGACTTCAGCTTAAGCCTGCAAACATTTAGCTTCCCTTTCGTTTGGAGAGCACAATGGGAAGGGATGAGTTCTAATCATAGCTTCTCTGAGACTCAGTTTACATAACTAAGGAGGTTAGATGGGATGACTTTTTTTAAGGCCCAGTCTGCTCTTTCTACATTTCCTTTGTGTCTTTTCTTGTGAAGATTCTGAATCTATCAGTTTAAGATTATTTTTATGTGTTAATCTCACGGTAATTGTTTTGTATTACAGGGTTTGCTCATAGATGGAAGCACAGCGTGCTTATATCAAAAAAAAAAAAAAAGTCCCAAGAGTATTTGCTGGATATAGATACTCACATGCATCTAAAGCCATCTAAATTTACTTGTTCTAATGTTCAGAATTCCACTTGTTCCCAATCAATGCCATATACCTGGCAAGGCTGTGAATTCAATTTATATTGTAATTCTGCAATTTGTAGGATTCAGTTTTGGGTCTGACTTTCATCTGTATCCATCCTGACGTTTTAAGAAATTGGAAATTCTTTTTATGGCTGACATAGAAGTGTTTTGGTTTTCAGGTAGTGTCTTAAAGTAAGTATTTAAGTGTGATCTTGTCATTATCATATAAAGTCTCCAGTAAAGTCAGAAACAGCATCTCTCCACCCATCTGACTTTTTCTAATCATTCTTTTCCCCTCTCCCTTCCCTCCTCCCTTCCTTCCTCCCCTCCTTCCTTCCTTTCCCTCTTCTTTCCTTCCACTAACTCTAACATTATTTATTTATTAACAATTTTTTTTTCAGTTTTATTGGGATATAACTGACATACAGCACAGCATAAATTTAAGGTATGCAACATCATGACTTCGTATACGTATGTTGCAAAATGTCAATAACCAGTATTTCCAGTACCACCAATAACTTCATCTCCGAGCACTTCATCACAGACACCACAGGTAATAACTTAAATAACTGTTTTGTCACTATACAGCTACTAGTCATGGTCTACCAGATTCAGATAACCAAACTTGGGTTGCCAATTTTGAGAGCTAGCTGCCCAGAGCCCACGAGTATTTGTGTCACTGAGCTGCTGAAGTGACCACTGTCACTGATGCAGAAGTGTGGCTTTCCTGGAAGCCAGGAGCCATTGGCACCACAGGATCTTGGGAGGCCACCATCACCTGCTTTTGGTCTGTTCCTCCAGAGTCAGAACCCTCAGGTGTCATGCCACAGAGACTGCTGACATGCTGCTGCCACTCCCAGAGGCAGGTCCCCTAAGTGTCGTGCTGCTGGCACATCCCCTACCACCTGTAATGACCAATGGAGCTGTGTTTCCTGAGCAGAAACCCTGTACCCCATAGCTACCTGCTGCTTCTCTTGCTGCTGCTAGAAGCAAAAGTAGGAGAACCAAAGTGGTTTCTCTCTTCTTCCTGCCTTTCAATCTCTTGGCAGTGCCTCCCATTGGCAGAACTAAATCTGAAGCCATCTGGCAAGGGAATCTGGGCTTGCATATAGTTTCCAGGCTTCCAACCTCCTGTGATTCAGAACAGAGCAAAAAACTGGGTCTGGAACTGTTAGCAATCAGTAAAATGGTTAGTGCACATGTTACACATGAGACAAGTCACTAGGCACAATATAGAATTGAAAAAAATGGAATCTCCATGGCAACAAAGGCCCCAATTATTTCCTTCCTATATCCATGTAATTTAACTTTATAGTTCTTCTCATTGAGAAGTGGGGTTTATTTCTCCACTTCTTGAATCTAGGCTTGCCTTGTGATTTGCTTTAGCCAATAAAATATAGCAGAAGTGATAGTATGCCAGTTCTGAGCCCAAGCCTCAAAAGGCCCTATGGACTGCCACATGCTATCTGTAAATCTTGCCTCCTCCATGAGCCAATGCCCAGGTTAGCCTATTGGAGGTTAAAAGATGACATGGAGCACAAGGTATGACAACTGAGGCCTCTCTAGACCAGCTAACCATGGATGCATAAGTGAACTCAGCCAGTAACAACCAATTCCAACCTCCCAGGCAAATCATAGATTTGTGATTTTGAGTCACTAAAGTTTAGAGTGGTTTGTTATGCAGCTATAGCTAACTGATACATCTGCTTCCAGGAGTAAAAAATCTAGCAAAGGGAGGAAGCATGCACACATACACACACACAGAATGGAGGCAAAAATGACAGGACATCATTGAATAGTATGGTATGTCATATCTTAAAGATTTGCAAGGAGGATGCAGATTCTGTGAACTGAGTTTTCATGGAGTCTTCTAGCAAGAGGTGAAACTTGGGGCTTCCTAGGTGGCACAGTGGTTGAGAATCCACCTGCCAGTGCAGGGGACACGGGTTCGATCCCTGCTCCAGGAAGATCCCACTTGCTGCAGAGCAACTAAGCCCATGTGCCACAACTATTGAGCCCATGTGCTGCAACTACTGAAGCCCACGTGCCTAGAGCCCGTGCTCCGCAACAAGAGAAGACACGGCAAGAAGGAACCTGCACACTGCAACAAAGAGTAGCCCCCACTCACCACGACTAAAAAAGAAAGCCTGCTCACAGCAAAAAAAGACCCAACACAGCCAATTAAATAAAGAAGTTAATAAATAAATTAAAAAAAGGTGAAACTTGAGCTGGGCCTTGAAAAATAAGCAATATTTTGGTTGACCCTGATTCAGCAAGATTTCTCTGTGGTTGATTGGCATCACCATAGAGAAATGGTGATGCCAAGCAACAATTTAATACAAAGAAGTCTGGTATATTGAGTGCAAATTTGAGGAAGCCATCACTGTCTTCTCTTTTACATAAATATTCTTTCTTTGGCTTATAACAGAGTCCTGTCAGAGTATTTAAACATGTTAACATACATGTATATATTTTAAAACAAGTTAAAGGACTATAAATATTTTTGCTAACTAGAACAATAATCTATGGTTATTGAAAAAAATTTGAAATTACAGGAAAGAAAAATCTTCATCTAATCTATAATCCCACCCACATACAGTCACTGCTATTGTTTTAGTGTATTTCTTTCCAATCTTCTAAAAATCTGTATTTACATAGTTAATATCAAAAGAGAGATATAATTTTATGCTATTCTTTTCATGTTCTCATATCATATAAATATTTTCTCATTTAATAAATTGTCTCAAAATGTAATTTTTCTTTTTTTTTAAACTTTAGGTTTTTATTGTGTTACTTCACCTACACTTTGGTTATTTTATTGAATGGTTTCAAAATTCCAGTGTCCTGGGAACCCAGTCGGGCAAGAAATAATTGGTACTGATAAATTTCATAGTGCAAAAAATTAGAACTCAAAGTCTTCGGAGTTTGTTATTAATTATGAAGGACAAAGAAAGAGAGGCTCTGAATTCTTAGCAGATACTAAACCTGTAATGGGATGAACTTCTTGCTCTGTTGGGAAGGCTTGGTCTCTGGAAGATTAGCACAGGACCAGCTTCTTGTGGTGGTTTACCACACATATATTATTGCTCTTCTCTGGTTTTGCATCCTTTATCAAAATTTGTGATTTGGGGACCCTCAGGATTTAAAAGTAGTGACTGATGGAGAAGGGACCCTAGATCGCAATGGCTCCTAACATGGATGAAGGATGCGGCCTCTTCTCTTATGTTCTCCGTGCTTAGGACTTCCTCCATCAGGCAGCTGGCAGGACCTGTCCTCCAGAACTGACTCCATGGGATCCACCCCGTCGGTGTCCGTGGTGCGGAGCCGGTCGGCGAAGGCGATGGCTTTCTCCAGCCGTTCCACTGCCTCTTGGCTGCCGAAGTCCACAAGTGCTAGCCGCTCCAGGTGCTCGATCAGCTCAGCCGTGACCTAGCCACTTCCCTGAGGATCTGCCTTGGAGGTGAAGCACCAGTGCCCGCCAGCAGAGGCCCGAAGGCCCAGCCACACGGCCTGCGCCCACATTTCTCCTCAAAATGTAATTTTTAATGGCTTTATATTTCATCTTCTGCAAGTACCATTATTTATTTATTTTTTTCTCATTTTGTTGGATATTATGTTGCTTCCTATTTTGTGTTCTTTGAAGTAGCTCTACGAGTGCCACCTTTTTATATAAAACACATTTGGATTATTTCTTTAAGATAGCTTGCTAGAGGAGAAACAAAGCTTTACATTTCTGAAGAGTTTTGGTATACATTGTCAAATTTCTTCTTTTGCCAGAAAGAGTGTCCTAACTTTTTCTCCCTCATAAATGAACACTACAGCTCATTCCATTGCATCTTTCTTGCACTGAGTATCATCATATTTTTTGGGGTATTTTATTAAATACAAACTGATAACCCATTGCTGCTTTAAATTGCATTTCCTTAAGTTTGAGATACATTGAACATTTCTCATGCACTTATTGGCTCTTTGTTTCCCTTTTTGTGAACTGACTGTTCATGGTCTAGAGAATTGATATTGACATCAAAGTCCTTTTGTGGTTGACCAGCTGCTCCTCGCCTCCCATGGGATATGGGCTGTGCGGTAGGAAAGCTGTCATCTCCTATAAAAATGCCTATAGGATGGGCTGCCACACATGGTCACTGCTACAGCTGTCACCTGGGTGGCATTGCCAGGGCTCTGCTGCTATACACGGTCCTGCCCTACAGGATGACATGGAATCTCAAACCTGAGTCTCCATTTTATATAGTCACCTCCAGGGTCCTATAGTCTTGTGCTCTGGGGATTTTTTGCACTAAATAATAGAAGCATTTTCAGAGCTTTCAATTTCTTAGTGGTACCAGGACCTGCTGTGACCAAGAGGGGAGTGGGCACCATAAGGCTGTGTTGCTTGGGTGGCTTTCAGGGCCACCATAGGCTGCTTGGCCTGAACTCTTCCCTTTCATCTCTGGCTCCATGGTGTGAGACGCTGAAGGCTCTGGTAGAGAGCTTTCGAGCCTCATTACCCATCCGGTACCATATGATTCCTCAGTAAGCCACCTGTTATTGTCAAAAGAAAACCCAGATTTGCCTGTATTTACTGGAGGCAATACATCTATTTTGGGAGGATGGAGAGCTTGGTAAGGTGTGTGATGAAGACAGCTCGGAGATCAGCTTGTTGCTGTTTTGTACCCTGTGGCATTCAGGACACAGTTTATTACAGCATTTATCACTTGATGGTATAATTATCCATTTACTCAAATGCTCTGCCTCTGGAGTTTGAGCTGTGTGTGGGAGTGGGCAACATCTTATTAATTCCTCTACCTCGAGGGCTCCATCGAGGGGCTGCCGCAGAGTAGCTGCTCAGTAAATATTAATATTTACTGAATCGAAAGAATGTCACCTTTTGGATTCGGAGGAAAAGAAAAACCTTATAAAACATTGTGTAAGGTATTTGCCAACAAAGTTCTCACAAGCAGTTGATGATGGGATGGTCCTGTGGTTGCTCCAGACTCTCTGGAGGAGAGGAGACCTGGTATAGTTGATTCTTGCGCAACCCTCATAATCAACATTTCCCCACCTGGTGTGGTGTTATGGGTTAACTTATTTTGCTCAGAAAGATATGTTGAAGCCCAAACCCCCAATACATTAGAATGTGGCCTTCTTTGGGAACAGAGTCATTGCTGATGTCACTAGCGAAGTTGAGGTCACACAGGAATTAGGTGTGTCCCTATTCCGTATACACTGCCCTGCTCAGAAGAGGGAAATGTGGACACAGAGACACACAGGGAAGATGGCCACGGGAAGATCAGATAGAGATGGGAGTTTCACTGCCATAAACCGAGGAACGCCTGGGGCTACCAGAAGCTGGGAGAGGCAAGGAAAGAGCCTCCTGGAGGCTTCGGAGTGAGCTTGGCCAGTTGACACCTTGATTTCGAACTTCCGGTCTTCAGAAGTGCGAGATGATAATTTCTGTCATTTTCATGCCCCCTGTTTGTGGTCCTTGGCTAAGCAACCCTAGAAACTAACATGTAGGATTTGGGATAGAAGAGCCTCCTGAGGCAGCGTGCAGGGTGAGCACACGTAAGCACACACCCCAACGCTCTTCTCCAGCGCTGGCCTAGTTTCTGAGAAATGATCAATAAACCTGGGGCATGTCTCTGCAGCCTGCGCTCGCCTGCCTCTACCCTGGAGTTCCATTTTATTTCCCTTGTGTTGGTCAGACAGAGAACTTGCTTTTCAGGGGGAGCTGTATTTTTATCATCCAACTCAGTGTGGGGGCATCTGGGACTGCTCCTGCTGCACTGGTTTTGCTTGGGGCACTGGGAGGGATATTCTTGGGCTCCTTGGAGGCACAGAGGTCCTAGCCATGGCTCCTTTGGGCAGAAACACAACCAGCTGTCCTTCCAAATTGGGTGTTTTAGACAGCAGACTGGAGGCCCTGCCTGGTGTCTGACATCAGAGGCAGCATCTGAAAAAGGAATCGAGCTGGAGTCTGAAGTCCTGGCTGCTGGATTCCATTCTCTTTCTCTCCACGGGATCTTGGGCAGGTCCACCTTTCCTCAGGAGCTCAGGTTCTCCATGGACACAACTGGTCACAACTTGTGCATTCAGTGTTTTAACAACTGGGTTCCAGTGGGCTATAGCCCATCTAGTGGGTCCAGACAAGACAGGAACACCTGGGTCCAGGTACAGATAAGAAGGTAGAAGCAAATAATCTGGTCTCATGCAGGAATCTGCCTGAGGATAATAATAATTGAAAAAAAGGAACCAGGCTCTTGATTTGTTAGTGAAATCTCTCTGCTTAAAGGACGTTCTCATGATCAGGAGACCTGGCCCGAGTTGTGATTTAAATGTAATCAGGCAGTGCAGCCTTGTGGCGAGTTCCTCACCCTCTCTGAGCCTCGTTTTCCTCACCTGAAAATGCAGGTAAACGTGAAGAGCCGGCAGGGCTGTGGTGAACTCGGATGAGAAGCAGGCATGAGCTCGCCTGGCAACCCTGAAGCCCTCGGAGGCCAGAATGCTTGTTCTTCCGTGTTTTCTTCCCTTCTGTGTCCCCTTCCCCATCAGCGGGGCCTCTAATGGCTTTGGCATCTCCACGGTCCATTTCCTGGAGCGCGTAAATTATTCAGTGGATGAACACATCAGCCAGCAGGCAGAGGGCTGGCCTCAGCTTGTGCCCACCGGGGAGGCTGTGAGGTGGCCCTGCCCGGCCGGCTGCCCGCTCCCCGCTCCCTGGAGGCCACCTCCAGCCCGTAGTGTCCTCAATGATGCGGACTTCGCACTGCCCGCTGGGGCTGTCCCCAGGCTTCCTGTCCTGGCCTGGCTGCTGCGCTCTGAACCCTGGGTCCCTCCCTTGGAAGGAAGTTAGGCCTCTTAATGGCCATGAATAATCGATGAGCTCTTAGAGGAGGGTTCTGGTGAGAAACGCTCCTCCCTGTTAGTGACCCTACTCTAACCCCTCGGACGGCCCCCCCACCCCCCCACCCCCCATCGCCCCTGACCTGCACACAGACCCTGGCTGAGCTGGGTCTGGTGAGCAGGGTTCACTTGGAGGGTTGATGGGAAGGGCAAAAGGAGACCCTGAGAGCCGTCTGGCTGCTCCCCTCATGAGGGAGGGGCCAGAGTGGCCTGTCTACCGACTGGGGATGGTGCAGGACAGCTCCCCAGCCTGGGATGTGTGCAAATATCTGAGTGAGTTGCTCTTGACCTTGGAGGGTGGTGGTGGTGTATGGAATGAGCGCTTTCAAGCATCCAGGGGACCTCACACAAGCACAAACACAGAGACTTGACAAGCCACCTTGGTTGGTCCCCAGGGACCCCCTGGCCTCGCCACGAGTGGCCCCTGGTACTGGGTGAGCCCAGGTTCTGAATTCAGCCGGCTGTCCATTTGTTGGAAACATTTCCCTCCTTTCTAGGCCTCTCCCCACCTCAACTCTTCTCCTTCACATGCCCTAAGATGCGCTTAGGTCCAGGTGTCCTGTACTTTGCTTTCCCTGACATTAGTCACGCTGCTTCTTGTGATGTCCTTGGCTCTCTTCTCTGTGAGGACGGCGATCCCTGGTTTCTCCTCCATGACACCCCACGTGTTGAGCAGCACGCTGGCATGTAGCGGGCCTCGGCAAACTTTCATCTTGGGTAAGTCACTCACCTTTCCCTACCACTGTACTTATGGAAGGACGGATCAGAACCTGCTTCCTAAGATACAGCTAGATTATATACGAGGAGAGGATTTCCTTCTACCCTGTAATGATTCAGGTTTTTGCGCGTGCCCTGATACTTTTCTGGCCTCTTAAGCCTTGGGGCTTGTGGATCAGATGACTTGTGTGGTCTTACCTCCGAGGTGGTAATAGTAGAAACATCCCTCTCAAGTTACTTACCAGCTGGCTGTTTCTGGCTTTTATATAGGAGCAGGAGAACAGAGGTTCTAGCCATAGCTTTTTGCCAATCGGGGAAGGATTAAATTCTGGATAAAGGAGACTGAAGAACTTTGTCAGGTGGACTTCTAGTTCACCACGGATTTGGGGAAGCAGTTTAAGGATTTAAAGCATCCTGGGGGCGGAGTAGGGGACAGGAATGAAAGGGGAGAGAGAAGGAAGTCACCACTCAAAAAACACCTACTAGGCTCCAGAGATGGGCTGAGCACTTGGTTTATCAGGTTATTTGTTTCTTCTGTGGCCCCTAACATTAAGTACTTCTAATATCTATTTGTGGAAGATGAAACCGAGCTTCAGAATGATCACATAATTTGCCTGAGTTCATATGATGTGTAGGGAAGGTTGGGGCAGGAGTTATGTTGTAGCATGTGATGTGTACTAAGCACATGTACATCTTCTGAAAGGTCATGGCCAAAACCTTACTGGTGGACAAAGCCAACATCGTGGGCCCCTTTATATAGGTGAGGAGAGGGATTGCAGAGAGGTGAAGTGACTTACTCAAGATCACATGTCTGGGAAAGTGGTGGAGACATGGAATGCCTGGGTGGCTAAGGAGGGAGGGGCAATGTGGGGCCAGGACCGCTGGAATCCCAACCCACCTCTCCCTTGATGCCCCAGACGAACCTCTACTACAAGGCTAATATTCCAAAGAGTCAACTGTCATCAAGGTAATGTCTCTTGCAGGAGCAACATTTTCTAATTTCCAAAGCACTTTTGTATCTACTTTTTCCTCTAATCCTCTAAAAAGCTTTTGAGGAGATATTATCATGCCCATTTTGCAGATGAGGAAACTGAGGCTCTGCAATTTGGTACAACCTGCTCAAGATCACACTATTAGGAGGCTGAGGAGCTAAGATTCCCATCCATCCAGCTTCTGGTTGTTTACTCTCAAGGTCAGCCCTTGGCCTTCCAAGCCAGTGACCTTGGTTGTCCTTTGATTTCCTGCTGGCATCATGCATATTTTCATGGAGGAAGGGGGCTGCCCTGTTATTTTGTAAGCCTGGATGACAAAAGACAGCTCTTTCCTGACACACTCAGAGACTCACTCCGGGTCCTACGAAGGAAACATCGATTCCCTGGGTGGTCATAAGGAGCCTGTGGCACTTGGTTGGCTGCCCTGTGTCTGGATAACAGCTCTCTGAAAATGTCTAGCTAGCTTCCTGCATCATGCCAGGGCATGACATCAGCAGCCAGCCACAGTGACAAAAGCACATTCAAGCCACTGGTCCCTCACACAGTATGCAAGCCTCTGTTCAACCCGATTTAACAGCTGCACAGAATAGGTTTGTTTCTAGCATATCTTTTTCAATTTCTTTTTTGCCGCGAGATCTAAGAGGAGTAAGCTGTGACTATAAGTGATGAATAGATTCTGTTACCTTTTGATTAATTCTTTTCAAGATTTGCTAGGAGAATGTGCGTTTGGTGTGTAACAGAAGGTGTGTCATCGAGGCTTGGAAACACAAAGGCAGGAGGGTGATTGCTGAGCCCACGAACACACCTAGTTTTACGCCTTTGGGCAAAGATATTCCCCTCCTTGTTTTCCCATGTGTGAAAAGAGAGGGAAGGGAGCTCGCAGACATGGGCATGACATGCATTTCTGAGTGAAATACAAAATTTCATTCAATCCTCACAACAACTGACAACCCTAGGGGCTCAGAGCCCAAATTACCATAAGTAGTAATGGCATCAATGGGGAAGGAAGCATTGGGGTCCATCTGGTTTTGCAGCTGTATTCTCGCGGGGGATGCCACCACATCCTCTCTAGTTGGTGCTGGGCTCTGGCACCATGCGCATCTATTTCTTGCCTCTCTGATCCTTCTTCCCTGCCCTGGGTCAGGACTTCGGCAGCTGCCACTTGCAAGTTGGTCTCATGTCTCCCCAGCCCACCCACCACCTGGCCTCCAGAAGGTGCCTCCCAAGCCACAGTGTGACCCTCCCAGCCTCCTGCTGGAGCCCTGAGTTGGCTCCTAATTGACCAGGAATATGCTTCTGAGTGGGACACTTGAAGCTTCTCTCTTGGCCCCTCCTGGCCTTTCCAGCCTTTAAACAACACCTACCATCTGCAAAATGAACGCATTTTATAAAGACGATTTCATATATGTTAACCCCAGCAGTTTAACATACTTCTTATTGTCTAGCCAGTGGGTCTAGGCGTCATCCTCTAAAAATCTTTTATGTGTGTTCCTGTCTCATGGCTTTTCTGCCTGAGCTTTCTGCTCCCTAGAATGTATTTTTACTCAAGTTCACATGTTCTTTTTTCCTTTCATGCCCATTTTAAAGGCTACCTCCCTCAGGAAGCATTTTATGATCTTACGTCAGACCAGGGTCTGCTGTTGAATTTCCACAGATTTATAGAATCCTGAGCCTTTGGAGGTGAAGTTCTATGTCTGAGCCATCATCAGCCCCCACAAAACTCAGAAATGCCTCATGAAAGGTTTGTTCAAAAAAACACTGAATGACATTGAGTTAATCACTACTGATCAATGAATGCTATTGCCTTTTTTAAAAAGAACTTTTATTGAGATATAATTGACAATCAACTGTATATATTTAAAGTGTACAATTTGATATTTTTTTCTTATTAGTAATATATATATGGCAATCTCAATCTCCCAATTCATCCGTTCTGAATGAATGCCAGTTGGATTGGTTGAATTATTATTATTACTAATCCAAGGCTATAAAATACAAAGAAAACAAAGGGACTGGATCCTGGGAAAAAGAGGGCCATGGAGACGTCGCACTTGGTGGACCCTTGGTGAAGCATGGAGCAGGGGCGGCCATGCTCTCTATTTGAACCAAGGGTTTCCGGGGCAGGTCTGAGGCTTACTTCCCAGAGCCAGCCCTGCTTCTCCCTCAAGAACCTCCCAGAATACCCATTAGCCCACATCATTCCCCCATTCAAAAAGTATACGCGTGCTCAGTGAAGTTAACAGCAGAGGAACCACTGGGATACTAGTAGGGAGAGTAGAAATCCTTGTTGCTGGTGGGTGACCATGTTTTATAGCTGTTCTGTGTTTTCACTGACTGGGTGCTTCTATGTGATCTGTTTTATTTGCCATTTTCTGGTTAACCATGGAGATGATCTGTGATCTATCTTTGGTATCCTATGTGCCAGGATTACAGTGATCAAAGGGTGGGTCAGCACTATTTACAACAGTCAAGACGTGGAAAGAACCTAAATGTCCATTGACAGATGAACGGGTAAAGGAGATGTGGCACACACACACACACACACACACACACACACACACACTGGAACACTACTCAGCCATAGAAAGGAATGGAATGATGCCATTTACAGCAATGTGGATGGACTTAGAGATTATCATAGTAAGTAAAGTAAGTCAGACAGAGAAAGACGAATATCATATGATATCACTTATATGTAGAATCTAAAAAAATGATACAAACAAACGTGTTTAAAAAACAGGCTCACAGACATAGAAAACAAATGTATGGTTACCAAAGGGGAAAAGGTGGGGGAGGGATACTTTGGGAGTATGGGATTAACAGATACATATTACTATATATAAAATAAACAACAAGGACCTACTGTCTAGCACAGGAAGCTATATTCAATATCTTAGAATAAGCTATAATGGAAAAAAGTCTGAAAAAGAATATATATGTATAAAATATATATGATATATAAAACTGAATCACTTTGCTGTACACCAGCAACATTGTGGATCAATTATACTTCAATAAAAAAAAACGATGGAGAAAACAGTGGGGGTACAGGAAAAGATGAGTGGGAGGGGTGTTTGCACCCACAGGCACATGCACAAGTGTACACACACACACACACACACACACACACACTCATCTGTCCAGTATCCAGCAGTTCTCTGTGGGCTGTTTGGGCGGTCACGCTGACAGCCAGGTGATAAAATGGAAAATGAGGCACTGCAGTGGAGCAGGACATGCAAGGCCCGGTCGCTGAGGCTTTGCAGGCACTGGGCACTCCTGGGGGATGTGACGTTTAGGGCGAGATGTAGGTGAGGCACTTGCTGGCTGAACAAACGGGGCTCCTGGCAGGCTTCCATTCTTGGACCATCAGACTCAGCGCGCCTCTCCATTGGTTAATTGGCATGGCTTGACTCTGCCCAGACCAAGATATGAGCAAGACCGAGCTGGTCCTCAGATGCTGGGTTGGGTGGACCCCATGCTGGCTTCCCACACATAGGGACACCAGGAGGGGACCCTGGATGCCTTCATGCAGAAACACAGAAGCAAAGCCTGCAGAAGAGATGTCTGTCCTTATCATCCCTTCAGGTTTAGCTGGGAGCCTCTGCCCTGAACTGTGTGTGTGTGCGGCGCTCGTGTGTCAGGGGCTATGCTGATAATGAAGGTTGTGAGGGTGGGGACACTTTTTCTCCCTGATTTTCACAGATTTACTTTATTTAGTTCTCAGCTCAACTGTCACTTCCTCAGAAAGACTTTCCCTGACCCATCATCTACAAGAGCCCCATCTATAATAGCTCACTTTGCTTGGTTTTAAAATACATAAAACTTCTCTCTCCATAATTGACATCTGCAACATTAGAATGGAAGTGTCATAGGGTCAGGGATTCTGCTTCTCTTGTTCTCTGATGGGCCGCCGGTGTACTGAATAGTATCTGACACTTAGCAGATCCAAGATGACAAATAATAATTATTCCATATTATAACTTATAATCAATGATTATAGGAAAGGGAGAAGGAGCTGTCATTTTTTAACTACCTACTAAATGTTCTACATACACGTTTGCATCTAAATCTCAAGACAAAGTAGGATATTGGTGACATTTTTATAGATGAGAGGAATTTGAGACTCAGTGAAGTTAAGCAATTTGCTCCAAGCCACATAACAAATATTTGGTTGAATGGATACAAGGGACTGGATTAAATCTTCAAATTCCCTACGGAAGAAGATCTGACACATACCTTCTTTAGAGATAGGGGATCTGGTTTATGGGGTGAGGGAGGGGAGACAGTGGGGCTGGAAAGAAGCTGGGGTGCCCTGGAGTCTGGGAGGGAGGAGAGAGACAGCATTGTTTGCAGGGACAGCTTGAGACTGGGAGGCAAAGGCTCTGGAGAGACTTACTCCTCCCCACCCCCAACCGTGTGACCTTGGTCAGGCCTTGTCCTCTCAGGGCTACCTGACATGTGTCTCATCTGTAAAAGAGGAGGGCAGGATTAGATGAATTGTTTTCAGAGTGTTTTCTGTATCCCTAGACTTTTTATGAGGCCTCATGAGGGAGTAGGGATTCTCAGCACCCCTGTATATGAGGACCACTATCCGAGCTGGAAAGAGGATGTTTTCACAAGGAGAATGGCCTCAGGGATGGGGACGGGCTGCAGTGTGGGACCAGGGGACCTGAGCGGCCAGGAGTCCTTAACTGGCTTAGCCTCAGTTTCTACATCTGCAAAATGGGGCTGATCATCTCTAGCCCTGTGTCCCTCATGACTCTGCTGTGAGGCTCTGATGGCACGAGATGGTGAGCATGCTTGGGAAGTGGGAGGGCAGGGTACTTGGAGGCAGGCACACTAGCAGAGGGGTGCAGGGTACCTTCAAGGGAGCAGTTAGACATGAGTAGCCTGGTGGAGGGGGCTCAGAGGACCCAGGGCCCATAGTGTCCTGTGACAGCATTCTGTGGATCAGTTCTCCTTCCTGTAAGATGGAATTATGATGACTGCCCTGCCTGCCTCATGGGCCTGTATAGGGTCTAAAGAGGAAATTTTCCAGATATGGGCACCGGCTACCCACATGCGAGGCTGAGGTGGCCACACAGTATCAGAGGGACCTAGGATCTTATCCTGGTTCTGCGACTCATGGGCAGGGTGATTCAGGGCCTCAGTGACCTCAGTTGTAAAATGGAGGTGATAAAAATAATAGCCACCACTTGTAAGTGTTGTGGCCACACACTCCATGTGCAGCAACCGTATAGATGGACAGATATGTACTCATTTAATCCTACCAACTCAGTGAATTCAGAGCTTTGACATTCCATCTTAGAAATGGGGAAACCAAGGCACAGAGAAGTTGAGGAACTTGACACACGGCTAGAGAGGGGTGGGTCTGGGATTCAAACTGGGCAGTCTGACCACACATGGCACCTTGCCACCTGTCTCCCGGGGTCGGAAAGGAGGTGAGCCATGCAAGACCCTAAGCACTGTTGGGGATCGTAAATTTGGTTACTTTTGTTCAGCTGCTGCTGATTTTGCTGTGCCGATAGAGCTCATTTTAGAAAAGCGCAGACCCCCAAGGATGTAGGTAGGGACCCGAGTTTCCAAATTATGTTCTGTCTTCTCTTAAACCATCTTTCATGCTGACATATTTCTTTACAGCTCTGGGGAAATTGTAACGTTTTTGAAATGGATGGATCACAAAATTCAGTGTCTACTTCAACCTGGCCTCTCCCACATGGCGTTTAAAGATCCAGAGAAATGGAGAGAAGGTACCCAGGCACAGCGGTGACCATGTTGCCTCGGGACGGTGTGTGCACGGGCATGTCGTGGTCTGTCATTAACTTCACGTGTATGTGGACTTTCTTACTAAAAGTGCAATAGGATGGGGTGTTCTGTTCCTCCCTTGGTGGCTTACACCACCACCCTTGACGGGGACAGGTCTTTCGATTATAATTCATCAACGGTGATTCAATGAGAAGGGGTCAATATTGGCAAGGAAACGAACGCTGGATGCTTCACTGGGAAGAGTCTGGAAGATGGGAGCCACTCTCAGGGCAGATGGAAGTAGGGTGGGGTTGAGGGGAGGCAAGTGAGGCGCCTAGAGCTCCCCTACAGTGATGCTCCACACTTTGTGATGCCTCCTTGAGTTTTGCACCCTAGATGCTTTCTGGCCTCACCCTAGTCCCTGGGTTTCGGCACCCACTGGTTATGGGAGATGTGGTCACCTCTCAACACTGAAGATCTTTGTGGCTTTGATTTCGGAGAACTCCGGGAGGGGGTGCTCTGACAGGGAGGGCAGAGGGGACGAGAAATAAGAGGTTGTCTCTGCGTGGACTGTTGGGTGACTCAGTGGACAGGATACTGTTTGTCTGTGAGACTCTGGTCTCTGTGTGTCCGGATTGGCCAATAATTCTTCCTGGTGATGTTACAATTGCGTTCACTCTCTGACCTAGCAGGATATCATGCAAGGGTCTCCAACCAAAGTGAAATAAAATGAAACAAAACAAAACGAAATGAAACAAAATAAATAAAATAAAATAAAACAAGATAAAATAAAATGAAATAAAATATCCAAGCCACACTTGGCCCTGGCAGCCTCCTGCAAAGGCAGCCTGGGCTCTGGGCAGGCGAGTCACCTCTGCAGGGTTGGGGTCTTTAAGCCATGCTCAGTGGAGCATCACTTAGTGTCCCATGAGATGCTTAGTGGGGAGGGGAAGAGAGAGGAAAAGAAGGTAAAACTTTGAGCTTCCATTCCTGATGGAACCCTAGTCCTTCAGTTTTATCAAGTTTTATCCATGAGAATTCAGAACATTTGATTTAATTTTTCACGTGCTAAGAAAATCATTGTCTTAAGAGATACCTCTTTTAACATTTTACTTTATTTATTTATTAACTTATTTATTTATTATCATTTATTTTTGGCTGTGCTGGGTCTTAGTTGTGGCATGTGGGACCTAGTTCCCTGACCAGGGATTGAATACAGGTCCCCTGCATTGGGAACGTGGAGTCTTACTCAGCCACCAGGGAATTCCCAAGGTGGCCCATTTCTTCTTTGTTCCTCTGACCTATTGAGGACAAATGACTTTTCCCTCAAGCCATCAGGGGACCAGCCTGTCACAGTCAGACATTTTACTAAATTCCTCTGGGATAACAATAGGGAAATAAACATTGAAGGTATCCTGGTACCGGGGGACCAGCTCATTCCCTAGTATGAGACAGTTCCATCCTTTCTCCTGGACGCTGTCTTGGTGCCTACCCAGGAATTCTTCCCACTCAAAATATGGCCCTGAGAAAGCACTTCCTGGAGGACTTTGAGCTTCATGGAAGGCAATTCCTTCTGCTTTGCACTCAAGACATGGATTCTGTGTCAGAGTCTCCTGCGTGAGGCCCACCTCTTCTTAGGATGGATGACATGGGGATATCCACCCCTTGCAGCAGAGAGCTTTTCTATCCATGGGGGAATGGCCTTAGGGACCCCTACAGGGTAATCCTCAGAATACAACCCAGCCAAGTCCACTTTCAAATAGGAGGGTCCCCCTTTTACTAGTTAATCATTGCCAGGGTGACCATAAATCTGATTTGCCTGGGACAGTCCTATTTTATGCCTGTTGCTCTGGTGTAATTATTAATAGCTCCCCTTTCATTCCCAAAGTGTTCAATTTTGGGTGATAAATTATATGGTCACCCTAATTAGCACGATCATGATCAGAGTGCTTCCGGACCCTCCGTGCTCAGCTGATACTGACCTCCCTCCAGGAAGCCCTCCTGCCAGGCTCACTGCAGTGATCTCCCCAGGCAACCATCAAAGTGCTTAGGTGTCTTCCCCACCCTGCCCCTGCCCTGTGCATTGCTAGTCTCTCCCCCAAGTCGTTCATTCGATAAGTATTTCACACCCACCTACAATGAAACAGAGAGTATGAAAGACACTGAGGGAAGAGGAGGAGCCAAAGCAGACAATCTCTACATAGAGATTTATGATGGTCCCTAACGATGAAGACTATGAACCCCGTAGAGCCCGGCTGGGCTGGAGGGGGAAAGTGATGGGACTCTGTGTGTCCTGTGTTTTACAGGATGGGCAGAGCATTCTCTCACAAGGTGATATTTGTACAGAGGTCTTCGTGAAATGAGGGAGTGACCCCAGTGGGGAGAAAGCTGGTCCAAAGGAACCACATGTGTAAAAACCCCAAGAAGGAAGGAAGAGCAAGGATGCCTGTGTGGTTGACGTCAGTGCCGGCGACAGTGGCAAGGGTGCCCATGGGTGAGGCATACCGAGGGCCTTCTTTCTCTGTCTTCCCCACAACCGGGTCTGCACTGATGCTCACATCTTGACGGCCTTGGATGTTGATTGGTTGGGTCACATATCAGTCTGGTTTTCTTGGCCACAGTGGCTCTGGGTCAAAACTTCATAGGACAGCTCAGCTCCAGCCTTGCCAGTGTGGGCAGACTGCCAACCTTTTGCTACGAGCTTACACGGGTTCCTAAAGGATCTGAACCCCAAGCTGCCTTTGTAGACTTCCATTGATTGTACCAGCTTTCAGAAAAGTTGCATGCCATCTCTCAGCAGCTCAGCTCGCTCCACAGAACTTGACCAAGTTGGATCTCTGGGCAGTGACCTTTTCGCTTAATACCATTCTGTGTAATTTTATAAAGCCATTTCAGACTGTGTAACCAGAAAGTAAGGGATTTGCTTTACTCCCTGAGAGATGGCCCATGTTACTGTTTGCTCCAGGCTATTAGAATTGTTTATATTGCATTCTTATTCTTAAGTTTATTTAAGTCGATATTCTCTGGACAATATAGATTTTGCCACTGATGGTGCTCCCTTTTGCACTGGCAGCCAGGAAGCTCCTCATCAGCCCTGGGGAGCATCAGTAGTAACTGGGCAGAAACGACCAGCATGCACTTCTCTGAATTCACTTGTTCTAGGCATCAGCTTATTATTCTACCCTTCCTTTTCTCCCGTATTAATTTTTCATCTTAGCAAACCAATTGGAATCTTATTGAAGTGATCTGGGTCTTAAATTAATCCCTAAGCAAATCACTTTTTCAGACACCTTCATGTATAAATAAGTTTTAAGCATCTACTATGTGAAAAGAAGCATGTCAGGATCACCGAGGATGGAGGGAGCTGAAAACAGTGTTGCAGAGTCCCTGCTCTCCAGCTGAAGTCCTGATTCTATTTGCCCCTCAGTTTCTCATGGGTCAGATCTCAGGGAATGCCAGCATTCTACAGAACGAAGAAACTGACCCCCAAATTCCATCACTCTAAAGGATTAATTATTTGCATAATTTACTTTATTCATAATGGTGTTGGACCTAGTACCTACAGAGAGGAAATCGATTTTCTAAAAAAAGAAGATGGTTGGGTCGTCATTACTTCACCATGTCTGTGTTGGTGTCTTTGTCTTGAACGTAATTAAGAGCCTTGGTGTGAGTTTTTAAATGTCTGATCCACCATCCCCCACACTTTCACCCAACATGGCCACAAAGGGAGGTTGAGACTCATTCAAACCAGAACTTAGCAGCCTCATACAGTCCTATGCATGAGGGGGGAGGGACGGGGCTTGGAGGGAGAATATATTGAGATCTGCCCTTTGATCGTGTTCAATGCGACTTTGCATTTACCTGAGGGATTAAAAGTTCTCATTGACCAAGTCTCCCGGCTTCCTACTCAGCCTTTGACGGGACAAGTGTTAATTGGACAATATAATGGGGACAATGTTAATTCCCCTCTTAGAGTTCCTTTTCTTGTTCAGTCAAATAGAAAGGCCCTTTTAAATGGCAGAGAGAGGAAGAAAGGAGCTGGTTTATAAGGGTAATAGACTGCACATCTTCCCCCGTGTCTCAGAACAAGTGCAATGGAGTCAGCATAAAGCAGGCCCTAAATAGCGACAGAAAGGGACCGGTGTGGTGGTTTGCATGGAATGTCACCCTGGATTTAGGAATGGGGAAATATGGCTGGGAGGCTCTGTCTGTTTTTGTAACTGTGTGTGTGTGGGGAGGCTGGGGTGGGGATGGATCCTGGGGAGGGTAGAAGCCATGAGACTCAGGGATGAGAAAAGGGCAGGTTGGTGAGGGTAGGAAATGGGGGTGACAGGGGGTGACAAGGGCAATGGACCCTGGACAGTCAGGAAGCCTGGAGGGATCCTGAGTATTTGGACTGAGCCTGATACTCCCAAACCTGGAAGAGTTCACAACTGTACAGGGTGATGGGCAAGAGGTGAGGATTCTAGAAGCAACAGCTGGCTTTCAGGGGTTTCTGTAATTAGAATCTTGCTCCTGTCTCGTCTTAAAATAGGCTGACGTTCAGTTGTCTGTGGATTCTAGGAGCCCTCCTTCTCTGCCTTCCCACCCGTGGAAACTAACATTATCCTCCCAACTTCTGTCTCCTCACACCCCCATTTGCTTCTCTTCTAACAAAGTCTTCCTTTTGTTGAACTGATACTTCTTTCAGCCCTGGTTTTATGACTGACGACCATGGTGCATTCAACTTACTCAACAGGCACTTTCTGGGCATTGACTAGATAGCAGATCCTCTGCTGTGTACCCTTGAGCAAGTCACTTCACCTTGCTGTGCATCACACATGCGGAGATGAGAATAATTGCCCAGGATTTTAGTCTACAAGGTTCTCTTTGGGATCAGTGGAGATAATGGATGTAAAATGTCTTATAAACTATACCATACAGGAAATGAATTATTCTCCTTATTATTTTTATTCACTGGGGAGATGAAAAAGGATGTGTAAGAAATGACAAGGAACAAAGACAAGACCATCCCTATTGAAAGACAAGCTTGCCGGGCACAGACAGAGTGCAGTGCAGGGAACTTCTGGCCTGAGCGATCAGAGCGAGTCGGGTCACATGTGGGAAGTCCCAAGTCTTCTGGCATCCGGTCTTCCCATCGGCAAACCAATAGGTGGACATGTCTTGTTGATGGCTTAGAACCTTTACAGCTCAAGCTTCTGTGATTCTACTTGGGCTGGCCTCTTTCCAAGTTTTTAAATTTTTTTGCAAATTCTATAATCACACCAATTTGGGATAACTTGAGAACTCTCAACAAAAAAGGAACCTGCAACTTTTAACCCAATTAAACATTCTTTTGTTTTTAGAGTTGATTAAGAAGAGAGAAGTAGCTGACCATCTGTATTTAAGACCAGCCCTGGAGAAAACCTTCAATTCACGACGGTCTCACTTCATGGGGGAACAGCAGAGAGAGATGGGGAGGCCGACCTTCATGTGTATGACTGGAGTTCTTTCCCTCAGGTAGCAACAGGGCTGTGCCTGATATTTACCTGCTGTTTCCTAGTTCTATACCTACCTGTTTATACTCTCCTGGAACTGGAAGCCTGAAAACTACATTTGTTAGTTTCCCTTGGAGGCGGGTCTGTCTGCTTCTGCCAGTAGGAGACGCTGGTGGAAACCTGACTGGAGGGTGGAAGGAGGGGAGGGTTCTGCTCTGGCTCAGACAAGGTGGCAGCTGCTGTTGGCTCTTGTAGTGGCCATAGGAGTGGAGTCGATTCTGAGCTCCAGCAGGCTGGCAGGAGTGAGAATCTTTTCCAGCAGCTGCAGCTCTAGTTGAGAAGACACTTCTCTGGTGGATCCAGAACCAACTGAGACACGACCTCCCAGCACTCAGCAGCAGGAACAGACTTCCAAGTCTTGGTCCGGGAATGGGTGGGCAGCATCAGATCTCTAAATGTTACTCCCTGTTCTTTTTAGTTCTACTAACTTTCTCTTTCTAGTTTCCCCTCTGTCTCTTATTTGGTCTTCTAGCCCTTCTAACGCCTTTGTAACCAGTTTCCCATATTAAATTTTCTCCACTTGAAACATTAGAGAAAATGATTTCTTACTGATACAAAGACTATACAAGAACATATGTTCACAGTTCTTCTGGGGCTGGAGAGAAAATAATTTCTGCTCAAAGGTGAAGAACTTAGTTAACTTTGCTCCCTGCTGACCTTGAAACTGAGGGTGATCCCCTCCACTCCTCTAAGCCTTAGTTTTCCCATCTCTGAAATGCACGTAGTAAATTCAGGTCCACATTCCTCATGAGGGTGAATTGTTGCTCACAAACAGACCAGCCTGATATGATGGTGCAGTCTCAGCACTGTGCAGTCAGGGCATCTGGACGCACTTGGACCTGACACACTTCCCCATCAACTCGTCTTTGCCTGTGTTCCATCATCTAGCATCTGGCCTTGGATGGAGCTTTTCTTGCTCTGAGCTGAAAGCTGCACTCTTTAGACTCACCAACCCTTAAATATTTCATAGCAGACTGGCTGGAAATTAATATTTTATCACAGACTCCTTGGCACTTAAATATTTAATCACCGATGTGGCTGATGAGTAATGAATCAGCACCAGGAAAACTTTTGGTTTCTTGTACCGGTTTTAAAGGATCTTTGGTTCTGGTTTCAGAGGACAGAGGGACCAAAGGCAAGTCTATTTATACACCAAGTTTAATACTTTTAAAGTCTCAAAAAATGGCCTCAGTACCAATCTGAGGCTCTGGATCAGAGAATCTCATCCACAAAGGACGTAAGCAAATTGGAAATAACCATAGTTTGAGAAGAATTGGCTGGATGGCTAAAACGATAAACATTTATGTCAGTTTACATCCTAAGAAAATACAGGTGCTGTGTTTGCAGAAGAAATATCTTTAGAGGCACAGGAGTGGAGCTTGGGGTGGTAAATTGAAAGCCTTTATGTTTCCAGTGGTGATTTGGAGCATGATGTGAAGGTTGCAGGAAAAAGTTAGAAAATCTTTGAATGTGAACAGTAGGTGCAGAGAGGAGAAAAAAAAATTGAGGTTGGAAGAATTCATAGAACTCCATGCTTAAAAAGTAAGAGGAGTAAAATTTGTTGAGTTGGAATTCAAAGAAACTACTGGTGTCCACATGCTGGGATAAGAGCAGCTTCATTACCAGAATAAATGATGTTTCTAAAATTTAGCCTTAAAGGACTTCATTTCTCTCTCTCACTGTCTCTTTCTCTCCCTTTGGCTGTGCTTCGCAGCATGTGGGATCTTAGTTCCCAGACTAGGGATTGATCCCATGCCCTCAGCAGTGAATGTGTGGAGTCCTAACCACTGGACCGCTAGGGAATTCCCTGGACTTCATTTCTTGACTCTGTTGGACATTTGTTTCTACCACCAAAAAGTCATCGTCCCCATTCTTCTTTATTGTTAAAAGAGCTCTGAATTCATTTGGGGGGTCACCCTCTCATGTGCTTGTAGGAGGGGGACCAGTCTATCCCTAAGGGTGACTGTCTAAACTAACCATGGAAATTCTATTCCCCTTTCTTGTCACCATTTCAGTCATGAGTACTTAAAGTAATCCTCGCCAATGTGGTATGAAGGGAAATTGGGGGCATCTGGTCAAGGGGCTTCTGGGAAAAGTATTGCTCAGTGACGAAAAGAGACACAGGAAGAGGAGTAACTTCCCTGCCTTTGCATACTGTTGTGTGACGTCAAGGACTAGTGACCTTGCCATTATGATGAGAAGACAGGCTGAAGAGCAAAGCTGAAGATGAGAGAGAAGAAAATGAAAGCCCCTGGTCCTAGTGCCACTAAATTGACCAAATCTGGAAGTACTTTATCAATAGGCTTCTTATGATATGTTTAAGCTGCTTTTAGTTGAGTGTTTGGTTACTCAAAGCCAGGAGCATCCTAATTAATGTACCATGTCAATAGTGGAGGTAGAATCAACAGTTAGCAAGATAAAGATTAGAGACAAACGTCAGGTAATTGAAAACTAAGAAAATAGTGAGAAACTTTTCCACACCTATTCGGCTAGCTAATAAACAATGCTGATACACGCTGACCTCTGGTGAAGATGTGGAGTCTTGGGAGCTTGCCTACGCTTCCAGGGGTACATAGAGGTCTAACTTGCTCCATCACTCCAGGAAACAAGTTGGCAACATCTGGTAGAGCAGAAGCACATAATTCATCATCTAACAATTCTCCTCTTTGGCAAATACCTAGAGATACTCTTGTACACATATGGAGAGAAACATGTACGATAATGTTCATGGCAGCATTTTTGTAATAAAGGAAGTTGGAAACAAACCTTAATGACCATCAACTTCAAAACCAATAAATCACTTCTCCAGACTTTGGTCCAATGAGTAAATTAGAGCTACATGTATTAACATGATTAAATATCAAAAGCAGAGTTTAGAGTGAAAAAAAAAAAGCAAATTTCAGAGGAATATATAAATTTTCATATAAAGCTTAAAAACATAGCGTGATGTATTAAAAATGTAAAGAAATGCATTGAGATGATAAGCAATGTGTTCAGAATGGTGGCTTCCTTTGAGGAAATGGAGAGGGGGAAGAGTCCACAGGGAGCTCCAATCAGAGTTAAATTATTTTCTTTCTTAAGCAGGAGTGTGAGGAAATGGGTGGCCATTATATTATCATCTATATTTGTTTATATGTCTGAAATATTTCATTACACTGTTTCTTGAGACTGAGATTATGAGCTAGAATCAATGAAGTCAAAATTGACACAGATGAATATATGATCCTCAATCAGTTCCCCGAAGTACATTTTTTAAAGGCTGGTGGTTACACATGGATTAACAGTAGTTTATATGAAAAGGAGGCAGAGGGATTTTGTTTTATTTTTACCATGAGATTACTGCAAACCAACAGGGTGATGTAATTTCCAAACAAGTGGGTATAACCCGGGTTGAAACAATAGAATTACGCTGATAACTTTAAAGGAAATGAGAGTCCAGCTTTATTTACTTTTTTTTTTTATTGAATGAAAGATGCTTTAAATTCTACAATGCTTTATAGTTTTCAAAAGGTTCACACATGATTTCATATAATCCCCTAATAACCCCTTTTTTAATCTCCTAGCCCATATTTCCCCTCCCCCTTCTCTCTCCCCACTGATAACCACTAGTGCGCTCTCTATATTTATGAATCTGCTTCTTTTTTGTTTTATTCACTAGTTTGTTGTATTTTTTAAATTCTACATATAAGTGATATTATGCAATATTTGTCTTTCTCTGTCTGGCTTCTTTCACTTAGCATGATGCCCTCTAAGTCCATCCACGTTGCTACAAATGGCATTATTTCATTCCTTTTTATGACTGAGTAGTATTCCATTGTATATATGTATCACATCTTCTTTATCCATTCATCTGTTGGAGTCCAGATGAATCTGTTGCATCTGTTGCACTGGCCAGACCTTGCCTAGAGGATAACCTTCAGGTCTAGATTTGTCATATTATGAGGAAAATTGTAAGAATAGAATACAATGAAATTGAATAGTTTGATGAAAGCACTGGAAACAATGTCATATAAGGAGTAGTTGGTGAAGAGAGGATGTAGGGGTAGCAAATCACTCTCATCATGTCTTTGATGGGCTGTCATGGAGCAGAGGGAGAAGGTATATCACCTGGGGTCAGAAGGTAGAGCCATACCCAACACTAGAAGGTACGGGGAGCATGTGTTAGGTGGGGGGATAGTTTTACTCAGTGCGAACCGGAGCTGTCTAATGTTGGAGGCGTCCTATAATGGGATTGGTGGCCTTGGGAGGTAGAAGGCCTCTTGTCACTTGTAGTGTCTAAGAAGGTTTTATAGAGTGGTGGGGTCTGGACTGGACAACCTCTGAGGTCCCAGTTCTGAGGCTGTACAGTCACAGCACAGAGCACACACACAGCTATTCTTGGGAGATGTTAGTGTGCTTCCTGACTAGGGATGAGATTTTCAGGCCCACAAATGAGAGGTCCTCGAGGTAACTCCAGGGCTGGCTTGGCCATCAGCTCTGATCAGGAGTACTGGCTAATCTTTGGCCTTTCTCTTTGCTGAAAGGTGGAGGCGAAAGCCTTGGACATAGGTGAGGAGTGGTTTCTCCCAAGTGGAGCTGACCTAAGGAGAGGTTGTGGGGAAAATGGCCCATTTTCTGTTACTATAGAGATGCAGCCCTCAAAGATGTGATAGGGTGATATTGGGGTGTTCGAGGATGGCTGATATCTGTAAGCTGCAGCCTGTGGGGTACAAGTCTTGCCTTACCGGCTGGTCATTTTTAGTGTTGATGAGCAAGGGAAACTGTAGGCACTTAGTCAGCAGTGGGTATCTATGTAGGTAAGAGATGGGACTCAGGGAGCCTTTTCCTCTATCATAATTTTGAGGAATTGAGATTTCTACGCTGTTACTCCAAGGTTCTGGGTTCTGGAAGGTACAAGGAGGCAGATAGGAAGGTAAGAAACACTCTTCCCAGTGTGAAGAGAAATATGTCTTTCTTTGTAAAGCAAATTTTCTCAGTGGGTGGTGTTCTGTATTTCTTGTTGTTTTCCCAAAGCCTTTAGTAAAGTTTTGCATCACTATTCTAGTCAGGTCTCAGCTGTGTTTGGTAGAGTGTTAAAAGCAGAGTGTCAAGTAACAAAAAGCATTAAGAATCAATGAAAGAAGATATCACCCCCTCCAACCTGGGGACCCCCACAAGGGGACTGTGAAATCTCTGCATCAGAGGGAAAGCCCACATTCCAGTAGGACCTTCCTCTGTCAAATGTGGAGATGCTGGATGCTGCTTTTTTTGAAGGAAAGATAGACATCCTCTTAGAGGCATCTTATATATACTCAGCATCTTGGCCTGCTCCTACAGGGTCACTTTCCTCTAGCCAAAGATTTCAGGGATCACGGCTGGGGTGTAAAGTCCATTCAGTAGGAGTGTATTAGTTATTTATTGCTGTGTAACAAATTACCCCCAAATTTAGCTGTCTAGAACAACTACCATTTCTTATCTCCCACAATTTCTGAGTGTCATGGCTTAGCTGGGTGGTTCTAGCTCAGGGTCTCTCATGAAATTGCAGTCGAGCTGGGGCTGCCACCTCTGAAGTCTTGGGTGGATCTGAGAACCCACTTCCAAGCTCACTTACATGGCTGTTGGCAGGAGAATCCTGACCTTACCATGCAGGTCTTTGCTTAGGGCTACTCATGATCTGGCTTCTCTAAGAGCAAGTTTTACAAGAGCAAGAAAGTGACAGAGCAAAGGGGCAACAGGAATGGAAACTGCAGCCTCTTAGAACCTAATCTTGGAAGTAACCTACCATCACACCTGCCATATTCCACTGGTCACGCAGACCAACTCTGGTTCAAAGAATAAGGTGTGAATACTGGGAGGCAACACTGGGGATTGGAACTCTAACTACAAACAGAAAAATTTAAATTCACTCCAAAAAGATCCATATCTGGGCATAAGAAGTGTTAATATTTCTTCCTTCATTCAAGTGGCTCTTACGAAACACATCCTTTGTGCCAGTCACTGTTCTAGGTGCTGAAAATACCATGATGAGCAAGACATTCAAATTTCCTGATTTCAGGGATTGTACATGTCACTGAGAGTGACAGAAAAAGAACAAATTAAAAAATGGCTTGTTTACTTCTAAATTGATCTTTCTTCACAACAACCCTTGGGGACAGTGTTACCAGGGCCCCCAGTTTCCATGTGAGGAAGTCAAGTCTTAGAGAGGTGATGGAATTTTCCCAGGATCCCACTTAGTAAGAGCTGGGGTTGAGGTCTGAACCTAAGTCCTTTGCCTCTTTCCCAAGCTGAGGAAAATCCCTCTGGGGTGGCCAAATCCACTGTAGGAAGAGGCCTTGCCAGCTGGGTTCATACTTTAGAACATCTGCTGAAGGTCCCAGTCCTCGTTAGATTGTGGGCTCCTTGAGTGCAGGCCTGGTGCTTTCTTAGGCTCTGCATCCCTTGGACATCCAGGTATTGTAAGACCGACTGGCCCCCGGCCTTTAGCATATTCGTTCCTGGGTTCTCTTCTGCCTGTGCCTACCTGCCTCTAGAGTTGGTTCCTGAGAGGGAGGCCATTTTCTGGGAGATTTGCTGGCTGTCTGCCCTGGACAGAGCTTGGTAGAGCCAATTTTGGGAGCTGTGCGTGCACAGAACAGCGTCATTTTCAACAAGGGTGCATCAAGTGAGAAATGTGTTGGCCGTTGGTCAGCAAAACTGGGCACTCAGAACCGATGTGCTTTCATGTGCGTTATCTCGCTGTCTCTCAAAACAGACTTGTGAAGTAGGCAGGATGGAGCTTATGGACCAGTTTTACAGATGAAAACACCAAGATTTGAAGAGAGAAACCACTTTTCCTAGTGTCTCAGAGCTATGACTAAAGGAGCGAGGGTTTTCTGATTTTGTCTCTCCCCCCAGCTCTGTGGCTGTCCCTAGATTATGCTCTGCATGTTAAAACTCCATGTGGTCTAGTCTAGAGTAGTGCTTCCACGTACAAACCACAGAGGGATCTTACTCACTTGCAAATTCTGATTCTGTAGGTCTGGCGTGGTTCCTGAGATTCTGCATTTCTTTCTTTTTTTAAAAAAAAAATTAAATTTTTAATTGAAGTATAGTTGATTTACAATATTTCAGGGATACAGCAAAGTAATTCAGTTATACATATATATATGTTCTTTTTCAGATTTTTTCCATTATAGGGTTATTACAAGCTATTGAATATAGTTCCCCGTGCTATACAATAGACCCTTGTTGTTTATCTATTTTATATATAGTAGTTTGTATCTGTTAATTCCAAACTCCTACTTTATTCCTACCCCCTTTCCCCTTTGGTAACCATAAGTTTGTTTTCTGTGTCTGTGAGTCTATTTCTGCTTTGTAAATAAGTTCATTTGTATCTTTTTTTTAGATTCCACATATAAACGATATCATGTGATATTTGTCTTTTTCTGTCTGATTTACTTCACTTTGTATGATAATCTCTAGGTCTGTCCATGTTGCTGCAAATGGCATTATTTAATTCTCTTTTTATGGCTGAATAGTATTCCAGTGTGTGTGTATACATACACACACACATATAAAACACATATACACATACATTTATATGGAGATATATATATATATCATGAGATTCTGCATTTCTAACAGTTTTCTAGGGAATGCCCAGCTGCTGCTCCACAGAACACACTTTGAGTCATAAGAGGCACTCTGCCCTGTTTCCATACTTTAGAACCCCAACCACCCTTTAAAATACAGGCTGATGTATGCACTCCAATGTTCACTGCAGCACAATTTACAATAGCCAGGACATGGAAGCAACCTAAACGTCCATCAACAGATGAATGGATAAAGAAGATGTGGTACATATATACAATGGAATATTACTCAGCTGTAAAAAGGAACGAAATTGAGACATTTGTAGAGACATGGATGGACCTAGAGACTGTCATACAGAGTGAAGTGAGTCAGAAAGAGAAAAACAAATATCGTATAGTAACACATATATACGGAATATAGAAAAATGGTAGAAAGCAACCAATTTGCAAGGCACAGAATAGAGACACAGATGTAGAGAACAAACCTATGGATACCAAGTGGGGAAAGCGGGGGGGTGGGGGGGTTGAGGGGGAATGAATTGGGAGATTGGGATTGCCATCTATAAATTACTAATAAGAAAAAAAAAAAACTTGTATACTTTAAATATATGCAGTTTATTGTATGTCAATTATATGTCAATCAAATATCTTAAAGGAAAAAAAAATACAGGCTGCTGATGATCCCGGCACCCAGGAAGCCTCCCTGATGTCTCCTGCTGGAAGTGCATCTTCCCCCTGAATGCCAACCCCAGGGACCTGCTTCCTTCTGGGGCACCAGTGGCAGCTCCTCCCACTAAAGTGACCTGTGATCTCAAAGGCTCCTCAGTGGGCTTGGCGCACACTGGGTAGGACCCACAGTGCCTCAGAATTTATGTGTTGTTTTATCATTGGCTGTTTGCCAAATGTACACAGTATCAGTGGTAGGAAAGTGGGCCTTGGGGTGCACAGCTGCCCCAAATATCTCGATTCTCCATTTCTTTTCTGTGGGGACAGTTCACTGACTGATATAATTTTACACTATTATTGATAAGGAGGTGCTTTCAGTCTTTTGGGCCACTCTAAGCTTCAGTTGATAAGATGGTTAACAGAGAGTGGGCCATAAGCTTTCACATAATCTTCATCACTGGCAAATTTTGAGTCAGTTGCAGCTTAGGGAAAAATCTCTTCTCTGAAAATAGAAAACATAGACGTATGTTGAATGACTTGCCTGGCCCAGGCTCTGGTCCGCAGCAGATACAAGCTCCTCGGGGGCAGATACCAGCTAATGTTTGTATCTAAATCCCCATGATCTAGAACATGTAGACAGATTCAATAAATTCTCAAGTACCAACTGTGCCGGGCCATGCTCATATATTATTACTTTGAAAAAACCCAGGAAAGCATTCTAACGCAACCCCAGAGACTCTCAATCTTTTGAGTCTCTCTTTTGAAAGTTTAGGATCAATCAATCTTCTAGGTGAGGAAGTTGGTTATCCCTTTTTAGTGGACAGATGGGCACGCAGATGCTCTGGGGAGTTCATTAACCCCACCCTGACATTTTTGCAGTCCTGGCTTTGTCTTACAGTGGATCTTGGAACACGTCCAAAATATACTTAGACATACTTCTCTGGGAGAAAAGCTTTTACACTTCAGAAACACATGCACACACACACACACACACACACACACACACACACACAAGCACACACTCTTAATTTGAGGTTGAATTTTTCTGCCCTAATTAGCTGCGTCTTTGAGCTTCAAGAGCTGGTTTTACTGTGGTTATTAACGAGGCCAATCTCTGATCGCTGGCCTTTTTCAAAAGCATTCCAGCCTGCTAAACAGTGGCCTTTCATGATTTACAAGTTTGGAATCTTTGGGGGTTTTCAACAATTAAGGTGCTAACTTTTCGCACTCGCCTGGTCTCCTAACTTCTTAATCACATAACCTTGAAAGTGGGCTGTGGCAAGCGGATCTTGGTACTCCTGTAGGTTGCCTCTTAGATGTGGGAGGGTCCTTCATCCAGTCCACCGGGCATTGTTTCCAGAGAGGATGCTGGCAGGAAGTCACGGGCACTGCTCATCAATGTGAAGTCATGGTCCAGAGTGAGTGCTGTCAGATAGTGACTCCAAAACACATGAGAGTAAACAACCACTTCCTTGAACTTAGCCTGTCACTGTTTTCAAAGTACTTAACAAACTTGAAAGCTCACTTGATCTTTATAACAAGGCTGCATGGCATGCAGACAAATGCTGTTATTACTGAATGGGCAGAGTGAGGATCAGAGAGGTGAAGTGACTTGCCTGAAGACACACAGTCGGTGACAGAACTGGGACTCAAGGATGCTCTGGTTCCTAGTCCATAGCTCATTCCAAAAAGTGTGTCAACTCCTTCGGTCTAAAACTGTACCCCTTCCTTGGTGAAAATGTAAAACCCTGGCTTACAAATTCTCTACCATGATCAACGGACTGCATTAGACTTTGATAGGACATTGATGGATTCTTTGGACATCCTCTGGCCCCATTTGATCTACTGATGAATCCTGATGCTCAGTCCTGAAAAGTTAAGCGATTGATCTCCTAATGTTTAAAGACACTTTTTTTTTCCACAGGGAAAACTTGTTGTTAGTTAGTATTGAAAAACAAACACATCCATGACGTTATAGAAAGAGGGAAGATAAAAAGAGGGCACTGTGTATCAACAGCAGGACCCCCAGGCTGTGTAAGGAATGTGGGATGGGGTACGTTTTATCAAGATAGAAGAAGACCCAGAAGTCCACTGCTGTGTGATTTATATTTATCTGAGATAAAACGGGTGAAGATGACTCCTATGCTGTAAAGTACTGTGTACATTTTAGCTGTTTGTTTATTTATTTATTTATTTATTTACTTATGCTGTTTTTCCTACCATGATTGTCGTTATTGGTGCCTGTCAAGTTCCCAATACACTTGGATAAGTGTTATTAACTGGCTAAAGACTGTCATTCCTGGACACATGAAAGATGGTGTCTGGGCATTTAATGTGAATTCTTCCCATCTCTTCAAATCCACCTCCACAGTATCTTCACATCTAGCCACTTCTCACCACACCCAGCTGGTCCACGTCTCCATCACTTCTTGCCCAGGAGCTTCCCCAGGAGTCCACCTACTTTTCCCTTTCCTCAGCCCATCCATCCTCCACACATCGGCCAGAGCCATCTTCCATATCATCCTCTTGCTTAACACTTGGCAGTGGCCTCCTGCCACACAGAAGAAAACCCAGTCCCTTGCTGGGGCCTGTGAATTCCCCCATGATCTAGCCTCTGTCCACCTGGCATCCTCACCTTCCACCTCTTGACTCCTAGCTTACTGCCTCTTGCACTGCTGGCCCGCCCGCCCTTCCTGGAGTGCACCCATCTCATCCCCAGGCTTTCACTGGCCTTCCATGAGCTGTCCCTAGATCACGCCAAGGCTGGGTCCTCCTGATCACGCAGACCTCTGTGACTTTCTCAGAGTGGCCTTCTCTGTACACACTGTTGGGAGCGACCCCATCTCTCCTGTTCGGCACTCTTATCAGGTTACCCTGTCCTTTCTTTCTATAGAGCACTTATCCTCCCTTGAAAAATACCTTCTTTGTTGTCTTTTTCTCCCACTGGAATGTAAGCACTGAGAAAGCAGGAAAATGGTTTGTTTTATTCACTTCAGTATCACCCATGCCTAAAACGGAGGCTAGTGTATAGCAGGTGTTCAATAATTCTCTGTGACTTGGTGAACCTTGGACGAAGGTAGGAGCAAAGATGAGGCCCATTTGTTGAGCATCTACTATCTGTGAGGTCTCTTTCACCTTTTTAATCTTTTATCCTCCAACAATACTAGGTAACATTATCTCACTGAGCACAGAGGAGTAAGCTGAGTCTCAGAGAAACTTGCTAACGTGTATAAGGATCTGCAATTATTAATAGACCCACAGGATGGAACCCTGAGAAGTAAGTGACACTGCAGAGCTTGTGGCTCTTCCACTGTACCGTACACCATCATTTCTTTTGTTTGTTTAATTGTTTTTTGTTTTTTGTTTTTGACAGCGCCGCACAGCATGTGGGATGTTAGTTCCCCAACCAGGGATTGAACCCGTGCCCCCTGCCGTGGAAGCACAGAGTCTTAACCACTGGGCCACCAGGAAAGTCCTCAGCATCATTTCTAATGTGCACGGTAGCCAGGCATCTGGTGCCTCTACTCCTCAGTAGCGTGTATTGGTTAGAACTAGTTAATAGCGTATGTGTAAAAGGGAAAGGTTACTGTGTTATCTGTGGGAGGACCACCAAGGACTCCTAATTCACATAAACAGACCATAAGAATAAAATTTCATAAGAATTCACACCTAGAGTTATGCATTAAATTTTGTGCCTCCCACTCACCAAGATGTGTTGGAGTCCTAGTCCACAGTACCTTGGAATAGAGCCTTATTTGAAAATAACGTCATCACAGATATGGTTAAGTTAACATGAGGTCGTACCAGAGTAGGTTGGCTCTGTAATCCAATAGGACTGGTATCCTTCTAAGAAGAGGGATATTCAGACCTGGAGACACACAGGGAAGATGGCCATGGGAAGACGCAGGCAGAGATGGCAGTGATGCTGCCATGAGCCAGGGAACACCTGGGGCTACACCTGGGGCTGGAAGTGGAAAGGCTGGATCTTCCCTGGAGGCTTTGGAGGAAGTATGGCCCTACCAACTCGGACTACTAGCCTCCAGAACTGTGAGACAATAAGTTTCTGTTGTTTTAAGTCATCCAGATTGTGATCATGTGTTATAAAAGCCCTAGGAAACTAATGTACCTAGAAATCAAAATCTAGGGAGACATATAACCATTGGCTGGCTTGATTCTTCTAGGCATCCCAGGTAATCCTTATGAAATAAATGAACAGAGAAGAGGGACACAAAGAAGGAAGGATCTATTATTTGCAGATCTCTTGTCCAGTGAGCTCAAAGAGGAGCCATTTCTGTGCCATATTCCTAGATGTGGAGAATCAAGGGGAATGTAACACAGCCTTCTGTAGGAGCTGAACTCACTGGTGCAGGCTGCCTGGACTTTGTGCCCAGAACGGCTTTGCCCATCTCCCTTGAGCGTGGCCACATCGCAGACCTCGATGTGTGTTTTCTCGTGGATGATATGATCCTCCTTTTCACTTGCTTGTCTGGTTGCTCTGGTGTGGCTTTTGCCTCCATCATGTCTCCAAGTCATTGTATATTACCTTTTATTGAAGGCCAGTTCATAACCTCTGTCCAGCAGTAACAGTGATGTTCTAAACACATTCCTTGTATTTGGGGAAGATCACATTCATTGCCAGATTACATAAATCTGGGGTTATTCATTTTGAGATGCACAGGGACCATTGGACCATGTAGCTCTTCTTTATAATATTGCTAAAAACACAGTTTCTGTATCCTTGTCTTCTTTTTATGTCTTTCTCATTATCCTCATGACTTTCAAACCCAGGAATTCTTTCACTTCCACTCTTTAACTTTCCCTTTTTTCCCCTTCCTTTTCTCTCATCGTTTGTGATAAAAGCATGGACTCCTGAGGACACAGGCTGAGTTCTGACACAAAGTTTGGGCTAATTTCTCAAAAAACAAACAAACAAACAAAAAAACCATATCTTTCCTATAGAACAGATTGGCACTGTGTGGGGCTCTGAATCTGAAACTGGATGAGAACTTTCATTTTCTTTTATTTTTTCTTTCCCTCCCCAGAAAGTGGGCCCATGTGATTGTCATCTTTGCCTCTGGCTCACTCTGATCTCTTCCAAGTGGAGCTGCAGAACCGCATGGGGGTGTGCAAAGGAATTATTTTTCTCAGAGAGATTTCCAGAAGACGTATCCCTCATATCGCATGGAAGTCATTCCTTCATTCATTCTTTTAAGAATGTTTAGTATGTGTATGTTATTGGCCAGGGTCCGATCTGGGCACTGAGATACAAATAAGAAAGAGCAGTCGTGCCCTCAGGGAGCCTGCAATCTAGCAGGAAGCAGAGAAGCTTGTGATTGAGAAACCACAAATGGAACAGGAATCTGACACAGCCTTGCCCAGGGCAGAGGAAATCAGGGTGAGATCCTGGAGGAGGTGGCGCCTGAGCGAGGTCTCAGAAGTTGTGGGAATCCCAGACACAGAAGAGCAGTTATGTTCTCTGACATCTGGTCACTTGTGCCTCTGGGCTGCATTGGTTCAAACATAAATACTTACCACCTCGTTCAGAAGCCCAACGCAGGGTCTTCTGGTCAAAACTGCAGAGAGTTACAAAGAAGACCCAAAGGAGCCCAGGACTCGGAGTCCAAGAGCCCTGGGTTAGAAGTTCGGCTTTGCCGTCTCCCTGCCTTGTGGCCTCAAACACTTCATGGAAACGCATAGAGCCTCAGTTTTGTCCTCTGTGAAATGGGACTCAGCCCTTACCTGGAAGTGTGAGGCTTGAGTGTCACGGTGCATATACGTCTCACCCCAGGCTGATTTTCAAAGCTGCAAGTCTGAACACCGCCCAAGGGGTGGGTGGCAACGTGTAATCCCGCCCTCCGTGAACCGCTGACCTCCCTGGCCACGGAAGCAGACAGGTCATTTAAAAAATGTAATTTTCGCATTGACATTCTTCATGCTAAGCCTGGGGGCAGGCATGTCCATTCTGCTCGGGGAGAGCTCCAGGGCAGTAACCCAGAAAGAAGAGGCAGCCCTCACTTTGCCATTCTGCGCCTGGGCTGCTGACAAAAGAATTGTGCAAATGAACCTTTAAATCCGTAAATAGTGCCCCCACAATGCCGGGAAGAATGCAGCGGCGACAAAGGGCAATATTCACAGTTTATCTCAGGGTGATGGATCTGAATGGACGCATGAACGCGGGTTTGTTAGAGAAAGCGCGGGCCACAGCCCCCCGCCGGGAGCCCAGTGGCCGCAGTCTGCAGTGCAAACAGTCAGTCTAAATCCCGAACAATTAGGGGAAACCAAGCTGCCATTATCTGAACTTCAACTTGTTCTCATGATTGATATGGGAAATGAAAAGTTGTACACGGCTCGGGGCAGGCTCTGTGCGCCCTCACCGCACGCAGGGCCTCCGAGAAGGTGCGGTATGTATATTTCATACCCACGGCGGGAGTGGCCAGCACGCCGCCCGGGTCAGCACAGGGACGGGGGCAGCCCTGAACGTCAGACCGTCCTCGTGCGCTGTCGGTCTCTGACCAAACATCCCTCTTCTGAGTCCTCAGAAAATCCCCACCTAATGACCTCAGTAGAGGTCAGCTTGGTACCTAACAGGCTGTTGTAAGCTTTTCAAGGGCAGTGCTGGGCTTCTTCTCCTTTGAGTCTCCAGATTCTTAGCCCAGAGTGGGAGTTCCTTGGTGTTTGTTGAGCTGGAGCGAGCCCAGTGCTATGGGGGAGGGATGTGGCCCAAGGAGGATGAAGCATTTGAGCTGGGCTTCCAAGGGTGATGGGATTTGAGAGGCTGATATGGAGGAGAAAGGCCTCATTCCAAGCTGCAGAAACAACACTGGCAGAGGCTGGGAAGAGGGGCTGTGTATGGCCGGTAGCTGGAGTGTGGGGTTCTCTGAAGGAAAAGGTAGGAGTGGAGGCTGGAAAAACAGGCTGATCATCAAGGGTCTTGAAAGCAAAGAGGACATTTGCCTTTTAGCCTGTAGCCAATGGGAGTGATGGAATGTTCTGGAGCAATGGAATGCCACCTGACTGGGAAGAGTCCTCTGAGGATGCAGGCCTGCCTGGGGCGCTGCAATGGGACAGGAGTGGCCTGCGGAAAGCAGGGTCAACAGGGCTTGGATGCAGGCGGGAGAGGTCAAAGGTGACAAAGTGGTGAGCCTCTGGCTCCTTCTGCTCCAATTCATTCACTAATGAAACTCTTCTTATTTCTTTCCATCTGAGAGGAATGTCAGAATTCCACATGCTAGCTCGGTTGCCAGGAACTTGTAAAGTCAATCCATCATTTAATTGCACACACGTGTATTTTCAGAATGGCAGCAGAAGTGTACTTTTCCTAAAAATTCAGTTCTTGCCACAACAAGCTCACGTGGGAACTGTTGTCACTTTAATTTTGCAGATGGGAAAACTGAGGCCCAGAGGATTAGATGAATGACGGGCTCAAGTCTGAGCTGGGATTTGAACCAGGGTCTTTCTGTTGAGAAAGTCTTCCGCTTTCCTTTATGCTAAGCCACCTCTGGTGAGACTGGCCCGGAGGCATGCATGCAATCGCACAGAAAGACCTGCGCTCAGGCCACCGGGACAGCGCTGAAACGGAGACTTCCAAGAACCCTCTTCAAAGCAGCCAGAGGCATTCAGCAAGGCCCGGCATTCAGGCTGCAAAGATTTCTCCATTGTCTCCACCATCAGAGGTAAGTGACATCTTGAACGCCTCAAGAAGATTAAATAGCCCGGCTCTGTCGGAAAGCTTAAAAAAAAAAAGAGTGAGAGAGAGGAAGAAGAAAGGGCCCAAGTTGGCTATTATAGAGCTGGTCCTTTTTTGTCAGAGAAAGAGCTTTCAAGGAGGACTATTGGAAGAAGCGGGCCAGATAGGAAGACAATGACAGGGAGCGGGAGAGAAGTCCGAGAGGAACCCGGGGCTGGGCGCCTTGAATGCGGATTACTGCAGCTCCGAGCCGCCAAAGAAAAGGGGAACCCTGGTCAGGATGAAAATGAGGAATTACTTTTTTTCCCTTCCCCTCTGAGACTCCAGTTCACTGCGCAGTGACAATGCTTGATGGGGGGCACTTGACACGTCCCTCTTCCAGGCCATGTTGGCACCCCATGTGGGGCCCCTGGGGAACAAGGGCGGCACAAACCCAAACAAAGCCGATTTTAACCCAATAAACTCACCCTACATTCTTGGATAGGAACGACGAACTCTTGGGGCTGCTGAGTATCTGTCGCTGGGCCAAACACATGAGACAAATCAGGAGTCTGAATCTGGGGACGTTTGAACATATGTCACCTTCATCTTTTTAAGATTTTTTTTTTTTAAAGCTCTCAGTGGAGAGGAAGTGGAGGGATGCTAGTGGTACTGTTTGCAACCCCAAAAGAGCATGCTGCTAGTAGGTGTTGAAGGTGTGGGCTGAGAAGGAGAAAGAGATCTGATTTGCTCAGTTCCTGGGGACACAATTTGCTTTTTAAATGTACACTGTCCTAATCTGCCTCTCAATAGCTGTCCTGTACATTCCTGGTTCATTTAGGAAATGTCTTCAGAGAGATGTGGTTGTGAACAAGCTTTAGGCTACAAGTCAGGAGATCTACAAGTCAGAACCCAAGCTACAGGCCCGGGTTCGAGTCTGTCACCAACTTGCTGACAGTTTTATGAGAATCACTTGGCTTCTCAGAGTTTCAGTTCTCGCCTGCAATGAGCAGTCCGCTATTTGGATAAAGCAGCTAGAAGTTTCCACAGGGCATCCCTCCAGGGCAGATGGTGCCCACGTGTGCTTTGTCAACATCTGTGTGGGTGATTAGTGTCCTATCCTGCTTCCTTCTCTGAGAAAAACCGAGTAAGATGTTCATTGCAAACTTGGGTTTTATAAATGTCAGATATTGTATGTATTATTGTTCTATGTTTTCCTTGTGAAAATCAATTATCTAAAAAACATTTAGTAGTAACAAGCAGTTATAGAGCCCAAGTCCCTGTGTGAAATTCAGCTTAACGAAACTTCAAAATTATTTTCATGTACATAGGGTCACGAATGGTTTTCAAACCTCATACTAAGTTAAAAAAGAAGCACGTGGCAGATGTTGAAATCAGAAATGTAACAGAAGCTTGAGTAATGAACTTGGTGACTCTTCATTCCTTCTAGATCCTAAACCAGTGTCTGGTCATTTGGTACCTCATGTGTACTAGAGTTATATCAGCCTTTTAGATCTGGTTTTAACTCATCTTTTCACACTTGGTTTTTGCTGTGTGTGTGTGTATGAGAATTATGAGACTTGCCACACCTTTCAGAATTTAAGGTCACAGTGGAAAGGGGATTTGGCACCTTCAGGTGGAGAAAGGATGGTTATGTCACTTCCAAATCCCTTCTTGGAATGTGAACGCACCCGCATGAAGTATCACGCCATACGTTGAGGGTCTCCTTGCTGAGAAGGTCTGTCCTTCCCAAATGGAGGAGAGGACCTTCTGTGCTCACAGCTGCTTCATTTGGCTCTGGACACGCCCTGGATGAACCCGAGCTAGGCATCAACCCTAAATAGGAAGCTATGACTAGTGGAATAGGTGGTGGGCTTTGCCATAAGGCACACCTGCAACTGACACCCCGCTATGCCCCCTTCAAGCCGTGGACCGTAGAATGAGCCATTGAAATGAGCTGGGGGTCAGTTTCCTTGGAGAATAACACCGATGAGTAGGGGCTCTTGTGAGGATAAAATGGGTGGGTGTCACTGAAACTCTGTGCGGTGCCCAGTGTAAGTAAGAAGAGTGTGTGGACCAGGTGGGGTTGCCAACAACTTAGGCTTGCTGGTCAAGCGGAGGCTGTATCACTAACTAGGTACAGGGGCTCCTGGGCCTTGGATGATGCATCTGTCAAGTGGAAGCTTCTTCACGAGTTGTTGTAAAGATTTAAAGGTAACACAGAAGGATCTTAGAACAGTGAGGGAAGTGAGTGGGGGAAAGGGTGATATCCAGGAGAGGAGATTAGCTGGAAAAATTTGAGTGTTCTCACTTCTGTTCACTTCTCCTAAAGACGTACTCCAGGGAACCAGTATTTGAGTGTCCTCCAGTGATGAGAGCGAGGGGAACCCGAATATCTGGCTTTCTGCCTCTGCTTCCCCTCCCCTGACCTGCAGCCCTGTCTTCTGGGGTTACAGGTGGAATCACTCACTGGAGAAAGATTTTGTACCTATTCCCGTCTAAGATGTGGTGTCACTGGGCTGTAGGAGTGTTGGGAGGGGAACAAGATGGTCATTACCCTTAACATTTAAAAATGTCTCAGAAAACAGTATGGAGGCTCTTTAAAAACAAAAAATAGAGTTACCATATGATCCAGCAATCCTACTCCTGGGTATATATCTGGAGAAAACTCTAATTCAGAAAGATACATTCACCCAATGTCCACAGCAGCACTATTTACAATAGCCAAGACATGCAAGCAACCTAAGTGTCTGTAGGCAGAGGAATGGATAAAGAAGACATGGTCTATATATACAATGGAATACTACTCAGCCTTAAAAAAGAATGAAGTAATGCCATTTGCAGCAACATGGATGGACCTAGAAATTATCATACTAAGTCAGTCAGACAGAGAAAGACAAATATCATATGATATCACTTATATGTGGAATCTAAAATATGATAGAAATGAACTTATTTACAAAACAGAAACAGACTCACAGACAGAGAAAACAAACTTATAGTTACCAAAAGGGAAAGGAGTGGGGTAGAGATAAAGTAGTAGTTTGGGATTAGCAGGTACAAACTACTACGTATAGAACAGATAAACAACAAGGTCCTACTGCATAGCACGGGGAGCTAGGTTCAATATCTTGTAATAACCTAAAATGGAAAACTATACATACTTATATATGTATATATGTACAATACATATCACTTTGCTGTACACAAGAAACTAACACAACATTGTAAATCAACTAAACTTCAATTAAAAAAAAGTCTCTGCATGGTAGTTGTGAAAGCATGGAGCATGCTGCAGTTGTTGGCTTTCCCTACATAATGTGTTAGAGAGAAATGTCGCCCCTTCCCCAAGTCCCAGTGGCTCATACCAGCCAAAGCTTACTGCTCACTCAAGCTGCCCTTGACAGCAGGTTTACCAGAGCTCTGCTTTGCCCCATGTCTCTCTTTTTTTAAAGCTTTTTTGATTAACCAAAATTTATAATGGTAAATAACATTAGTCTTATAACCAGAGGGTATTGAGCACTCGTTACACAGAAATAAACCTTGGGTTTCAAATATTTCCACTGGTGAAACGTCTCCTGTAAAACTTTTATCATGGTTGATGTTATGGGGACACGTTAAACAGCAAGAACCAATATTCTGTGTTCCTGGATTATTTTAATTAACAATAACAACAGTACTCTAAATATGCTTCCTACAAATGGAATACAATGGAAGCAGCTAACTTAGAAGGTTTATATTACGGGCGCCACAACTTCAACACATTAAGTTAACAATGATAGCCTCTCATGTTTCCTTTGAGCCATTGTATAATCCCTCCATAGAATAACAGAATAATACTCACAGAGGCAAATCAAAAATATTTTGAGAGACAAAAATATCTTGCTGTTATTTGAGATCTTCAAGTAGATTAAGTGGAGGGTGGATCAACTAGGAAGGTTGACCCCCTTCTGTTTCCAAGTCATGTGGACGGAAGAACAAGTCTGTGGTGGTGATGAGATGTTCCTTGTTGCCAGGGGAGACTGATGCTGGGCCAAGGAGCACCCTTGGTGGGACTCTTGGGGAGCTTCTCTGTGTTCTTAGAATAGGGGGAAGCTCTGGGTGTCCTCATCTTGGGACCCTTCTCCTGACCCGTGTCGTCAGCATCTGGTCTCTGGTAGGAGGACAAAGAGAAGGACCAGAGACTAGGTTGGATGCTCCCCTGTCCCATGCAGTGGTTGAATCAAAGGGAGGAGAACCAAGACAAGCTCTGTCTTTCTCGTGGAGGACAAGGCATCTTGCCGATTCAGGATGGGGTTGGCCAGACTGGAGACACCGCGCATACGGCAACTGGTCAACGCTGGGCAGAGGGTTTTGTGGAGCCAGCCATTGCAGCTTGAAGCTGTCCCTTCCCTGGAGATCTGCTTGTTGGGGGGATTCCTAGCTGTGCTCTCTGGCCTCTGCCAAATGCCCCATTGGGAACATCAAGGGCAGTAGGATACTTTTCCCAAACTTTACATTCTTCCTCAATCAATTTTTGTGTGGTATATCCATTTCCTTACATTATTGAGGTTTCTCGCAGCTGACCGAGGTCTCATCCCCAAATTGTGAAATTTCTCTCTTGGGAAATAAGGTGGCTTTGATGATACCCAGTGATACTTCTGAAATTTTCTGTAGTAATTTTGGCCTGAGTGTTATAGGTCTGTCACCCTTCACATGCTTTGCTGAGGTCTTTCATCTATGCTGGAAAAAGTCTCCTTTATCTTTACAAGATTAATTCTCTGTAAATCAGACATGGGTAAAAAATTCTTTTTGTTGATCCAGTCCGGGACAGACTTGATATTTCTGCAGGAACTTTTGTGTGCCTCTTTCTGACAGGGTTGTTTTCTTGCTGCAGTGAAGCTTTGGAGAGTTCCCATGTGATCTTTAAGTACATCGATTATTTTAGCGTCTTCATTTATATAATTTTGCATTTATTGGGTTTCTTTTTCTTGGAGAGTTTTTGAATAAGTGTTTAACTCCGCTACATAAATCAGTTTCTCCCCAACTCCTCTGATTCATCTTGTAAGAGATCTCCGTGAGATGCCTCCAATACGTCAATTCCCAGTTCTCATGATCCCGATTCACCACCACCACCAACAGTCCAGTTCCTCATCTTTAGCAAATGTTCACATGGAGGTTCGATCTGATTCTCTTCATTGTTAAGAACTTGTTGCATAGGCACATTAGGGTTTTCTGAGATTTCGTTTCTGTTTAATACGTGTGTCCACTCTTCCCGTCCATCTTTGAGCTTCTGGCAGAAGCAGCTTTATGCTTCTTTGAAGTTTGAAAGTTTCCTCCAACGTATCTATCAGTGTCCCTGAAGCTGTTCTCCATCCTCCTTGTGGGTTTTGAAGGCTGCTTTGGTTGCAGCCACTTACTGGATTTGCTTAGTTGAGTCTTTTAAGGACTGAGGCTTGCTTGGAATGTCGGCCATCAGCCAAATCTGCTGTAAACATTAGAATTTACTTCTTTTCATGCGTTTCTGTAAGGATCTATTATGAGACCAAGTAGAGAATTATTGCTTTCCAGCTTATTGTTCATGGCTTTCACATTTACTATTTCTGACAGTTTGTTCTTGAGTCTGTCTTCTAAGAGAGTTGATTTAAGGTCTCTGCATTCTCTTCCTATGTGGCTACATCTTTCAAAACATTTGATGTCTTTCCTCCAGAAAGACAGAAACTCCAGTGGCCCTTTCTTTGTCTCTCCTTGCAGAGTAATACACATTTTCGAGCATTACAAACTCCTACATGCCTGTAAAAGCCACCATCTCCCCCACAGCTTCAGGGGATGTGGGCCTGGGCGAAGCTCCCCTGGCAGTACTGCCACCGCCTGGCACATGGTCTCCTGCATCAGACCATACAGAGTGTCGAGGTGATCAGGGGACCCTCTGTGGCTCCCATGGCTTCTGCAGTACCACCTGGGCTGCCAGGACCCCTCTGGCCACAATAGATGTCAGAGCCCCATGGCAAGCATTCTGCCCAGAACCTCCTCTGCGCCTGGCAACCAGGGCCAACCCCAGTGGATGGGAGACACAAAAAACAGTATCTCCCAACCATCCCGTATCTTGATTCACAAGGAAAATGATCACATCTCATGACCTTGGGGATAGGGACTAGGCTTTGCAGGCCAGAGGGAACTGCTGGTGGGCTCTGGTCACGTATGGTCCTTTCTGACTACCCCAGGAACTAAGGAGGTCGATCTCTTTTCACATCTGTAACCATCCTAGGTCACTAGTCAAGAGGTTCCAAGTTGGAGCACGTGCAGGCCCTCAGCACTGGCTACTGCTCCTTTATACTCCCTTTCTTTTAAAAATTGAGATGACATTCATATAACATAGTATTTTCACTATTTGAAAGTGAACGATTCAGTGGCATTTCACACATTGACAAGGCTATGCAATTTTTCCTACAGTCTGGGAACCAGCCTTCTTTCAGGGCTTAAAATGCAGCAGACACCTGCTTCTGTAATCTCCAAGGGAATCTTCTGACAAATGCTCCCTGTCTGCCTGGTTATGAGTCAGGTTTGCCCTCCCTGTTATCTACGGTGCCTTCCTCAGAACTGCAGAAGCCTTGGAATTTTGAAAATTGCCTTATAGAACCAAACCTGTAAAAGGGTAAACTCTGGTGGGAGACAAGGTAAGAAAGACAAATCTGTCCATGTTCACAGGGCCTCCCTGAGCACCTGCTACATACTGGGTCCTAAAGAATATCCGAGGAGCTAAAAGGCATACTTATTGCCCTCGGTTTGCTCTCTTGCTGGGGAAGGTGTTGTAGAAACATTTATTGAGTCCCTGCCATGGGCTGAACCCTCTCCAATGTGACTGGGGTACAAGACCAAAAATAATTGTTAAATGATTGGTTTAACATCTTTGGTACAATTTTGGAGAATTTTGAACAATTTAAGGCCCAAGAAGTTTGCATGAAGGAAGAGGGTATTGGACCAGGTGATAAAGATGGGTTAAGAAAGCTGGCTCTTGCCATGGAATGGGCAGGTGGTGGAACCGAAGCTGGAAATCTGGCTCCTTGTCTGTGAGTCTGGGCTCTACCAGGATTTCCAAAGAAGAGAAAGCAGAGCGTGGAGCATCCTGCTTCCTTACTTGGGTGTTTCTAGTCTTTACATAGTCTGTTTCTTCTGCATACAGGCCTCCTCTGCCTTCTCTCTTTAAAGGACACTTGGAATAAGTAACCTCCTTTCTGAAGTTTTCTGCAAAGACTTGCAGGCAGCGTAGGGGACTCCTGGGCTCCACAGGGTTGGCTGCACATGAGTCTGTTCAAGTCCTTCTATTCCTTGTCACTCCTGCCAGACTTTGAGCTTCCTGGGGTAGCTCAGGCACACGAGCACAGTGCTGGGCCCAGAAAGGGGCTCAGCAACTGGGGGTGCCCCCAGCTCACACTGTCACGGTAAATCATTGTCTATTAGTGAGAGATCGTAGGGGCTGGCTCCCAGGTGTAAGGGTCTGTGATACCCTGGTTCTCCCACATGGTTGCCCAAGGCGGGGAAGCCAGGTGTGGCCTGGTTTAAGGGACTATGTTAGTGTTCTGAGTGGCAGCATTCTGGATGAAGAAGGACCCTTCAGCCTTCTCTCCCACACTGTGGCTGGAAAGGAGAGTGAAGGAAGAGTGCTACTGGGTATCGGGTGTGGGGTAGAATTCAAGCCAGGAGGTACCCCCAGACAGGACTGGCAGGGATGGGAGCTCCCTTCAGAGGGCTGAGAGCAAAGGCAACAATGCTGGGGGAGTCTGGACAGCAGGAGGAGCCCAGGCCAGGCCTCAGGGTGGGCAGGATGTCCCCCACCCATGAGTGAGTGGGGTCCTGAGGCCCCACCCTCAGCCACAGTCAGACTCCCCATTGGCTTCTGAGAGTTTCCTGTCTGCGTCTCATCCCTGCGGAGGATGTGGCTGCCAGAGGCCTCTTCTTAAAGGACAGAACACGCTGCTCTCCTGCTCAAAATCCACCAACGGCTGCCTATTGTCTGCTGGGTACAGCGGGATATCAAAGAGGAAAGCCCAATCCAGCTGTGGGAGGCTTTGCAGGAGACGAGACATGTGGACTGAGTCCTGAGAGTCAGCAGATGTCTGGAAGGCAGTCAGCAGGGGGAGGCAGTGGTGGCTCAGGTGCTCCCAGGAATCACTGTGTGCCCATCACTGTGTACAAACCATGGACAAATCAAGCAGCAAAGCATGGTAGGGGAGAGTCACAAGTTAGGGAACAGATAAAAATCCAAGAGCAGGCAGCTTGGGAGTGTGGAGAGGATGCAGGCTGGAGTGGTGACTGGGGTGGTGGCTTCCCATGGGTCTTGTGTAATAAGTTCAGATGTCAGTGGGACACCCTAAAGGGCATTTTTTTCTGACTTGATGTTGTACATCAAGGACAAATTTGAAAAAATTAGGATCTTGTTGTATTTACTTTGCTAGCCTCTTTTTCATTCACCATTACGTCGTGAGCATTTTCATATATCATCAACAAATCCTTCACGAACATTTTTGTAACCACAGAATAATCTATCCAATAGATACATGAAAGCATGTTTACCATTTCCTTACTTTTGGATATTTAGGTTGTTTTCATTTTTCCATAAGAGCAATAAAGTGGTAATAAACACCCTCTGCATATGTCTTTGATTTGCATCTCTATTTCCATAGAATTGATTCTTAGAAGGGAAGTTCCTGGATGAAAAGGTATGGACATTTTTAAAGCTCTTGATACTTGTTAAAGTGGTTCCCCAAAATGTTGTGCACATTTTTTATTTCCTACCCGCAGGACACCAGAATGCCCGTCTCGTAAACCTCGCGGACAATGAGAATGATCATTTGGAAAAAAAAAATTGACATTTTGAGAGAAAAAAAAAATGGTCAGCTACATTCATTGGGTTTTCCTTGGTACTTGAAGAAAAAAAAAATTCAGAGATTTATTTGCCCTTTGTATTTCTGCTGAAATTATCATTTCCTTTGCCCAGTTTTTATGGGATTATTTTCCTCTGTTACTTAGAAAAAGACTTTATATATTAAGCATGAAAACTATGGTTGTTTTAAATTTTTTTGTAGTTTTATATTCATTTTTTTTTCCATTTCATGAATGTTACATCAGTAATTTAATGTCTAGATGCTGACCTTTACAGGACTTAATGGCTGCAGGTTGGTAGAGTAAGGGAGGCTGGGGAGGGACCCGGGACCCCAAGATGGCTTGTAGCTTTCTGGCTTGGCCACTAGGGAGATGCTGGAGACCTCAGGTGGTCCAGGGAGCTCAGGAAGATGGAGGGTGTGATGGATTTCACGGATTCTGCCTGTGGCAGGTTGAGATATCTGAGTAAGAGTTGGGGATAAGGTCTGAACCTCATTCCTAGGATGTGGCCTAGGAGTGTTTGCTTAAAGAATGAATGGATAGATAGCTTCCTCCACAAGAGGGCAGACAGCAGTATCAAGCAGTATCAGCAGTATTTTGTCTTGTGGAACTGAAAACCACAGCCACAGAAAGATACAGAAAATGAAAAAGCAGAGGACTTTGTACCAGATGAAGGGACAGGATAATACCCCAGAAAAACAACTAAATGTAGAGGAGATAGAGACCCTTACAGAAAAAGAATTCAGAATAATGATGGTGAAGATGATCCAGGACTTTGAAAAAAGACTGGATGCAAAGACCGAAAAGTTTACCAAAGACCTAGAAGAATTAAAGAGCAAACAAACAGAGATATGCAACACAATAACTGAAATGAAAAATACACTAGAAGGAACCAATAGCAGATTAACTGAGGCAGAAGGGTGAATAAGTGACCTGGAAGACAGAATGGTGATAATCACTGATGTGGAAAAGAATAACGAAAAAAGAATGAAAAGAACTGAAGACAGACTAAGAGGCCTCTGGGACAAAGTTAAACACACGAACATTCGCATTATAGGGGTCCCAGAAGGAAAAGAGAGAGAGAAAGGACGTGAGAAAATACTGGAAGAGATTATAGTTGAAAACTTCCCTAACATGGGAAAGGAAACAGCTACCCAAGTCCAGGAAGTGCAGAGAGTCCCAGGCAGGATAAACCCAAACAGAAACACGCCAAGACATATAGTAGTCAAATTGACAAAAATTAAAGACAGAGAAAAGTTATTAAAAGCAACAAAGGAAAAATGACAAATAACATACAAGACAATTCCCATAAGGATAACAGCTGATTTCTCAGCAGAAACTCTGCAAGCCAGAAGGAGGTGGCATGATATATTTCAAGCGATGAAAGGGAAGAACGTACAACCAAGAATCCTCTACCCAGCAAGGATCTCATTCAGATTCGATGGAGAAATCCAAAGCTTTACAGACAAGCAATAGCTAAGAGAATTCAGCACCACCAAACCAGCCCACAAACAAATGCTAAAGGAACTTCTCTAAGCAGGAAACATAAGAGAAGAAAAGGACCTACAAAAACAAAAACGAAGCAATTAAGAAAATGGTAGTAGGAACATACATATCGATAGTTACCTTGAATATAAATGGACAAAATGCACCAACCAAAAGACACAGACTGGCTGAATGGATCCAAAAACAAGACCCATGTATATGCTGCCTGCAAGAGACCCACTTCAGACCTAGGGACACATACAGACTGAAAGTGAGGGGATGGAAAAAGATATTCCATGCAAATGAAAATCAAAAGAAAGCTGGAGTAGCAATAGTCATACCAGATAAAATAGACTTTAAAATAAAAATGTTACAAGAGACAAGAAAGGGCATTACATAAAGATCAAGGGATCCATCTAAGAAGAGGAGATAACAATTATAAATATATATGCACCCAATATAGGAGCACCTCAATACATAAGGCAAATGCTAACAACTATGAAAGAGGAAATGCAAAGCAGAAATAGAGACATAGATGTAGAGAACAAACACATGGACACGAAGTGGGGAAAGCGGGGAGGGTTGGGGGGGGATGCACTGGGAGATTGGGATACCAAACTGTACACTCTAAATACATGCTGTTTATTGTCTGTTAACTGTATCTCAATAAAAGTTCTTAAATAAATAAATAAAAAAGAATGAACGGATAGCTTGATTTAGAGCCCAGAGGAGTTCTGGGAGGAGACACAAGCTCTGAGTTTGTGTTTGGATCAGAACTAGAGCCCGATGCTCCTGATTTCTAGCCCAGGGTTCCTTGCTGAGCTTCAAGTGGATCTGGTGGCCATGTGTTGTGGGGCGGCGGCGGGGGTGAGCAGTGTTTGAGGTGGTCAAATTTATGAAGCATCAGATTTTTCAACTTCACTGTACGTTTTAAAAAAATGAACATCTGATCGCCCCACTCTTTTTGAATCTGTAGTTGGCTTCTCCTTTCCCATGGGGAGGTGGGCTGTGCTTCGGATACCTCAAGCATCTTGGAGGCTGACATGGGAACCCAGGAACTGTTTGTCATAAAGGATCTGCTCTCCATTTGCATTCATTAATTTCGTCTTTTCTACAACAAGTGGTGTTAATATAGCATAATTGACTTTTCCATTACACTGGATTAATTAATAGGAATCAATATGGTAGGAACATTAACAAGGTACAGAGCAATTAAAACCTTCCACAATTAGTTCCTATTGCCTTGCGTTTCTATCACGGAAGGAGAAAAACCAGCAAGGCCACCTCCAACATGCCCTCAGACTATTCCTGTGTGAGCAGAGCTTCTGTATCTCCTTCTCCTTCTCCTTTCTCCTTCTTCTTTGTGACTTGACAAAATCGGAAAAAACCATAGTGGGTTTTTTTTTAAGCTCCTTATTGGTATTTAATTGCTTTACACTGTTGTGCCAGTTTTTGCTATATGACAAAGTGAATCAGCTATATTCATACATATATCCCTATATCCCCTCCCTCCAGTGACTCCTTCCCACCCTCCCTACCCCAATCCTTTAAGCCAACACCCATCATTGAGCTGATCTCCCTGTGTTATGCAGCAGGTTCCCACTAGCTATCTATTTTACATTTGGTAGTGTATATATATCAATGCTACTATCTCACTTTGTCCCAGCTTCCCCTCTCCCCACCATGTGTCCTCAAGTCCATTCTCTACACCTGCATCTTTATCCTTCCCCTGCCCCTACATTCATCAGTACCGTTATTTTAGATTCCATATATATGAGTTGGCATACGGTATTTGCTTTTCTCTTTCTGGCTTACTTCGCTCTGCATGACAGACCCCAGGTCTGTAGTGTTTTATTTTACAGCACACCCATCATTTGGCGTCACTGGTATAAAAATGCTCCTCTACCTCCTCAGTCATGCAATAATGGTTTTTCCTTAGGGCTGGGTCATTTTTAAAGATATTTGTAATGGAGGATTTGCAGCCTTGTGTGGTAGAGCCAGGAATGTATCTACGCAGATTGCCAAGTGAATGTCGATCTCTTTGTCATCCCGCTGTCCTGCCACCTCCCCCTCCTCCAGAGGCGGCTGCCCTCCCACCAGCACTGAGCTGGAGAACCCAGGCTAGGAACCCTGCACGGCGCTGGCCTTGCAGGTGGCACTTTGCACGCTCCTGCGTCACATAGAGGCACAGTATGGGGATCAGAACCTGTGCCTAGGTGCTTGCTGTCGGCCTCTGATAAAGTTCCCCAATTGTTTCTCCTCCTTGCTTCCTCTCCACTGGTGTTGAGCCTCCTGGCAGGGATGGAGGGGGTAGAACTGAGGGACAGAGAGGAAAGGGACCAGTCCGAGTTCCCCCAGCAATTAGGGGACAGATCCTTGGGAAGAACCCGAGCCTCCTTCAGCTCAAAACTAGCATTTGAAAATAAATACCCAGCAGGTCCATTGGCAGCAAGATCTACATGATCCCAAATTTTGGTTGAAGATCAACTTCAGAAGACAAGACTGATCCTAGACTTACAGAGAACTATTATTAATTTCTTAATGCAGTGTGTATGGTTGAACTTCCTTTGTGTTGATTGCCTCTGTTTGATTTTTTCTCAGCTATTCCAAACTGTGGGTTTACATTTTGAGACTCAAAGGCACACAGACATGAAGAAGGAAGGCCTGCAGGAACACTGCCTGTGCCCACGGGCCTGTGTATCCGGGCCTGGGCGGCCTTGGCTGGGCTGCTGGGTGAGGCTGGGCCAGCTGGCTGCTTCGGGGACCGCCAGCCCTGCTGGGGCCTCCTGGCGTTGCCTGGAAACCATGCAACAATGCCTCCTGAGCAGCCCCTCGATGATCTTTTCTCTAGTGGCAACCCCTTCAATTATTTTATTTCCATTATATTGTGTTAATTAAATCAGCAAAAAAGAGCAGAGCACATACATGTCCCAAGTGGAGTGGCTGTGAAGGGTTAATCGGAATGGCCCTGGCAGCCGCTGGGTAAGCAGAGCAGTGGGCAAAGGGCGTTAAGATGGACCGTATTCCAACCGACCCAGTCTCTGGGGTCCAGCAGAAGCTCCCAGGCGTCACCTCTACCTACGTTTTGGTGTCTGTTTTTTCAGCTCTCTCAAACCACAGGCTGCCCTTGCTGGGTGCAAGCACAGGTGGGGCACTGGGGGGGGGGGGGGTGGGGCAGGAGGGAACTTTGAAGAACTCCTTATAGCTCACAGCCAGATTTTGTAGATGCACTATGCCTTGGTGGCTTAACTGGCAGTGACGAAAGATCTAGAAACATCATGTCCATACTCTTAGGCAGAGGTTTTGAAAACATCAGAATGTTTTGCTGCAATAAAATCTTGTACCAAATCCTCAAAATATAAGCCAGTTAATAGTGGGGGCCGCTTTGATGAGAGTCCGAGCTGGGGTAGGGGCAACATTCCCCTCGCTCCATCTTTGATGTGGCTGGAGTACAGTTTGAAAATCAGGTCCTTAGAGCCCCCTGAGGGGCACCAGAACCATGGATCATATCTGGGCTGTCTCGTGTGGCGTCTAGTGACCACACAGCTCTCCCATCTTGATGTTCTCAGGCATGTAGAAATAGGCGTTGAGATTCCTGGGAATTTCTGAAGTTGGAAACAGAGAGTATTCCCCAGCCTCAGTTTACTGGTTCATGTAATGGATATAAAAATTCTATGTGGCATCCCAGGCTCATAAACTTTAAGAACCAGTACAAAATGGCTAGTTCCAGGCCTGTGGTCATCACTCCTGGAAGACAACAGACTTTCTCTAAGGGGTGTTTCTTGAGGGATGTCTTTGTGTTTTAGTAAATTCTCAGAGATCACCTCCCTAACCTCTTCTTTTATGGTGGGGTAGTGAGGCTGCTGTTTCAGGCTATTACTTGACTCTTGCGCTTCTTTGCATTCTGCAGAGACCGGTCCAGCGGGCTTGGGGAACTGCAGCCTGCCTCTGGTCTTGTCCTTGACTCTCTGTGGGCAGGAGACAGAGCCTCCCCTTTCTGGCCTGTAGTTTCTTCCTCAGCCAAGCCGCGAAGGCCCTGCCATCCGTGATCCCTTACATCCCCTGCAGCTGTGGCATCCTCTCATTTGAATACCGTCAACAAAAATAGCAGTGCAACGCCTTCTGTTTAAAAGACTATGGAACAATTACTCTAAAGTTTACTTCCTGCTCTCTTGCGTTTCCAATATTGCAAATCTCCTCTGTTTTAAAATTAAGTTGTAAATGAGATTTGAGTTCCACGTCACTTACTTTCTTCTCTCTCCAAGAGAAAGAGTTGAATAACCGGTTAAAAGAAAACGCACACGTAACTGAAACTCAAAGAGGGTTGGAGGGATTTTCTTTCTCCTAATCTTGGTTACTGGGCTGGCCATCTGATCAAGCGTCCCCAGGCACCACTGTGATGGTGTCATTCTCCATCCAACACTCTTAGTAACTTCCCTCTTGTTTACGGGATAAAGTCCAAATACCAACACCATCATCATAGAAACAATAGAAAGTAGTTATAAAGTGCGTACTGTGGGCCAAGCATGTCATATATATTAAAAAAATTCTTCCAAACATGCTTTGAAGCTGATGTATCCACTTTACTGATCAGGAAAGTGAGGCACAGATAGGTTAAGTGACTCACTCAAGGTTTTACAGCTGGTAAGTGATGGACCATGATTCCAGCCCGAGCTGTCTGCTTCCAAAATTCTTTGTTCTTAATCCCTGAACTTGACTTACATATAACCTTTGGGTCACAAAGGAGGGTCTGAAAGGTCTGCTGGTCCAACTTCCTTTGTAATGCTCAAATCTCCTGCAAGCCTGTCTGACTGGTGCTTGTCCAGCTTGGTGATATTCCTGGTGATGGGGAGTTTCTTTCCTTTGAGGGCAATCAGTCATTCATTCAGTCCACAAACATAGATAGGTCCCATCTGAGCGCCAGGCCATAGAGATGAATATGTCACAGTTCCTTCTGCGGAGGGACTTGTAGACCAGAGCCCAACCTGTTCAGTCCTTGAACAGCTCTGGTTGCTAGAAAACTCTGCCTTTACTGAACTGGAAAAGATCTCCCTGTAACTAACATAATCATATAATTATTGTCCAAACCAGGATGCTGTTGAGAGAGAACAGCATCTCTTATAACAATTATGGTATAAATAATTATAAACTGGGCTTGTCTCCGCAAAACAGGGATGCACACCCTTAACCTACAATCCGTATCCTGGGTGCTTGGGTGGCCTCGGAGCTCACATCAGCCCTTCTGATGTTTGAAGACTGATGTCTAGCAGGCTCTGAGCCTCCTCTTCTCCAGCACGTGCTCAATCCTCACAGGCAGTCTCATCTCCTTAGTTTGCAGCCCTGCATTAGCACCTTGATCTCCTCTGAGTGCCTCTGAGATTCTGAGTTTGGCTTTCCGGTCTTGCCCTGATCTGGCTGCACTTCCGTCAGGAGGGGGGCAAGCCCAGGTACGCAGTGGAGGAGGCATGGAGAAGGCTGAATGTTTACCAGACATGTTTTGAAAGCTTGGTATTCAGACAAAAAGTGGAGAACAGAGGGGAGAGCTGTGTCAGGGTGGCTCTGTGGTGGACTGGAGGGCAGGGCTTAGAAAACCAGACAAAACAGTTTAGGGAGAGAGGTAGGAAAGATATGTTTCACCGGTATTTCTCAGGCTTAGAAAACTTTGGACAAACATGTTTGAGATCTTGTAACCTATCAGTCTGGAGACCAGACATCTCTATTTATCACTCAGTCAATCAACAAACATTTATGAACTGGCTGTTCTTTGCAGGGTACACAGATGCCACAGCCCCTGCTCTCCTGGAACTTAGAGTTTAGGTGGGGGCAGAGTGCTTGGGTAACACATGCCACAAAGGAAGCGAAGAAGAGGGAGCATCTAGCTCATCGCCCGCACCCCCCCAGTGGGGTGTGAGGACTGCTTTGCAGAGCAGAGGCTTAGCAGGAATTTTCCGGGCAGAGAAGAGAAGTGAGTGAGATTTCAGGAAGGGGGAACAGCATATGCAAGAGACAAGAGGCAAGAGGCACAGAAGAGTGTTGTGTGTTCAGTGGCTCCGTGTGTCTGGTTGGGGTGGGACTGACAGGACACGGGCAGAACCCGTCGGTGTGACTTGGATGCCATTGGAAACATTTGGGTCTGCACGGGGAGAGTCTTGGACAGCCGGGGACTGCTCTGCAAGATGGAACACTGGTGGGTGGATTCAGATGTCCGTGCAATGAATTCAGTGAGCACCAGCGTGAAACACAAACAAGAAAACGCTTCTAATTGAGGGCCGTGTTTTTCAAACGTGGCTTGGCCGCCCGCTGACTGTGCGCTCTGGCAGGAGCGGCAAGTGATACTTATCTTTCTTCAAGCTCCATTAATCTGCCCATTTCTTTCTGCTTCAAATTCCACTTCAAACACGCAAGAGCTCCTCAAATGCATCACGATATAAATGATTTATAACCCGATTGGGAGCCAGGGAGCCTCCCGTCAGGTGGTTGGGGTGGCTTGGGTTGATCCTGTTGACCTTGCAAGGTTTATAGAGAAAGAGAGAGGCTCTTCCCTCCTGCTCACACGTGCACATGTGCACACACACATGCACATATGTGCACACGCGTGAACACACTCAGCTGCCCAGCCCTTGCCTGTGTCTTCAGCCCCTCCTCGTGACCACATGGGGGCTCCTGGAAGAGACTGGCAACCCTGCACGAAGGCCAGGACTCCTGTCCCTTCCGTGGGGGGAAGCGAGCATCTTCCTGCATCATCTCTCCTGTGTCTGATGACACCAACACCAGTGTTTACTGAGCATCACTATATGCCTAGCACTGATGGGCAACACCCTCTAAGTTAGTGATATTAAGCAAGTCAAGAATGTGTTATCTCCCTTTTTGGTGAGGGGAAACCGAGGTATAGAGATCTTAATTGACAGGCACCGATTTACACTGACCCAGCAAGTGGTGGGACAGGGATTCGAACCTGTGCCGGTGGGGCCCTTTCATTCTACCCCAGGGGCTAGCAAGTGGGTGCCGCCAGTCCACCTCCTCTTGTACAGACTTGGAGTTGGGATGAAGAGGCTGAATCACTGCCATTGCTGTGAGAAAGGTTTTGAGACGGATGGACTGGATGTAGAGCTCGCTAATTCACTTGTCCACCAGGCTTTTTGGGGGGCCTGCTGGAGTGTTGGATTCAGCGGGGGCAGAAGGGAGGGTGCAGAGACAAATGATGCGGCCGAAGCTCTCAGAATGTTAACCCAGCGAAGAGGGAATTACGGAGAGGACCCAGGGCTGGTTCCAGCCACTGAGGAGGGCTGTGGGGCTTGGGGTCAGGCCTTGCTCAGGTCAGAGGGGCTTTCCAGAAGAGGTAGTGACCTTGGAGCAGAATTACGGGCTGGGTTCCTTGGCTGGACAAGAAGGGAAGGTGTCCCAGTGGAGGGAACAGTTGTGCAGAGGCGAAGAGCTCATACAGAGCTTGGGGCCTGGGGAGGGAGGGCTGTCCCATAGTTTATTGTTCAAGTTGGGACTTTTTATCCCCAATTTTTTATTTTTAAAAATTTCATACTACATGAAAGTTGAAAGAATATACAATGAAACTTGCATATCTTGTATCTAAATTCAGCAGTTAACATGTTTCCATGTTGATTTCTCAATCTCTCTCTCTCTCTATTAATATACATGTATATTCGTATGTATGTATGTATGTATATATGTGTACATGATGCATGTACATGCTTTTATATATAGATACATTCTCTTCGCTAAACTATTTGAAGATAGATTGCAAACATAGCATTTTGCCCCTACAATTTATCATCTGTCTATAAAATGACAATAGCATCATTTCAGTGTTGTTCAAAAGATTGATGCAATGCACTCTGTTCAAAGAGCCTGCCATGATGCCTTAAATATAGCAGGTACTCAATAAAGGTAGCTCTTCCATTCCCTCCTTGAGAGTTTGGGCCTCATGTAAATGGGGAAGGAAAATGCTCCTGGGGGTGCTGCCAGGTGGGAATGCGAGGTCCCTAGAGAAGGTGAGAGAAGGAAGGATCTGAGGTCAGAGCTTCCCGGTCACCTGACTTGGGAGCCCACGTGTCCGAGATGCATTCTCCTCGGCTCTGTATCCAGTAGACCTCCAGGTTCTGGTGATTCTCCCTTGAAAAGCCTTCTGAACCCATGCTTTCCTTCCGTCATTGGCTCCGGCCTCATCCTGTGGTCTGGCATCGGCAGTAGCTGCATCCATTTCTGGTCTCTGTGCTCCTCCACTTAGCTCCTCTGATGACAGGTAAGCATCCAAACTGTTCACAGGACCCATAGGTGAAAGGATGAGTGAATTGGTGAGCAGCCTCCTCCCTGACCTCCCGGCCTCCATCTCTCCACCTTGACCACGCTCCACATTTGTGTCAGGCTCAGACATCCGAGGGATGGGAGGCTTCTTGGCCACCCCTGATGAGTGGAGCCCAAATGAGCCAACTCCAAGGGAAGCAGCAAGGGAAGCAGAGGAGTTATGATGGAAGCCACTTCCTGTGCAGCAAGGTTTCCTGCTACAGCTCCGGGCACATAGGGCCTGGTGCCACCCAGCAGGATGGAGTGAGAAGCTGTTATAAGGACCCAGTGCAGGCATCACATGCAGCAGGACAAACAAAGTCCAGTCCCCTCCCCATGGGCGGGTGCAGCGGCTGCATTTCCCCACCCACATATCAAAGCATGGTCAGTAACACGAGGCAGACAGAGCTTGAAAGAGACTCTGCCCCTCCTTCCTCGTTACTCCTGTGATATTGGGTAAGGCTTAACTTTCTCGAAACCTCAGTTTCTCTCCTGTGAAATGGGTTTCCTTTACAATCTCACAGGGTCTCGAGGAGCCACTGAGACTGGCAAAATGGCATATTTGGTGTGGAACCCAGCTTGTTGGAAATACTTGGTAAATGACAGCTGTGGTTGATTCTTTCTGTCCTGACTTGGGGTTTTGTTTTTCTGAAATACCGATTATACATCAGAATGTAGGAGATCAAAATGTTTGGTTCCTGAATCCATGAAGATGTTGCCCCTGGAACCAGAAAGACACCTTTAAGCATTAGCTTCTTTAAGGGAAGAGAACATTCCAGCCTGGTTGTAAGAAAATACCCACCTTCAGCTTTAGGAGAAATTGCCATGGAGCTTAGAGGATCCAGTTGGGTGATTCTGTGCCAGCCCCTCAGAAATCCAGGTGGCCCTGGATTCCTAGCTCTGTGGGCTGTGAACTTCACTCTCGAGACGGGAAGGGTGGAAGTTTATTGGACAGTATGTGTGTGTGTGTGTGTGCGTGCACGCATTGTAGAGAGACCTCTGTCCCCTCACCTCTCACTGAAATGAGAAGTACAGGTATTTCCTGGACTTACTGCTGCAAAGAGCATCTTTAATCCTTGGCAAAGGGATTGTTGGAAATGAATGCTTTGGAGTAGTGGGGCCAGACTTAGGACATGGGATCTTTAGGAAAGGCATGGATGACCCCTCAACTGGTGGCGGTAGAAAGATCCTCTCCAACAAACATATGGACACCAAGTGGGGAAAGCTGGGGGTGGGGGGGTTGGGTGGGATGAACTGGGAGAGTGAGATTGCCATATACACATTACTAATAAGAAAAACAAATCAAATTATACACTTTAAAAATATGCAGTTTATTGTATGTCAATTGTATCTCAATAAAAGTTCTTAAAAAAAAAGAACTTGCCCCCCCCCCCCCCCCAAAAAAAAGAAAGATCCTCTCCATGCCTGAGCCTCAAAGCGCACAGTGTCGTGTGTACTGAGCATCTAGCCTGGACTTGCTGAGGATCAGCACTTGCCTTGTAACATCTCATTTCATTTACACACCCCTTGTAGGGCAGACATGGTCATTCCTCTCGCAAAGGGGGAGGACTTGAGTCTCAGAGAGGGAGAGCGACTTGCACAAGTTCTTACAACCATGAAGCCATGAAGCTGCTGTTCCAGCCGTTGGTCTGACTCTAAAGCCTGTGCCCATTCTAGCGCTTCCAGGTGGCTGTGGATTCTCTCACTCTGAGCTTGGGCTACAGTTTCCACGTGGGTGAAACAGACATGAGCTGACTTTGGCTTGATTAGAGGTTTACAGTTCATTTGAAGTTGATCTTTACATTCAGTCATTGAGAGGACTGGAAATGGCACAGGAAAAAGACACAAAACATTGCTCCAGGACTCCCTCTAAAATCCTTTATGTGTCAGTGAAAACTGCCCACAAACATGCATCATATTCTCATGAACACATTTGCTCAGTCAAGAAGATAGAGTGGAAAGAGCATTGAGCTGAGAATCAGGACACCAGCGGGCTGGCTTCTAACTGGCCGAGGGAACTTATCCCTTTTCCTCTCTGAGCCTCCGTCTCCTATTCTGTAAAATGGGGATGATAAATCCTAACTCATCTACCTGGAGAGGGGGTTGAGAGAATCAAAACAAGCGATGAAGGTCAAAGCGATGTGTAAACTCTGAAATGCTGTGCCCCTGGGAGGCATTATTGAGAGACTCCTTGAACCGTGTGGGGGATTTCCTTAAGCGGGTGTGCAGCTGTCACCTTAATCTGGAATAATGTCGGCAACATTTCAGATGTTGCCATTTACTTTTGGCTGCTGCTTTCTGGGTCTTAACCCTAACCCTCACCCTAATCCTCACCCCACCAGGACCGGCAGCCTCAGAGCCTCCTGAACCCTAGTCCCAATCTCTCAGTTCCAGTGACTCTTTTCCTGCAGTCTCAGGATCTCTTGGAGCCCATTTGCCTGAATAAAGAAGTTCAGGCTTTGTCCCTTTCCAGGCTTATTTCCCGCTGAGCCCAGAGCCCACCTTCCCAGCAGCTGCCATGGTGGTCGTGGTGTGAATGGGCCTCTGCGTTCCTGCCCCTCACACAGGGGGCTGGGAGCAGCGGCCTGGCACGGGGTGGCAGCAGGGGCCAGTGGATCTGCCGGGGGACCCCCGGGCCCTTCTTGGGGGCCTGGATAGAATGGGCCTCCCCATTCTGTCTGCCTTTCTTATTGGGCTATAAAAAGGAGACAGAGAAGTTACCAGGTGTGTCAATGCTTTATCATTTTTAAAGCCCAGCGCAAAAATTAGCATCATTATTTGTTACACACTCTGATCACTTTAGGCTCTTCCCCTTTAGAAGAACCACCGAAATAACAGCTCAAATGATTCACAAGATGTCAACTGACAAGTTCTAAACCACAGATGCGATTGCTAGCATACACTACCCTACTGCATGTGGCAGAAGGCTGGAATGGGCTGGCTGGTGGAGGAGACAATGAAACTCTTTTCTTAAAGCTCTTTAAGAACCAAAGACTTGTATCTTTCTGGACACTTCTGGTCCTGTGTGGTGATGGATCTCAAAGGCTGGGGAGGGTTCCTTCGACCTTCTGCCCCCCAAGAACTGATATCAATTCCAGATTTAAAAAAAGACCCATTTTTCATCAAGAATAATAATTTTGTAGGGCAATTTCCCTTTGCAAACAGTATTATCAACAATGTTTTCAAAACACCATAATCTTTATCTTGGTGGCACTGAGGGAAAAAATCAGTCCATCACACATCCATCATCTACACAGGCCAGTCCCCTTTCTGAGACGTGAATTAAATTTGAGCGATGTTCGCTGTGTGCCAGGCCTCTGTTAGGCTCAGAGGAAGATATGGAAATAAATCATGACAGTTCCTGCCTGTGGGGAGTTGGCTGTCTAGTAAGGGACACAGGCTGTATCCGGAAATGTTTATAACAGAATTAAAAAGCACTTTGGGAGCAGTGGCTGGGGTAATGGGGGAGGTGTGGGTGGTTGATTATTTTTAATTAGAAGGTTTGGAAAAGTCTTCCTAGGGGAAGAAGCATTTGAGATGGGCCTGAAAGGATGCTAGGATTTCAGTAGGTGGACAGGGGCAGGGTGGGTGTGAAGGGCATTTCAAGAGGAGGAAAGTGTCCACGAGGCAAAGACTGGGAAAGGCCAGAGCATATGGGGTTAATGGTAAGCCTTCCAGGTGGGCTGGAGGGGAGACCCTTGAGGGGGCTGCAGCAGGGATGGAACCGGAAACATATACTGGGTCCAGCTTCTGGAACGGCTTGTGGGGGCGGAATTAACCCACTCACTCCTGCCTCCCGCCTGTGCCAGGTTCTGTCCTATATGGTAGGGATTCCAAAGCGAAAAAATTCACAGTCCTATCCTCAGCCTACAGATTAGTTGTGGGAGATAAAAAATGAAAAAAAATGAAAGAACTATAATAATACAACAGGACAAATCCTATGATAGAGATAAGACCAGAGGAGGAAGCGACTGTTCTGACCTGAGAGGGAAAGCTTCAGAGAAAAAAGGTCACCTTCACACTGAGTCTTGAAGGAGGATACGAGTTCAACCTCATTTTGCTTGGATTTCTGTTCACCCGTGGGTCCTCAACGGAGGGTGACTTTGCCTCCCTGGGAACATCTGGCAATGTCAGGAGACACGTTTGGTTGTCATGACCCGAGGCTGGGTAGCTATTGTCACGGTAACACTGTGTAACAAACCACCCCCGAACTCAGTGACTGGCAACCACAAATACAAGCAAGCGTTTGTTTTCCTTTTGTAGGGATGTCTGGGTCAGACAGGGCCATTCTGCTTCAGGCTGAGGCAAGACTGGGCTTGGCTCTGAGGCTTCAGATCAGGTTCAGGTCAGTCCCACAAGTATCCTAATTTTCTTGTACCCACCTGCTACCTGGCATGTTCATCTCTCGGCAGATCACAGGGGTGCAAGAGGTACGTGCACCTGTATGAACATTTAAAGTCTCTGCCTCATGTTAGTTCTCATCCCATTGGCCCAACGCAAGGCATCTGATGCAGTCTGGACCAGGGATGATGGCACAGGTACCCCACCCTGATGGGGAAGCAGAAGAATGAACACTTGCTGAACAAGGGGACAGCTGTCTTCCTCCTTTTACTTTAAATCAAGGAATAAACCCTCCCCCAGAACCCTCAGCGTCACATTGTCTCATGTCCAGCCCAGAACAATCAGTGGGAAAGGGAAATAGAGTCATAATGACGGATTAGAACCATCACGATTCAGCCCCTGGATCAGGACCCTCTTTCGCTGAACCCTGAACGGACCTGGGCTCCTGGCAGAGTGGTACTGGGGGTGATCACTGTCGAGCTGGCCACCGACACTGCCTGCCCCAGCCACTGACTCTGACTACAGCTAAGTCCCTTTCCTTCTCGGGCCTACAGCTGGGCTGGAAGATCTCTGCAGACCTCATGTCTTGTGGGGTACGTGCCAGCATGACACTTTGCAGGCATGACTTGCTGAAATACTTTTACCTGCTCGCCCCCATCACACCAGCCAGCCAAGAGCACCCTTGCTTCAGACATTGGCTGCATAAGGCAACCCCATGCTCTCCGGCCCCTGAGAGGGTCTCGTGTAAAGAGCTGAACCTGTGTGTGTGTGTCTGTCCTTCCAGACCTGCCAGCAAAAGCTGCTCCTTGTGAGACACCGGCCCTACAGCTGTCACAGCACGGGTGCCACCTCAGAGGGGCTGCCCTTCCACTGCTTGCTTTGCTTGGGACTTCTGTTCCTACAAGGAGATCTCACAGCTTCCCTGACTTGGCAGGAACTTGGAAAACCAAAGAGCCTTGAATTACCCTGAACCTGCCTCTTTGGGCTTCAGATTGTTCACTTAGAAATATTCTACATGATGATAGATACTGTGGCAGACCTTCCCCTGCAGGAAACTGGATGAGAGGCAATGCACATCTGGACAAAAGTTAGTGTGCTTCAACCTCCTTGATCCGCCAAGGCTTTCTCTGGGCATCTCTTCGCCCTAGGAGGTCAGGGATTCTCCTGTGAATTCCTAGGCAGGGGCCCCCAGGGGAGGCAGGAGCCTAGGTCCTAATCCAGCAAGGCCTCTACATTGCTGTGTGACTAGGTCTTGTGGAGCCTGAAACTTTTGTAATTTGGGGAGCTTTTTCTTAAAAAGTGAATGAAAATTTATAAGTGCTTCCTTAGGTGATGGGGCAGTGATGGTTAATCTTCCGTGTTGACTTGGCTGGGTCCTGGGGCCCAGGTATGTGGTCATGCATAATTCTGGATGTTTCTGTGAAGATGTTTTTGTTTTTGTTTTTGTTTTTTTCCATGAGATTAATATTTAAATCCGTGGACTTTGAATAAAGCAGATTGCCCTCTATACTGTGAATGGGCCTCATTCAAGTGATAGAAGGTCTGAATAGAAAGAAGACTGGCCTCTCTGGAGGAAGAAAGAATTCTGCCAACAGATGGCCTTTGGCCTTGAATTGCAAACCTTCACTAGGTCTCCAGCCTGCTGGTCTACCCTGCAGGTTTTGTACTTACCAAGCTTTTACAGTTATGTGATTCAGTTTCTTGAAATGCAACTCTCTCTCTCCCCCTCCCACCCCTCAACACACACACACACACACACACACACACACACACACACACACACACACCTCCCCCTTCTATTTCTCTGGAGAACGCTGAGTAATACAAGGACCCTGGAAGTGTCTCGTGCAAGTGAGGGGTCCCAATGCCTGAAGAAGATCATTATCTTCACTGTAAAATTCTCCCTGTGAGTGGTCCCTGCTCTGGTCCTCAGCTTTCTCTCCTTAACGTGGTGAGAGTTCGGCCCAGATGATCCCTGGGCTCTTCCCAGCTCGGACTGTAGGGACAGGGCTCCAACACGCACACTGGCTATGTGGCCATCACTCACGCCTCCAAATCTTTGTGGCCTTCCTCAGGTAGTGAAAGGTCAGGGTCTCTGGGCTTGTCTTCCATGTCCCCCACGGCCCACGGCCCATGCAGTTTAAGTGGCAAGAGGCAGAGCCGAGAGAATGCTCACCCCAGGCGCTATCAATGGGCTGCAGAACCCTGGGCGCGGCCATGGTTTTTTTATTCATCTGAGCTCTTGTTGGTTCTCTCCGTTCTGAGTGCCACTGCCTCTAGTTTGAGGGTCACACAGAAAAGGATGTGTGGAATTCGTGATTCTGAGCTATAATGACACCCCTGCCAAGGTCCGATTGTGGCCTGCCTGTTTCTACTAAGAGACTATCCCTTCTAAAGAGGCATCATGGAATGGACAGAGCCCTGGCGTGGAGTCTGGAGAGCCGGGTGCTACTTTGGGAGGGTCGCCCACTGGCCACAAGACCCCGGGGCCTCAGCAAAGTCCTTGGGCTTCGCTGGATGGTCTGAGGTCTTTCCAGAAGTCACATCCATGGACGAATCTCGCAGCTTGCTCTGCTGCCCCCACGTGCTTGATCACTTGACCCTTCTGAGAGGACAGCAGGAATGGAGAAAACTTTCGGCATTGACCTTGGAGCTCTTCTTGTGGGGGGTGTGGATTCACCCCCAAAAGTCCAACACGAGAAAACAAACAGACAAACAAGGAAGCAGGCCAATGAACACATTTGCTCGTTTAAAGTTTTGTGTACAGCTCTTGTGATTTGGTGTGTGTGTATGTGCGTGTGTATGTACACGTGCATGTGTATGTACACGCGTGTGCAGGCATGGGGGTAGGGAGGAAATGACCTTTGCCTGGCTTGGGTGCATTATACAGGAACCCCGCCTTTGCACAAGCCTCTAGCCAGCAGCCAGCTTACGGGATCCAGGAGAGGGTCATCGGGCCTTTATCATCAGAGGAAGAATTCCTCCGTCTGGCTGGAGGAGACAGTGCATGAAAAATGGTGGCAAGGGGTCAGGAGGCGAAGGCAAGTGAGAAAACACTTTCATCTATTATCCCGGGGTCAATGGGCTCCCATCAGGGAACCCTGAGGCCGCCACGAATGGCCCATGGCAGGACGGGCCGCATTGTGTGGCTGCGGCCCCGTGGACCTGACAGGGCAGCTCGCGGGCCCGAGCCCCACAACACAGTGCCCCATCGCGGGACAATAGGGCCTAAGAAAGTGGTGGGTGGCTCGCCTCCCAGCAGCCTGCTTCTCCTTATCAAAGGGCTTTCACGGGGAACGCCCGGCCGGCTTGGGAAGGAGGGAGAGCCGTTTGTGCAATACCAGGGAGGCATTCCAGACTCATTCCAAAGTCCCCGTCATGGCGATTAGGTTGGCCCGGATTGAATTTCATCCCGAACCAGTGTGGGTTTCTCAGCTGCTGCCGCTTCTTAGAAGTCACACATATTCTTCGAATTGAGTCATTTTTGTTTGAAAAACAACACATTCCTGTTTAAATAAGGCCCAAATCTTATACTGCCAAAGAGACACACATTCCCTCAAAAGAAGTTGTTGGGAGGGCTGCCCGTGTCCATCCAGCTACAGCAGGCGCCAGGCATTGGGAGCTCGCTCCTGGTTTGAGCAAACCTACAGCCTTGCCCTCTTCCTGGCACTTTCTTGTCAATAACCCACGGCTGTGTGTTTGAAAATACCCCTCAAAGTAGTTGTGAGTCTGCCATTGTGACTCCCTTGATTGAATTAAGGCTGGTTTGCTTTCCATGTCTATAGAAATATGTCTGTCGACTGGGTGGTGAGAACTGGTATTTGCACAGTAACCCCCATGCTCCCTGCCACCCGAGCTTGGGGATCGGGCCTGGAAAAGAAGTGGGCAGAGGCCAGAGATGTGATTTTGTGGCACTGTCATCACATCTGGGATAGACCCTCAATCCTAAGGACCCATTCAAGACACCCCTTATTGTGTAAGGACCAGGCACCACTGAAGGTTTCTTCTTTCCTGCACCATTTTTGCACAGGTGGCTGGATTATTGTCCTTGAAATTCAGCTATACGCACACTACCCTCCAGTTTGCTAGAAGAACCAAGAAATTTCCTGGAGAAGTCACGAACTCAAATGCATCTAGGTGTGAAGTGGTCTCTAGGACAATAGGGAGGGTGGGGTCTATTAAAAATGCCCTAAAGGCTTCACATTCACTGTTTGGTCGTTGTTGGTTGTTTGTTTATTGTCGTTGTTGTTTTTTAACACTTGGATACCAGACAGTTGCTGTGGATCAGGTTCAACCTGCAGGAGGTAGTGAGTTTGTGAACTTAACCTAAATGGAAAAAGTCCAACATTTCACCTTCACATGCAGGATCCACCACTGGCTTCCTTCTCTGACCTTCTTGCCCACAGTCACCCTGTCAGCACCCTCGCTGTTATTGGCATCTGCCTGACAGGAGTTTTGCTTCCTTCCTCCTTGACCCTGGTTCTGCTTCCTTTTTGCTGGACCACTTTGTCATCTGGCTAGCCCAGCTCAGATCTCATGATGCTCCCTCAGGGCAGGGGCCTAATTTTATTGTCTCCATCCCTTCACTCTTCCAAGGACCTACTAGAAAGCCTGGCTCATAATGGATGCTCGGTGAGCCTTATGATTTGATTGATTTTATTTGGTTGTGTAATCTATGTTTCTTTTCCAGCTCCACCGTGAACATGATCTGAAGGTTGAACTTGAAAACATGAGAATAGTTTTAGCAGGGGGTATAGCTCAGGGGTAGAGCATTTGACTGTAGAAGAGTTTTATCAGTTGCTGTTTTGAACTGGGCTTTGAATGTGAAGTTATCTTGCTTATATCATACCTTGATGTTGCCCTGTTGGTCTGACACTGTTGGTCTACACAGCTCTCTGGCTGAGTTCACTGCTTCTCTGATCCCCTGTGTCCTTCTGCTGCCACCCAGCTGTAAGCTTCAGGGACAGGCGATGGGTCTCAGATGCTGTTTTCCTTACCATTTCTTATCCAGGTGCCTAGTGTTTTCTAATTTTTTGATTTGTTATAAGCAGGCAAGTTTAGGTGTATGCCAAATTGTGATGGAATATTAATTAGCTTCTGGAAGAAATTCAGATTGTCCCAGGCCTATTAGTTCCTGGGAAGCATCTGAGCCTTGAAGGGGGAGTTCCCCAGGTACCTCCTTCTGGGACTTTTGTGGGAAGATACAACTCATGAAAAAGTTCTGAATCTTGCTGGTCTTCTGATTGAGTGGGTCTAAGGGACTCTCTGGGATTATTCTTTGATGCTTAGAAGGATAGATGTTGGCTTGGAGGTCACTGAGACTCTGTGCACCTGGGAAAACTCAGTCTTAGAAAGGAAACACGACTTAGTCACTCATTCCTTTATTTAAGAAACAGCTACTGAGAACCTATAGAGGAGAACAGAGACTCATGGTGCTGGCCTCATGGATTTCAATTCTGGAGATGAAAGATGGATAGAAAACAGGTTATGAGTTCTTAAAAAAAAAAAAAAAAACCCAGATTGCTGTACAGTGATGGGGCAGGAGGGGGCTTAGGAGGCAGAGATCTGCTCCAACTAACAGACCGTTCATAAAAGAAACTCTGAGAAGGAGACCTTTGAGGTAAAGCCTGGAGGAGGAGCACAGGTAGGTCAGGTAAGGTGCTGAGAAGACTGTTCTAGGTAGAGGAACAAGCACAGGTAAATATTCTGAGCTGGGAAGGAGCCTGGCGTCTCCTAGGAGTGTGGGTGGAGCTTAGTGAATAAGGGAGAGAGAGTCAGGAGGTCAAGGTGGAGAAGCAGGAAGGGGCTGGATCAGGTGGGCCTTTGTAGGCCAATGGGATGAGTTTGGATTTTGATTTTAAACGTAGTGCACAGTTCTTGGAGAGTTTTGAGACGAGAACTGATATTTTAAAAGAATCTGACTCCTTTGGGGAAAGTAGAGTTAGTTGTCCATGGGAGGCTGTTGCAGTCGCCCCGCTGAGAGGTGGGGGGCTGGACAAATGGACAGACCCGGGGTACCTTGGGATCAGAGCCGAGAAGACTTGCTGAAGGAAAGAGGTGGAGGTGGGGGAAGGGAAAGGGTCACGATGACCGGTCTTTTGGCTGGAGCAGCTGGGTGGTGACGGGGTTCAGGACCCGCTACCCTACAACAGCGCACCTTGGGGTGGGATGTTTCAGGCCGAAGGAGGCTGGGAAAACAGGAGAATCAGGCGAGTCACACTGATCTCCTTGAAATGAGTCATAAAACCCTATCGAGAGTGGTGCCGTCCCCTGCCTCAGAGGAAAGGAGCACCCTTATCTCCAAAGACAAAGGGACACCGAGAAGAATCTTAACAAACAGGATTTGCTACGGTTCCCCCATTTTACTACACTTATCCTACGCCTTAATCTGTCCCATTCCTCCACAATTGTCCACTTTTTGTCAAACAAAGCATAAAAATACTCAGGTCTAATCAATTCTCTGGGTCTTCAGTTCCTTATGAAGTGTCCTCTGTCACATAAAACTTACATGAAATACATTTGTATGCTTTTCTCCTGTTAATCAGTCTTTGTCAGTTTAATTTTCAGACCCAGCCAAGGACCCTAAGAGGGTCAAGGAAAACTTTCTCATTCCCTACAGGGGACAGTGGTGTGTTGATTAAAATGGGAGAGATTGGAGTAAGAGCAGGTTTGGTGATGGAAGACGGGACAATAAATACTTTTGGTTTAGGAGCGTGTTTCATCTGAGATGCCTACTGGCTATCCAAGGGAGAGATGTCAGGCATACAGTTAAATATGTGCCAGAAGCTTAAGACAGGGGCCTGAGCTGGAGAAAGGAATGGGCACCCTGTAGCTGTGGAGGCAATCTGCTTTTCAATATTCATTTCTACTATTCCTTGTAATAAGAACTCCACTCAGATTAGAGATGACATCCCTCAGGTTCCCTTGTAGCTAGGCATGGCTGTATTTCAGCCATTGAAACACAATCACAGAGGATGATCCTTAAAAAGGAGGTGCCTTTTTACTATCTTTCCCCTTCCTCTATTCTCATGTTTGGAAACTGTCTGTGATGGCTGGTGCTCTAGCAGTCATCTTGGATCAGGAGGATATGAAGTCCATATCTTAGAGAGGGTAAAGGAGGAAAATGGAGAAAGTCTACATCTTTCATAATTGTGTTGCCTTTATACCAGCCCTAGATGCCTATATCTGGATTTTCTTTACATGGGAGAAAAATAAACTTTTCTCTTTTTTTCTCTTTTTAATTTTATTTTCAAATTAACATGCAGTAAATTTCATCTTTGGGGTAGTATGAAGTTTAAAGAATTTTAATGTGTGTGTGGATTTGTGTAGCCACCAGCAAATGGATCCAGCATAGTTCCTTCACCCCAAAGAACACCCTTGTGCAATCTCATTGTAGCCACACCCTCCCTGCAGCCTGACCTACCTGGCCATCAATGATCTGTTCTCTATCACTACAGTTTTGTCATTCTGAAAATGTCATACAAATGGACTGGATTCTTTCACTCAGGAAAATGCATTTAACATTCATCCATGTTGCTGTGTGAATCAAAAGCTTGTTCCTTTTCATTCGTGAGTAGTATTTCATTGTGTGAATGCATAGCAGTTGAGCTTTCCATTCAAATGTTGAAGAACATTTGAGTTGTTTTCAGTTTTTGGTAATTGTGAATAGAGCTACTAAAAACATTCATGTAGAGATTTTTGATTTTAAGTTTTTATTTTCTAGGGTAAATATCTAGGGGTAGGATTTATGGTTTAACTGTACAAACATAAAGTATATATTTGACTGTAAGAAAGGGTCAAACTACTTTATGGGGTATCTGCATTATTTTGTATTCTTATTAGCAAAGGATGAGAGAGTTATTTGCACCACATCCTTGTCAGCGCTTGGTAATGTCAGAATTTTGTATCTTAGCCATGTTAGTAGGTTTGCAATGTTATCTCTTTGTGGTTTTAGTTGGCGTTTCTTTAATGGCTAATGATACTGATTATCTCAAGTGCCTCTTTGCCTGAGCTCAGAAGGGCCCTGTGCTTTGTTTAATGGACTGTTGCCATTTTGAAGCTCTTCGTATTTGAACAAGGGTCCCACATTTTCATTTTGCAGTGGGTCCTGCAAAGTATGTAGCCAGCCTTGCCTGTGCTGTGTCCAGACAGCAAATAACAAAGGCAGCAACAGAACTTGGCCATCTTTGTATACTACTGGCTGTCCTGGCCAACAGACTGGGCCATTTATTTTGATTACAGAAAAATAAATCCTTACAACGTACCTACCTTCAGAAATTCATTAGACAAACAGTCCATCCAGAGTTGCTGGGTGAATATCACTCTTCCCATCCTTTGCAATCCCTCTGTATTTCTCTAGTTCTCTTTTGCTTGGTTAGATTTTACCTGACAGAATTGCAACCCCACCATTCATAAATACAAGAAATGTTTGTTGCTGGTGGTGAATAGGAATTCTGTTACCAGAAAAACATTAAAAGGATGCTATATCAGACAGAATGCTGCTCCTTTTACTTACTTATTTGCATTTGATCCTCAGAGCTCTCTCTCTCTCTTTTTTTGGCCATGTGACATGCAGCATTTTAGTTCCCCAACCAGGAACAGAACCTGTGCCTCCTGCAGTGGAAGCTCAGAGGCTTAACCACTGAACCACTAGGGAAGTCCCACTTAGAGCTCAATTTAGCAATGTGAGAACTATAGCCCAGAGAAGCTAAATATTCTTTTTACTAAATCATACTGCCTGGCTTCATTATCAGGGAGTCTTTCTGAACTCACCTATTTGAATTCCTGATTTTCTCTGCTGGAGAGCCATGGGTATTTTGGATATTTTTAATCATCTGGATATTGCAGACAACTTTCCTAAGAAAGCTCACATGGACTTCCCTGGTGGTCCAGTGGTTAAGACTCTGTGCTTCCACTGAAGGAGGCACAGGTTTGATCCCTGGTCAGGGAAGTACCACATGCTGCGCTGTGCGGCCAAAAAAAAAAAAAAAAAAAAAAAGAAAAAGAAAAAAAGAAAAGAAAAAAGCAAGCAAGCAAGCTCTCATTCCTTTCTTATTGATACTTTGAACATCTTTGCTGCATTGCTAGGTGTGGTTATTGCATCAAGAGTTTCAACTATCTTGGAGTGGACTATCTGAAGGAGTCCCAGTATCCCTTCAAGTGATGGAGATCTACATGAAGAAAGCTATTCATGAAGCTGGGAGTCTCTTTTTCTGCTTGGAAAAGGAAGCTTTGTACATTCTTCTATTTTGGTTCATAACTGCCCTCAAAGAGGGAGGAATTGGGCAGAAGGGACAGGGCCATAGGTATTCTGGGAAACGGAAGCAGGCGGCATTGGGCCATGGACTGGCCCGCTCCGCCCTGCCCTTCACCCAGATTCCTCCCTGCTCCCTGTGCTCTTTGGGAAACTGGCTTCCAGAGCCTGACACATGTTTCTTTGTCTGGCCCCAGCTGTTAGAATCTGTCTTCATTCATTAAGCAGGAAGGGAGTTCTCCGAACTGCTTCTGCAGTATGATGCCACGGAGCAGACACTTAGACCTTGAGTATTCCAAGTCAGAGATGTCAGAACAAGCCAGGGGGCCTGCCTGAGCTGTGCAAGCCTCAGGCTGACGCTAGATGCTTCTCTTTAGTCCCTGTGATAGCATGCACCATAGATGTCACTATCTTCATTTTACAGAAAAGGAAACTAGAGGCTCAGAAGGTTGTGGAGCATCTCAGAGCTACATCCTCAGAGAAAATAGGATACAAGCCCTGATTGGCACAGGTCAGGTTTCTCAGAACACTCGACTCACTGCTATTCATACCAACAGAAACCTGCAGCCATCTTTCCTGCTCTTGAAAAGCAAAGGGCTCGTCCTTAGGAAAGAACCGTGTCATCTTTGGGGAGAACACTGGTTTTCTGGGGCCAGGCTCCTGTCTGGAGGCCTGGTTCGCCTCTCTGCTGGGAGGAACCTCCCCGCTCAGCCTGGTGTGGAGGGGCTGCTCCGTATTGTCACCGATAATTGTACAGGCCCATTCATCAGCGGGAATCTTATTTCAAACAGCTCTCCGACTCTAATGGCACGAAAAGCATGAACTAAGCACAGTTTAATGAATTCTGATCTCACAGGCAGAGGCTGTCTGATCAGGGACAACTGTGCTCACACACGAGGCAGGAAAAATCATTCCAGTGCGAGGAGCAAGGATGCATTCCAATGATGTGTTCGTTGCTTCAAGATGGATAATTTGTTTTTCAGCAAATTCACTGGAGACGTCCGTTTTATCCGTGACTCACCCTCATCCTTCTGGCAAAGTGTACCTTTTTACCTGGAGAGCAATAAAGCCCTCTGATCCCATTCAGGACAGAAGGAAATGAGCCACTTCACTTTTCACCTAACAACTGTACCTTAGACTCTTGCAGGTTTTTATGGGAAATCTTAAACATCTTAGCAAATCCATATAGGCAGCCTAATCACCCAGTCGTCTCTGAGAAAAAGCCGGGAGGAAGATCGCCATCTGAACTTCAAGGAAAGAAGTAAGAAGCAGGAGAACTGAATGTGCCTCATCTTCCTTCAGTTAGAGAGTCCAGAGGTCTACATCCTGGGATGATGTCATCATCTTCTCAGGGCTGCTGTGAAGGAGAAGTGAAGGTACCGCCCAGAGATGGAGTCTCTGGGATTCAGGGGGTGGGGTCTGCCCAGAGCCAGGATCTTACCAGGAAATTGGCAAGGTTCTGTCTCATAAATCATCTCATTTGCAACTTACAACTTCTCCAGAGGCAGGAAGGTTGCCCTCATTTTAGAGATGAAGCTACCATGACACAGAGATATCAGGCAATGTGCACAGGGTCGCAGGGTCAGAGGATGTCCCTACACTCCAAGTGGACCATTGACATTTAAGACAAGCCCCTTCCCCTCTCCAAGCCCCAACTGTCCCATCTGTAAAGTGAGAAGGCAGGGCTGTGTGAACGCTAGATACTTTTTATTAACATATCATAAAACTCTCTCTTTTTTTTTTTTTTTTTTTCCTGGGAGTGAAAACTGCATGTTTTATTCCCTGAAGAAGGCTAGGGAGGAGGGCAGCTGAGTAGGGGGGACCAGAGTTCCATTCTCCCTCCGTCCTTCCATTTGCTTGTCCACTGCTTCTAGCGCTGGGTCCAGAGCGTGGGATTCAGAGGTGACAGTTGTGAGGGGCTCACAGTCTTCTAGAGAAAACAGACACATCACAAATAAAACCAATAAAAATGGGAGATAAATGCTCTGATAGAGATGTAATCAGGGAGCTGTAGGAATGGAGGAGACAGAGCAACCTACCTGAGTGATGCTAAGTCATTTAAATAATTTGGGGCCTCAGTGTCCTCATCTTTGAAATGGAATGGTAATAATGTGCACCTGTGCTTCACAAGATTGCAGGGAATGAGGAATCTAGTCTTTCCAGCCCCTGGCATTGTGTTAGGAACTCGGTGAGTATTTAACAGATCTGAGGAGCACCATGGGACTTTCTCCAAAGTTCCTGGATTCTTCTAGGCTGCATCAGTCTAAATCTTTCCCCATCCTCTCCCAACAGTCCAGCCAACAGGGAGCCTCTGGGAGTCCCTGTGCCCTCTATAAAGTATCCTCTGCCAGCCATTTTCCCAAATTGGCTCCGCCCAGTTTTTTCCACTAGATTTTGCTCGTATATTCGGTCTCTCTCCCCAGCAGTTAAGAGCTTGGAGTGGATAAAAGCTGGAGCTCTGGTGTCAAGCAGATATTGACTCAAATCCAGCTTTGCTCCTTAGTTAGAAGTTAAACCTGGGAAAAGCTGCTTAATCTCCCTGAGCCTCAGTTTCCTCATCTGTAGAGAAGAGATAACGAGAATCCTTCCCGGATGGGGGCTGCGGTGAGGGTCGATGGGGGGATGCAGGTAAAGCCCTGAGCAGGTGCCGCCATCTGTAGATGCTAAGGAAGTGACCCTCCCCGCTCCCTCGCACCCTCGTCCCCTTCCCTCTTCTCCCACTGTCCCCTCCTCTCCCTCTTCCCCCCCTTCCTCTCATTGTTACTATTAAGTGCAAGGCCAAATGTGGCAGGGTTTGCACCCTGCACTCACCAAGTTCAGTTTTGCACATGCAAAGTGGGGTCCTCTAGGTCCACATTCGGATTCTGGAAATCACATTTGTTCTATCTCTCCAGATGCCTGAAGAGAGTATGGCATGGGCCCCGTAGGCACACTAAGATGGAAACTTAAATCCATACTAGCTGTGTGATCATGGGCAAGTTACTTACCCTCTCTGAGCCTAAGCTTCCCCATTGGTAAAATGGGATAATATACTTCCCTCACAGGTCTGCTGTGAGGAGTAAATGAGACGCCTGCTCCTTAGAACACACAGGGTTGTAAATGCAGTTGGTCCTTCATATCTGTGGATTCCACATCCTCAGAGTCAACCAACTGCGGATCAAAATATTCAGAAAAAAAAAATCCAGAAAGTTCCAAAATCAAAAGTTGAATTTGCTATGTGCGGGCAACTATTTACGTAACATTTATGTTGTGTTTACAACTATTTACGTGGCACTTGTATTAGGTTTTATAAATAATCTAGAGATGAGTTAAAGTATACGGGATGATGTGTGTAGTCTACCATTTTATTTAAAAGACTTGAACATCTGCAGATTTTGGTATCTGTGGGGGATCCTGGAAGTGATCCCCCTCGAATACAGAGGAACAACTGTATCCCACCAACCAATACTGCCATGTCCTGGAAAGGTCCTCATGCTTCCAGTGAGAATTTCCTCCAGGGCAGGTGCATCTTTGCAGCCCCTCAGATCACTGTTCCACCCAGGAGGACCCCTGGGGTCTGATGAACTTGGCTTCTCGAGGATGATGTAGCTAAAAGTAACACTTGTTTTGCTGGTAGAAGTGGTCTTCGATGTAAGGCTGTGTCTTTGGAGAATACCTTCCAGACAATTCCTTTTATTTTGTAGGAGCGTCATATCTATTCTATGAGTTGGGTATTCGATGATAACGGAGATACAATGATCACAGTAATTAACAAATTAACTTACCATGTGCCAGACATGGCACTAAGCATGTCACTAACTGAAAGGATGGAGAAAATGGGCTCAGAGGGGTTTGCAACAAACTTCAGAGTAGATCTTATTAACTCCATTGCAGTTGAAGACTTGGAGCTTCCAAGATGAAGAAAGCTGCTGAGGGACTTACCAGAAGCCCAACTGCTCACACCAGGTGAGGCTGGAACTTGGTCTGGGTCTGGCTTTCCTCCAGCCTCTGCTTTCTGGTGATGCTGCACTATCTTTCTTAGGTAAAGGAGGGGAAGGGACAGACAGAGGACCTGAGCAGCAATGGGTTGAAAAGTTTTGCTCTCAGATCTAAGGCACAGCTTATGATTTACTTATCATTTATCTTCCTGGATGAGGTGCTTTGATCCACGTTAGCAAGAACTCAGGTTCCTGGGGCCAAAGTCACCTCAGTCTGCCGCCTGCCACATCTTGTAGGTTTTCACCCTAATCCACATCCTCCCTGAGATCCATGTCTTCCACGCGACTGACGTCCTTCCCGTGACCCTCGACCTCATTTGATCCATGTCTGCCCTCTAATCACATCCTTCCCATGACCCACGTCCTCGCCAAGATCTACATCTTCCTGTGATCCGTGTCTTCCATGTGACCTATCCTCCCTGTGCTGCAGTCCCAGACCAAGCTCTAGCTCTCCACGAAAGTATGCCCCAGTTATGGCAGACGGGTAGTCACCCCTTCCCTGACACAGCCTTGTGGGCACTTGAGGCTGGGTTTGACGCTGGTCACAGGAGACACTGATGAAGTCCAGCCTTGAGAGGGGAGCAATTCTCTTGTGAGCTCAGCACAACTCCTTTCCTTGCCTTTCCAGCCTTGCTGCCTGGTCTGAAATCCCTTTCACACCTGCTCCTCTGGCCATGTCCTGCTCCATCCTTCAGGTCATGTCACATACCCTTTCTCCCTTGGCACCCCAAGTCTGGTAAGGTGCCCTTTCTCTGTGCTGCTGCAGACATGGATTTGTGCAACCCCTGGGATGGTGTCATGTGGCTGTCTCTACCATCAGACTGTGAGCTCTCTGAGGGCAAAGGCCTTTGTCATCCACATGTCCAGCCTATCCTCTGACCAATAGTTGTGGCTAGTCTGGCAGGCCCAGCAAGGCTGCAGGAACAAATAAACCTGAAATCTCAGCATCTTAGCATAGCACGGGGTATCTCACGCACATTAATGTTTGGTGCCGGACATGTAGCTCTCCCTGCTGTGTTCTTTTCAGCACTGCCTGGGGGACTGTGGCTCCTTGCCTGTGGCTGTACTGTCAGGGGCACATGGCTTCTTTCCTTCCTCGTGATCACGTGGGAGGGCATGAAGGACCAGCCCTGGAGTGGTGTACATCACTTCCACCCACTGTGGTCCAAACCCAGCCACGAGTCCTAGCCCCACTGCAAGGGAGGTTGGGAAATATCGAGGAGCACGTGAGACCTTAAGGGGCAGGAAACCCCTCTGATGCAGGCTTAGAGAGGTGGGTTTCAACTCAGTTTCAGGGAGAACTTCCTCACAATCAGAGAGTTTGGGATGAAACGAGAAGGCTTCCTGACCCAAGTGTCTTAGAACTGGTTAGCTGACGGAAATAAACTTGCTTCCCTTCACCTCTGCCAGAGACTTGCGTTCAGACCAAAATCAGCTTTTTGAAAACAAGGGGCCAGGCCCTGGAAACTCCGTTTAGCCCTGTCAGCCCTGGAGAGGCTTGGTGTTCCCAGCTCGCAGCGTCCTTTGTCCTCTGTGAGCTCCCGAAGCCTGGAGAGGTGACTTCTTTATTCTCAGGAGCTGCTATTTATAACTTCCAAAGGACCCCTACTTCTTTGGTTCTGTATCGAGGCTCAGAAAAGCGAGTCCGCCCTCCCCCAGCAGCCCTCCCCCTACACCAGGCCTCTCTCCCCCCAGAGCGATCCCGTAAATAAAGGATGAAAGGACCCGTAATTATTACCATTCGACAACACAGGGACTGTCAAAACCAGGAGTCCCACAAAAGCCTTTACATAAATCACAGCTGATACAATGGCTCTTGGCTGAGGGGAGAGAAGCTTAGAGCCTCAGCGCTGCTGAAAGAAGGTTTGTGTTTGGGGGCGGGCTTGCCAGAGTCAGCCGCCCCTGGGGAAGAGATGGGGACCTGGTGTCTGAACAGAGGATTCGCCCATCATCCCGCTCAGCCCGCTACCCCGCCCGACGGCAGAGGCCACAGCACGAGAGTGAAAAGCTGGGGGCAGGCTCCAGATGTGACAGCTCCATGGGGCCGGATGGTCCAGATATTTGAGACCGTGCAGGTCACAATTGCATTGTCAGCAGTTCACACTCTGGCGGCGCAGAGCTACCCACCCTGTGGACATGCTAGCCTGCGGCAGTGCAGACAAGAGCAGTCTGTACCTTGCAAATTAAGGAGACATCAGGGCTCTGGTGGCCAGAGAGGGGGATGGGTGTGGCCAGGAGAAGCCTTCAGAGAGTCTTCCTGGTAGGAAAGGTCGTTTTCCGATGGGTGGAGAGGAGAGTGGGACCCCCCAGGGTGTAGTGATGTGGCTGAATCAGGTCCCCCTACAGCAAAGACCACATTTCTTGAGAATGTGGGCTCAGAGCTGGAAACCATAGCGACCCTGGTTAAGCAGTCTGTTCCTGAAGCACGGAGACCTCTTCAGAGGGTGGCGGTTCCAGAGAAGCAGGGCCATTGGTAAGAGATGGCATATCTCTGAAAATAACAATCATTTCTTGTGAATGAGCTATTTAGTGGCGCATTAAGAATCCGGTGTCATCCAACACAGGCTGGTGGCCCCTCCTGCGCACCATGCTCTGCACTACTCCTACTGCTTCTTCCTCGGAAGATGAATAAGACATTGTCCTTAAGATTTTTAGAGTCCAGGACAGGAGGTAGGTGTAGGACACGAGCTCTAAAGCAGAGTGTCTTGTGCAGACAGACACGCCAAGAAGAGGTGTAGCAGAGCCTTGGAGGCCGTAGCTCTAGAATTAAACGTCCTGGGTTTGAATCCCAGCCCTGCTGCTCATGGGCTTGGTGATTTTGAGTGAGTCATTTAACCTGGGCCTCAATTATATCAGAATATTAATAGGAGTTATGAGAATAAAAAGAATCAGAATACATTTGGTAACTTGTCACTGTCTGTGAGCATTAGGCTTATTTTAAATTGCTTACAGAGTGAGCTATGGTTTATAAAGCATGAGAGCATCTGTGCTCTAATCTGGTCCTACCATGAGAGGGGTTAATGGAATCTCCCCATTTAAAAGATGAGCAGACTGAGGCCTGAGGAGGAAAGAAGCTGATGTCCCTATGCTCACACAACCAGTGTGACAGAGCCAGGCCCTGCCCTACTCCGCGTATCTTCCGAGGTGAATGCTGCCTGGGGTTTTGGTGCTGGGGTGGTGAGTGGGGTGCTCTGAATGACCACAGAGTTCCCAGGGGATCCCTCAGGCAGCCCAGGAGCCTCACTCACAGAAGGTGGGGCCTTGGAGTGAATCAGAAGCCTTCTTGGAGCTGGGTTCCTCCGCCCTGGGGCTGCCCTGAGCCAGTGCAGGAAGACACACGTTTGAGTCGCGCCCTCCCCCGCGCCCCTCCCCCCCACCCCTCTGCAGCCTCCAAAGGATAGCAGCTTGGTGGGCCCAGGGGCCTTCAGAGGCCGCGCAGCTCAGGGTCCGCTCCCTGCGGGGTGCGGTGGTGCGGTCTCCACCCATCTCTCTAGGAGCCCGGATGGCCTCACACTTTCTCAGCAGGGTGGCTGTGTGCCCACCAGGCTTCCCATTCTACCTCGGTGGTTGTCCCCCGGGTTGTCCCCCAGAGGATCCTATGTGAAGGGCCCCCTTTATTTTATTTTATTTTTTTTTTAATTTATTTATTTATTTATTTTTTGGGGGGGTACACCAGGTTCAATCATCCGTTTTTATACACATATCCCCATCTTCCCTCCCTTCCTTGACGCCCCCCCCCAAGCCCCCCCCACCCTCCCCGCCCCAGTCCTCAAAGGCATCTTCCATCCTCGAGCTGGACTCCCTTTGTTATACAACAACTTCCCACTGACTATTTTACAGTTGGTAGTATATATATGTCTGTGTTACTCTCTCGCTTCGTCTCAGTTTCCCCTTCACCCCCCGCCCCCTCCCATACCTCGAGTTCTCCAGTCCATTCTCTGTATCTGCATCCTTGTTCTGGTCACTGAGTCCAACAGTACCATTTTTAGATTCCGTATATGTGAGTTAGCATACAATATTTGTCCTTCTCTTTCTGACTTACTTCACTCTGTATGACAGACTGTAGTTCTATCCACCTCATTACATATAGCTCCATCTCATCCCTTTTTATAGCTGAGTAATATTCCATTGTATATATATGCCACATCTTCTGTATCCATTCATTTGTTGATGGGCATTTAGGTTGCTTCCATGTCCTGGCTATTGTAAATAGTGCTGCAATAAACATGATGGTACAAGTTTCTTTTGGAATTATGGTTTTCTTTGGGTATATGCCCAGGAGTGGGATGACTGGATCATATGGTAGTTCTATGTGTAGTTTTTTAAGGACCCTCCAAATTGTTTTCCATAGTGGCTGTACCAATTTACAGTCCCACCAACAGTGCAGGAGAGTTCCTTTTTCTCCACACCCTCTCCAACATTTGTTGTTTCCAGACTTTGTGATGATGGCCATTCTGATTGGTGTGAGGTGATACCTCATTGTGGCTTTGACTTGCATTTCTCTGATGATGAGTGATGTGGAGCATCTTTTCATGTGTTTGTTGGCCATCTGTATGTCTTCTTTGGAGAAATGTCTATTTAGGTCTTCTGCCCATTTGTGGATTGGGTTATTTGCTTTTTTGGTATGAAGCTTCATGAGCTGCTTGTATATTTTGGAGGTTAATCCTTTGTCCGTTGTTTCATAGGCAATTATTTTTTCCCACTCTGAGGGTTGCCTTTTAGTCTTGTTTATGGTTTCTTTTGCTGTGCAAAAGCTTTTAAGTTTCATGAGGTCCCATTCATTTATTCTTGATTTTATTTCCATGATTCTAGGAGGTGGGTCAAAAAGGATGGCGCTTTGATGGATGTCAAAGAGTGTTCTGCCTATGTTTTCCTCTAGGAGTTTGATAGTGTCTGTGAAGGGCCCCCTTTAAATGTGTAAAGCCCTGTGCCGTGACCAGTGAGCCACAGCCTGGCATTCAGAGGGAAAGAGCTAAGCGGAGTAGACAGTGTATCCCCAGACAACACATCCCTAGACCCCATGGAATGATCTGGGCAGACAGGGACCCTGGAGGGGTGTGTGTGTGTGTGTGTGTGTGTGTGCGTGCGCGCGCGCGCGCACTCCTAGGATGCAGGACTGCAGATTCTTTGAGACCAGAGTTGATGGGGGAGGGGTAACAGAGACAGCTGGAGACCACCAGGTGGACCTGAGAAGCCACGGGAAGGAGGGAGAAACAGGTTGTAGGCCCCAGTGAGGGCCTAGAAACAAACCCTGGAAGTGGTTACCCCAGTTACGTCATAAATGGTACCCTCAGCTTGGCGGCAAGAAAGAAGCCAGGCTGCAGTTCTGGGAGCTGAGTGGGTCCTGGGGGCTCTTGGCAGGAGGAAGACCCTTCCGCAGATGATGTATCCTGGGCAGGCAGCACAGGGTTTGTCACACAGTACTTGTGACTCATTAGTGGGTCCTGATGTCAATTTGGTAGGTCAGGAGCTGCATTTCAAAATCCAGAATAGTGTCTAATAGAATAGAAAATAAGGTGCATTGAACATGGTAAGGACCCTATTATTGCAGTAAACTTCTGTGAATCTAGATCTAGGGGGATCTGATACAACATGTATTTTTTTATTGTCTGATTAAGAAAATGTTTAAATGTCTGCTGTGGTGCTTCAGTCTCTGAAATAGGCTTGTTCCTGGCTCAGGCAGACCTGGGTTCAGGTGGCTGCTCCTGGCCCCTGAGCAAGTGGTTTCTACATCTGTCCCACAAGGCCAGCACATTTTCCTGAGAGGGAGGCATGAGGGTCACACGAGATAAAGCCCTTGCAGTGTGATTGGCACACCGTGGAGGCTCACTGAATGCTCACTCCCTGGCCCCTTCCCTGACCCAGACTGCAGCTGGGGAGGTAGGGTGGGGCAAGGTGGAGCAGATCAGTCTCCAGGCCCTCCCTTTGCCCCACCAGGAACGCGGCTGCCTTGCCACCATGGCAGCGCCTCTGGGTACCAGCCTGTACTGCCGAGGACTCCATCAGAGGGCCCCAGACCCGCGGTGGTTAAAATCCCCGCCATGTCCACAAGAGGACTGTGGACACAGTGGGCTGGGGAGCCATCCATCCTTCCCTGAGCATCAGGAAGAGCCTGGTGCGGAGGCTTATCCGGTATCAGTGGGGTTGGGGGGTGGGGTGCAGAACTAGAAGAGAGCATCTGTCCGTCCGTCTGTCTGTGGAGCTGAACTGGTGCTGGGACCACCCTCTGCGCGCCTGTTCTCTGCCCTTCACACCACCTGACAGACTCACACAGAAAGCCAGCCTAACCAGACCTGCCCCCTGAGTTGGTGGCATGGGGGGAAGATGAGGGAATTAACTTCTGGCCTGCTGACAGTGGTGCAGCCTGCCAAAGCCGCCCGGGGAATTTGGTTCCTTTCCTCTGCTGACTTGGTACCAGCCACAAGAGCGGATTAAGCCGGGAAATGCTGCATGGAGACCTCTCCCCCTTGGCGCTCAGATCCCATTGTCTCCCAAGAGGGACAGCGGCTGGGGGGGAAAACGCGCACCGCAACACTGGCACGTCCCCAGAACGGCTCAGCTCCCCGTTCCTGAAAAGAGGGATTTGTTAAAGAGCTGCAGCTAAACGAGAGAAGCAGAGGGCGAGGCCGTGGAGGAAACGTTATGCCAAGGTTTGTTCATTAAAGGAGCGAAGCCTCCGATGCGAAGGCCGATGCGGGCAGGGGACGTCAGAGCTTCTCAAAGTCCCCTGAGGACGATTTCAGTTCCGTTCACACTCCTGGAACACCCCCTGGGCGCCAGGCATCGGGCTTGGTGTTGGTTGGTCAGGTGGGAGGAACAACTGTGTGTCAAAGAGGGCGTCCCTACCTGCTCTTAAGAACAGACACTTAGACAAACTGGGGTAAGAGTAGCTAATATTCACTGAGCATGTACCACACGCCAGGCCCTGTTGTACTCTTGCTATTCACATTGACTCATGTAATCATCACACGATTCCTTTGGGATGAGTATTATTGTTATGATTATGTCTCCACTTGGAAGATGGGAACACAAAGCGTAGGCAGCGGTGGGTCGTACATTGTTAACAACTGATCTCTGGAAAACAGATTAAATAAAAACGAGCCCCGATGTGCAGCATTTGTCGGTTTCCGTGGAGTCCATATGCCTGCCATGCTCAGTTTCAAGCTACCCAGGTGACATCACTGGACCCGGAGTTGGGAGGAGACACACACAGTTGGCCAGTTGGCTCCTACACACCAGTGGATGTCAAGGAGCTTGTTCAAGCTCATGCTGTGAGAGGCAGAGTCACGATATGTGCCCAGGTCCCCTGGTTCCTGAGCCTCCTCTCTCAATCCCTGGGCAACCCAACCTGTGATGTCTTAGAGAAGGGACCCAGTGGGGCAGGAGTTGTCCTCACAGCTAGATGGGATGAAGTGTGTGACATGCCCCGACCACTCTCAGTTCCTGCCTTACCAGCTGGCCTCTTTGCTCCTCTTCCTGCTTCATCCTTCTCCCCTGCAAGTAACTCGCCCCAGTCACTCCTGGTTCAAGAAACCCTGGATATACCACAACAAATTTCCTCATGCACAACATAAAATTGGAGATACCTTTGGTATCCCAGGCAAAAAAATTTTATAACGACTAATGAGGTCTTTTAATTCTCTCTGTACATCATTTTCAGTTCATTATCCAACATGCTTGTGAGAAATACAATTAAGATTTGTCAGCAGAAGTGTAAAAAAAGTGTCTCTTACTGCCAGTTTCCCTCTTTGGTATATTCTACATGCTAGCTGATTTGCCTTCTCGAATCTAGTTATCATCTAGACTGTCCTCTGCTAGAAACCTTCAGTAGATCTCATTACCTACAGATCGACACTGGGCTTTTTAGTACGGCATTCAAGATCTGCTAAAATATTATGCATGCATCCTTCCATCCAACATCCATCCATCCAACCATCCATCATCCATCTATCCACCCATCATCCATCCAGCCATTCATCATCCATCCATTCATCCATCCATCCACCCATCCTTCCATGCATTTGTTCAATATATACTCAATAAATATTGAGTGCCTACTCTATGTCAAGTAATCACTCTACCAAGTGAAATATGACCATCCCAAATTCATCTTCTATTACTATCCATTCATTCATTCATACCATCTGTCAGTCAGCATTGAACATTTATAATATGCTAAGTTCTGAGGACACAAAGGTACATAAGACACAGACTGCTTTTGAGTTCATCCAAGGCAAATCTGTTTGCTCTTGCTAAAATATTTTCCTATTTCTATGCTTTTGTGCACCTTATTTTCTCCACCTGAAAGGCCCTTCCTACATTTCTGAACATCGAAGTTTTATTCCTGTTCAAGGCCACACTGATGCCTCCTTCATGAAGCCGCCCCCGATACCTTGTCCCACTCTGCCCTGCTGGAATTGATGGGGCTTTCCCTGAACTTCCACTGGGATCCTTTGCCCTCTCTTATGACTCTATTCTCCCTGTCTTAGTTTAAAGCCATTCATATCCAAGTCCATTTTCTGTTGCTAGAACCGACCTCCTGGAGCTCTGACACTCAGTGATTCACACTTATGTTTCCTTGGGGAGCAGGTGAGCAGAAAGTGCCTGTTGGATGAATGATGAAGGAAAGAAGGAAAGAAGGAGAAAATGCTGTCTGTCTTTGTTGCCAAGTCACTAGTTTTGGCTTAAGGATACAGCTAAGGCCCTTTCAAGTAGAAAACTACACTCGGGTCATTTGGGCTCCTTATAAATTGCATATGTCTTCTCTTCCTCTCTTGATTTTTTTTTTTAAACAGATAGCTTTATTAAAATGACAATCACTCCTGGGAGCGAATTAATAAATTTAGACATACAGTATTAGAATTTGATGGGACTTGAAAGATCCTTTAGTTTTAGCCCCTAATTTAGGCCTAAAAAAAATCAGACCTAGAAAAACAAAATACCTTACTTAGAGTACCCCATGGGTGGTTGCAGTTAATTCTACAACACACCATAGTAATTCTTTATAAAGTTTCCAGCATTCAATCAACTACGCTACAAGTCGACCACGTGTCAGGCAAAAAGATGATTCTAAACCATTAAAGGAAAGGTAAAATGTGTGGATTGGTAATCTAATTCTTTAGAAATGTTTTTATTAACAGTAGCAAAACGGAAGCAAAAAATAGCTCATATAAGGTAAATTTCACTTATCTGGAAAGTTTACCTTTACAAAGTGCCCCATTTTATGACATGGCCATATAAAAAGATGACCATATTTTCTCTTTTTTCTTTTTAAAACTTTCTTAAATCATTTTAATTTTTTAATGACATATGGTTGATTTACAGTGTTGTGTTAGTTTCTGCTGTACAGCAAAGTGAATCAGTTACCCATATGCATACATTGTTTTCTTATATTCTTTGCCATTACAGTTTGTCGCAGGATATTGAATAGGTCTCCCTGTGCTACACAGTAGGACCTTGTTGTTTATTTATTCTATATATAATAGTTTGCATCTGCTACTCCCAAACTCCCAATCCATCCCTCCCCCTTCTCTCTCCCACAAGTCTGTTTTCTATGTCTGCAAGTCTGTTTCTGTTTTGCAGATAAGTTCATTTGTGATGACCGTATTTTCTTGTTTGCAGGGGATAGTCCAAGTTTACTACTCTTGTCCCAGCAAAATAATTAATAGTGCTTCCTTTCTCAGTGGTGTTCTGGTTTGGACAATAAATGATCTGGTCATCCTATGCATATAGCTGGGTAGTTTTTGTTCAACTTGTACCTCTGCTACTTCAAAAGCTGTTTTTAATTAATAGTAGGTTCTCAACAACGTGTCACTGACCCATTGGGGTGGGACCATGCACATTTCAAGACTGCTTGTGAGAGACCCCTCGAGAAATGCTGGAATGATAACCCTCTTTCCTCTTGGTGTTTCTCTACTGGGAAGATTTCCTATTCACAAATCCTTTCAACTTTCAGGAAAATAAAAGGAACCTGTAGAAGTAGGCTGGTGGGTTTTGCCCAAAATAGAAGCTACAAGCAGTCTTGGGGGTGGGGAGGGAGAGGATGTTGCTGGGGTGTCATAGGTCAAATGCAAGTCATTCCTGGCATTTTTAAATACAAATCCATTTCCAATCTTCCTACATGAACTTGTCATTAGGTAAATTGCTCTAAAGTATTAAATGAACCATAACATTGTCCACTGGGGGATTGCTAAACTTCCAAAACATGTGCTTTGCCAATTCTGGATACTCAAATGGTTTGAATTCTCTTTTGCTGTCCAACTCCCATCCTTTGAAGCTGATGGAAATAAAAATGACCTAAAGGGAGGCATATGCGGGCAAGTCAGCTCAGGGCTCTTAAGAATGCTCATCAGAGACCCTGAACACATCATAGCACCCATTCCTGATTGCGTTTTTGTAGAAAGAGTGGTCGTGTGGATTGTGGATGAGGTGTCCTGCAGTGTTAGAGAGGTAGTAGGACCCAATTTCCATCCATGTCTTACTCTATGGCAGTTGTTTCTGACCTGGACTCCTGTCTCTAGTCTGTCTCTTGACACTCCACCCTTTTCACTGCAGCCTGGGAGGGCTTTCTGAAACAGAGACACAGACAGGTCAGAACCCTGCTTCCAACACTGTGGGATTTTACTGCCTGTAGAAATCATCTCTAAGTACAATATCACCAAGTCCTCATACAAGCTGACCCCTGTGTGTCTTTCTTGCTTCACTTTCCAGGATAAGATTTCTTCCATTTGCACTTTCACATTAAAGTAGAAGCAAAGGAAGGCATCGGAATCTAGCACCTCGACTCTTGCCACTATGGCCAGAGACTGTTATCAGGCACTTGTAAAGCATCACTTTGGGCTTCAGAACAAATGGATTGAAGAAAAGACTCTTGGAACCAACTTTTCTGTAAGCAGAGCAACTTCATCTTCTCCAGCTTTCCCATCCATCCATTCATCCATCCATCCATCCATCTATCCATCCATCTATACATTCTTTCCACTGTTAATTGCTGGATTGCTCTGTGCCAGACACCTGAGCTCTATGGTAGGAATACTTTGGTGAACAACACAGCCCCTGGCTTTGTCGAACTTAGAATCTGGTAAGAAACTGCTCTTTTTCCCTCAAGATGGTGCCTGTTGCCTGTGACCAGGCAGTGCCATCCACCGAGAATGTCATTCTTCCTGTTCTCTATCTAGAATATGCTTCATCACTTTTAAGACCTGGCTGAAGCACTTTTCTCTGAAGCCATCTGCATCTCCCATGAGCAAGGATGTGGAGTCATACAGACCCGCAAAAGATCTTGTGGAGTCAGACAGATGCACCAAGATCTTTTTCCTTCTTCCTTGCCTGTGGGACCTTGAACAAATCACTCAATCTCTCTAGGCCTTGGTTCCTAAAACTATAAAATGAGATTAATAAAAATTGCTCATTTCCTCTCCCAGAGTAGTTTGAAGTTCAAATAAGTGTTTAAATGCCTTACAACCTCTGACGTTCTGTTGATCCATCCCTTCCCTGACTAAGAGCCTGCTCTGTGAGCCAGGCCTGCCTGCGTTCATTCCGGGGATCCAGATTTTAGTCGACCCTTCCCACAGGGAGCACAGAGTAGGTGATGGAGTTATTACCACACATGTGAGACGTGTGATGGGAGAACCAGCTCAGGGTGCGGTGGGAACCAGGGGAGAGCAGGTTCAAACATGAAAATCACGAGATTAAAAGTAACTAGAGCAGGGATTAACATTCACACACTACTCTGTATAGAATAGCTATTCAACAAGGACTTACTATATAGCACAGGGAACTATACTCAATATTTTGTAACAGCATATAAGGGAAAAGAATCTGAAAAAGAATACAGATACACACACATGTATATCTATGAATACCTGAAACTAACATGACACTTACATTGTCATGTTAGAGGAAACTATATGACATTTAGTTGACATGTAGTTAGAGGGCATTACACTTCAATAAAATAAAATAAGTACCTAGAGCTAACACTCCTATGACACCATGCACCCTGCATTCTTCTAGGAGCTTTAAAGGCATTAGTCCATTTAACGCTCACATTTATTATTCCACTTTGAAGTAAGTGCCTTTATTATTCCCATTACACAGATGGGGGAAACTTCAGCCAAAGTTGATAGAGTTAATAAATGGTGGAAGTGGGATTTAAACCTCTCAAGCCCTTTATAAGCAAGGGCCACTGGTGGGAGCGAGAGGGCATCGCGTGGGACTAGGCAGCCAGGGAGGGGCTTGGCGTGCCCAGAGCAGAGGAAGGTGAGAGGAGGAGAGAGGTCCAGTCCCTGAGGCGAGGGTGTGCAGCCTGTGGAGGAGTCTGCAGCCCCCAGGAAACGATGTGGGACAAGGACAGGCCTTCTAGGAACTTGGATCTTGCCTTCTTTCTTGTGGGGACACAGCCACGCTTCTGGAAACTGGCCTTGACCAAGGCTGGCTTCAAACAACCATCAGAGACCAGACCATGTTTGGGTTTGGAGAGTCATAACAGTCCGCGGCAAGGCTTGCATGTTCTGACCCCACACATCTGAAGAGTGTGTGGAAAGAAAGCAACCACTCTTCTAGATGTTTCCTTATCTATTGGTCTCTTGCGACTATCATAAAAAGTTGCTAAGTGACATCTTTGCTTTTTCTTTCTGTATAGGTGACCCTAAAAATTTGAGTATTTGGCTTCATTCAGGGAACAATCGATTCGATTTGCCCTGAACTGCTCTTTGCGGAGATTCCAAGCTAGGTTAAATCAATGATCTCTTTTCTTCTCTCTCAAATTGAATTGCTTTGGGGAATTTTTCTTTGAAAAGCTGTTATTGACTTTTCCTCCAAGCAGTGACATGTTGGATTCTAAATGCAATCCCCTTTTGGAAGGGTTGTGAGGTCCCCACAGTGAGTCCGCAACAACCAAGATCTTGAAGTTGAAAGAGTTTCTAAGAAGCCATCCAGCACAGCAGCTCTCCAATCTGATCCACCACCAGAATCAAGTGGAAACTTCAGAGATGGACAGAACGGTGGACAAGCAGCAGCAGCAGCAGAACCAATGGATCAGAATCTCTGAAGGAGGGCTTGGGACTCTGTTCACGAAGAACATCCTCAGATGTTACTGCAGCAGCCTGTCTGGGGACCTCTGGAGCTGCTGGTCTACCTGACAGGACAGCCACCAATTGCTGTGTCATTTCGGCTTTGCACACATCTAAGGAAGCACGTGGGGGCTGAAATCCAGCCTGAGCTTTAGAAGAAGATACTTTTTTTTTTTTTTTTTTGAATGACTGTCAGCTGGAGAGGGGTGTCTGCAGGGCTGCATCCACGCAGAGGGGGCACCTTTTTCTAATTTGCATGGAAGCTCCCTAGTGGCGGGATTACTAACTGACTCCTGTTACTGCAGTTTCGTTAAGGACCCTCCTAACTGATGGTCACATCACACTGCTCCTGGGGCAGCCCATTCCACCGTGGGAACCACGTGGCTGTTTCCTCTGTCCCTTCCTCCACCTCTCTTTTACCTGCAACCACAAATCTGGCTCTGGACCCCTGGAGCCCCACAGGATACAGCCAGTCCCTCTTCTCCAAGGGAGAAACCCTCAAGGATTTGAAAATAGTTAACATGTTCCCACCGGTCTTGATTTCTTGGTTAAAATAACCCCCCACCCTTCAACTATTGCTTGAATAACCTGGCTTTGCTTTCTCTTCTCTCTTTACTGGTATCCTCCACATGGATGGACACTTCATTCATCCATCCATCCATCCATTCACTAGTGCACACACATGCCGGTATCCAGTGGTCATTCAACAAATATTCATTAAGTACCTACTACATGTCCACCTCTTCTCCAGACTTTGGGGATGTAGAGGCAAGCAAAACAGGACATCTGTTGTCTCACAGGCCTTAAAGTCTAGTGGTAGAGAAGACAAGTAACAGACAAGCAAACCAATGAATAAGAATGATAATTGCAGACCGTTCTTGGCATCAAGCATCATGCAAGGTATGGAAGGATTCGGAGACAAAAAAGATAATGTTCTGCCAGTTTTTTACAGTCTAGTGGGAGATTCATTCATTCCCAGAGTTCCCATCTGGCAAGGTCAAGGCTGAAATTGAGGTTTGGAGGAGGCTGGGAGGTCATGGGTGGCAAAGGCCAGGGAAGAGCAGGAGGGGCTGCCTTTGGGGATCAGGGCTGCTTAGTCACCCAGTGAGTACATATTGTTCTTTATCTTAAATACTTCTGGTTCACTATTTTGTTTGTAAGGTCACGTTGGATAGATTTGATTTTAGAGTCTATGATGTTTTAGGGGTGAAGAGAGTTTTCCATGAGGAAAAAAAAAAGTTGCAATTCCCATTTAAGTCTGGTAGGTCTCGGAGCCAAAATACTTTGTGCGCTAACTACTAAGTTACGCAGAGATGCAAGCTACTCGGCTCCTTCAGTCTGGTCGGCTTGGCAGGGACAGCTCTTGGTAACAATGACTTCCTATATACCATCCACAGTATAAAAACTATAGCCTGTGTTTTGTCTTGCTCTGTGCCCTCTGGGGCCAATTCCAGCGCCAGGCTCCCTTTGAAGTCTCCGTGCCTGGATCAGCTTCACAGGCTCTGAAGTCAGATGAGAAATGGGCCCATTATTAATGGGGGCAAAGCATTTGCACCCTCTTCATACAGTGTGGGTGGCATTGGGATACCCTGGGGGAGGGTGTCAGAGTGTCGGGGCTCTAGTGCTGGGCTTGGCACTGGTTTCTTTTGGGACCGGTTGGCACTGAGTGTCGCTGGATGGGGAATGCCTTCCCTGTGCTTAGCTGCTGAGCAATGAGAAGTTACTATGGACAGAAGATCAGCTCTGCGGATCGTACGTTAGGGGAGCAGATTCATTGACTGTTCATTTGATTAATTCACTCATTCAAACACTGACTCAGCATCTACTCTGTTCCAGAGTCTCTGTCCCTCCTCTTCTCAGGGAACAAAGATCAATAAGAGGCTAGTGGAGAAGATGTCGTGCAAGCCAACGAGTGCAAAGCAGAGCTATGGGCACCCTGGAAAAATCTGGGGAGGCAAGAGTGAGGCACAGGGAGGAAGCATCCATGCTCCCTAGCTGGAGATGGTTAGAAAAGGAAGAAGTGGTGTTGGAGCTGCATTCTCAACATCAACAGCAGAAGCAAACCAGCGGCAGAGGAATCTGGGGGTGCTGCATTAGGATCAGATACATGCTACTCTGTTTACAAAGCCTTAACCAGGCTCCCTGGGTGACTTGATTCTGAACACCAGGAATTGTCAACGACACTGTTCTCTTTAGTACGATGTCACAGAGAGGGGAGAGTGCCTGAGTGTGAGATGAACCCTCCCTTCCCCTGCCAGGGCTTTGGTGGACTTACCTTTAAAAGGGAGCCATCGTTGTGGATGACATCACCAGTATTTCATCGTTTGATAAGAAGAGTGAAATGATCAATCGAGGTAGATGGCTGTGCCTCTATTTGGCCCTCGAGGGTTGTCCCTCAGATGCTTCCTGAACACATCTTGTCATCTGTGAGCAAATGATTTCTAGACCCCTTCTCAGGTCGGGATCTTGGCTCCAAGCTGTCCCTTCACAGCTTTATGAACTTGGACACGTCACTCCCTTTCTTCTTCCCTCATCTCCCCATCTGCATGAGGACAGGTTGGGGCAAGGTGATCTGGGGGCTCTACTCCTCCTGGCTTTACTGTCTAAGATGGACAGATCCCACCACACTGGCCGTGTAGGTGGTTGGTTTTCAGGAAAGAAAAAGGCTAGTATTTATCGAGCATTTCTACTTAGCAGGCACGGCACTAAAGGCTTTCCATGCATGACTTTGTCCAATTACCACGGACATTTCTTAGAAGTTGTTAATTTCATTGTCTTAGAGATAAGAAAACAAGTCCAAAGAGATGAAAGAACGGGACAGAATTGTCGGCAGTGGTGTGGGGAGCAGGAGAGCTGGGGTGGGGTCTCTGCCTCTCATGCCGGGACTAGTTCTATCATTGTGGTCTTGGACATCACTGCCGGTCTGGCTCTCTTTTCTGGGTTATCTGTTCTGCATAGTGGGCTTCTGTGCTGGCGGAGCCCTGGGCTTAGCTCCAGGGAGCCCCAGAGCCTTCTGCTGTCCGCAGTACCTGCTGGTCCAGAGCCAGCCTGGCTGGATGGTTAGGCCACCCGCCCTGGAGATGCCATGGCCCCACGTGAGGGCTGCCTCTTCCATGAGTTGCCCAACCAGGCAGATAGAAGAAGCTGTGAAGTTCCTACGGGGAATCCTGGGCTGTGAGTCAGAGAAGCCTCCAGGTCCTCACCTGGGGGAGGGGGGATGCTGTCGTGTTGGGGAAACAGCCACTGTGGAACCAGTCAGAACCACCTTTGCAGTTAGGTTTTGGAGCAGTAAGTGTTATCTAGACATCCAAGGGGAGGAGATACAGCTTAAATAAGAAAACACATTAAAGGAGTGTATATGTAGATAAACAACAAGGATTTACTGTTATAGCATAAGGAACTATAATGAAATAGAACTGAAAAAAGCGTAGAGATATATACATATATACGTACAACCAAATCACTATGCTGTACACCTGAAACTAACACCGTGTTGTAGATCAACTATACTTCAAAAAAAAAAAAAAGTAAAAAAAAAAGTGTGTGTCCTCTGCGTGTCCTCACATAGTATCAGAGCGTGTCCATGTGGGCATGGAGCACACACATGTGACCAGGTGCTGTGGGCCCTTATGTACATGCCTATGTGGAGGAAATCATGGATGTCTGCACCCGTGCTTGTCTTTCCAGGGAAGTGTTCACATAAGAGGGATGTACATTGTCTATGCGGTATGGGTTTGTGCGTAATGTGTGTGTCCTGAGAAAATCCATCTTCAAAACCTGAGTATGGAAACAAGCCCATCATGAAATCGTGTGTTATGTAGCAGCAGGCATCTACTCTACATTTATTCCTAGACTCTTCTTTAGCACCCAGGTAATAAATAACTCTTATTTTGGCTGTCACCGTAGGCACGGGATAATCTAGGCTGTCTAGAACAGGCTGTCCATTTTGGCCGTGAGAAAGGCCCTTGATTCCAACAGAGCAGGGCCAGATGTGGATGAGGAGTGTTTGCAACCCGCACAGAGCCAGCTCAGAGCCAGCAGTGGAGGAGGTGCAATCGGAAGCCCCGGGACAGGGCTGGGCAGGCTCAATGCCTCAGGGTCACTGGTGATGGATCTCGGCTGGCCATGTGGGAGAGGACACAGAGGACGTGGAGAAACCTCAGGGGTTCTGGTCAAGAGAAATCTGTGTCCAGCCCCATCAGTGACTCATGGGGCCTCATCTTCCTCCCCAAGGGCCAGACTTGCCAGAACTGAATGCCTTCTCCCTGCCAGAGTGAGGGTTAATGAGGTCATGTCTCCTCTTGGCTTTGAGCTCCTTTGGGAAAGTTGCTGTAACACCAGAGGATGTTATTACCACTGGGGACACCAGAAGGTCACTGGGACAGTGACGTGAGTGCCCCAGTCCCGAGGGCCTTGGAGTGTCCACCTGCTTTCATGTTCTCCCTCTATCCCAGGCCTCCTAGGGCCTTGAGAGAGTTAGAGGAGCCTGAGATCGAGCTGGAGGGGCCGGGTCAGGCCAGTCCGAGGGCGACTCTGGGCTGCCCATCTGCCTGCAGGGGTGGCCCTGCATCCCCGGGGCTCTGAGATTTGGAGGCCCTGTTTCTTCTGCTCGTAGGCCATGCTTTCTTCTTTGTGGAGGTCTCCCTGAAAGGCGGCTGTGAGGCAGTGTCAGCAAACTCCTTCCTCATACCACCTTGGAGTCTGTAAAGGGAAGGAAACCCATGCTAACCAGCTACTGTGCTGGAGGCATCCTGGCCCCTAATATTCCGGATCTGATCCACACACCAACCACACTATGAGGTGGGAACCACGACCTCTATGTTGTAGGTGTGAACTGTGGCCTGAGGTGGGAACCAGCTGCCCACAGGTCACAGTTCAGTTAGGCAAAACGAGCATCACCTCTAACTCTTCTGAGTGAGGTGCTGCCCTTCTGGTCCTGCTCCCCCTGCCACCTCACCCGTATCCCTGCTCATCTCCTTCACTCTCTTCTGTCTTAGCCTTCCCGAACCTTCTGTGACCTATTAGTTATCCCAACCAAATACAGCCCTTCCTGCCTCACTCCCTTCCCAGCAGGAGGGGTCCCAGAAACAAGGCAACAAACCCCCTCAACTTGACAGTGTCACCTCCGCCAGAGACACTTTTCATGCCGTCCCTCTCTGTCCCCTCCCCAGCCTGTGGTGCCCGGCTTCCGTGATGCATCCTTGTCTTCAGGGCAGAAAAGCATGTTTCTTTTTAAAATTTCCATGTTTTTAATTGTCACCGTGAAGACCCTGAATCTGTTCAGTCTCTGACGCTTCCCCACTTGGGACAGGAGGGTCAGAAGGAGAAGAGCTGGTCCTCAGGAATCTCAGAGCCTGTGGGGGGAGGCAGAGGGTGACGTACGACAGTCTTTACTGGGCTCTCACTGCAGGCCAGGCACTGTTGTCCATGCGTATTGGGTCTTACACTGCGAAATTCTTGCAATACCTCTAGTGGGTGAGGACCCTTCTACCATCACCTCGGCACTCCATTCTCCTGCTTTCTGAGGAAATGTGTGATCCTCCCAATGGATACCATGTTGCCACACAGGAGCACAGAGATGGGAGATGCTGATTAGGCTGAAGGTGCTGGTAAAAGTTTGCAGAGGGTGACAATGAGCTTGAAGCCTGAGGAGTTTGGGAAGGTGGCTCCGTGAGGAGGAGGAGGGAGCCATGCGCGGGTCAGCGTCTGGTACCCGAGGCTGGGCACGCAGGACACACGGCAGCACGTGCTATTGGCAAAGGCACCAGGGATAGATCAGCAGAGTCCCGCCTGCTTGCCTGGGGATGTGTACCTTGCTAGTCAGGAATGAGATGTTGGGTAAGTACAGTTGGTTATCATTACTCGCAGTAGCTGCGTTCTACGAAGTCACGGCGAACACCTAATTAGTGCACATGGGACCATCATTCCCAGGGGAAACACAGGAATGAGTCCCTTTGAGCCACTGGTCACAATATGTTCACCAACCAATCAATCAAAATCTTGTTTTTGTATGTTTTTGTTTAAAGGCATCTTGTTTAATAGATACCATGAAGAGGGAACTCACAGCCACAAGTGCTGTAACTCATGTCTGAAGGAAGCTCTTCTAACACAGGTATTTTCTCTGCAAGACACATCACAGCTTTCCTGTGCTTAGGAACACTACACAGCACTCAGCACTAAGTTTGAGGGCCATTTTAAACAGTGCCGTCTGCAACATAAAGCACAAAAACATGAAAAACGTGCCACTAAATAGACTGCACAAAGGGCCCCCGTTGACATCATGGGAACGTGGCATCGGTGAACCAAATGCTTCGTTTCGCAGCTCTGTGCATGTCCACAAGTGACCATAAAAGTGCTGTGGGTATAAATCTAGCGAGTAAGCGAGTTCGCATTTATGGATTCCGTGAGTTACGAAGATCGACTCTAATCAGCTGGGTTTTAGGAATTCTCTCACAGGAACGTGTAAGCTACTTCAGAGTGGTTCTGGTCCACTCAACCTCCAAAGGTACTGGGAATGAGAGCCTGTGACATTCTGCCCCCGGAAGCGCCCCATATGCCTGCAGAAGCTGCCCCTAATCAGTGGATGGGATTTACATGCGCTGGTTTCCATCCAAAGCAGTTTGCCCCGTGCTCCATCTTTAGATTTTCCCAGCAGCCACAAGAGGTGTCCTGGGAAAGTGCTACCCTCACTCGAAGGAATGGAAACTGGGGCTCAGGGGAAGTGAGTGGCCCAAGGCCATCCTGCCCCAAGGAGGCAAAGTTGAGAACAAAGGCCACACTCCTGAGAGCTACATTAGGCTTCTTTCCATCTCATCTCTATGTCTCAAATATTTAGCTAAAGTCATGCCTTAAGTGTGAAATTATTTCCACTTGCATAGAAAGTGGGATTCAGTAAAAATGAACTCACAGAAAAGAAAAAAAAAGGAGCCACATCTCTGTGTTCTAAATTCTGATTAGCTGCTGCTGTGTGTTCCCTACACGAACAGGCTAAAGCCTGAGCAGCTATATTATGGTTCTTGGAGACAGAATTTATTTGTGTCCCATAAATATCCCAACATCAGAGCTGTGGGTACCACTAAGTGTTGCTGTTTTAAATAAACTTTGGGTCTGTAGACTTTCACGACCACTGAATATAACTGCTCCTACGTTTCTGTAGAGCCACATCTCGATGTTCTTAAATTTTTGGAAATATTTCAAAGAATCCCTGACATCAGCTTCTTGTACTTAAGCACAGGAGAAGAAGTGATATTTTGCCTGACTCTCATTCAGTTTATAGCCAACAGCCCATGGGTGGGGCTGTGGGGGTGGGTGGATGGAGTCATTGTGCTTGCAGCCTCATTTTTCTCTGTGAGTAGGAAGGCTGTGGGATTCTGGGTCACCTCAAGGACTTTCATCCCAAGCACGGGCTCCCCAACTCTCTGGCCTCGTTCTCTCTTCTACAAAACAGAGTGGGGGTGCGGGTGAAACATCACCCTGTCTTCCTTCCAGCCTTGTCTCGAGGGTTACAGACTTGAACCAGGTATGTGAGAGCATCCTGTAAGATGCAAAGTATTGCACAGTTTTGTCTGTTGAACAAAAGTCTAGCTCCTAGGTCTAGCAAAACCAAGGTTATCTTTTTGGAAAATGACAGAAAGAACAACATCCCAGCTTAGCAAAAGCAGGTTCTGTTCTTTGATTAACAAAATTGCAAACCCTAATAGATGGGCTTGGGTTAGCTTATCAAGTGTTATCTGGAATTTATTTTTAAATTGTGGTCAGTGTGATGCAGGGATATACAAATGTTTGGTAGATAGGGCTTTATACATAAACAGACGCACACTGTGCCTATATGTGAACTCATAGGTGTGTGTTCTTTTTTGTATATTAAGAACAACCAACATGGAATATACACATATTAAAAAATGGCACTTATTTTTAGGCCTGTGTAAATTCTTGATCCAAACTTCCAAATAGGTAGGCAGCCCCTGTGAACACACATGGAGTTTTAAGACAAATGTTCCTCCACATGTATGGCTTTGCGTGCTCCAAAGAAAAGGCCCATTGTCTCAAGGAGGCATAGCAGGGAACCCAAAGGCAGGAAGGTCTCGCCCCAGCTTTTCCAAGGACTCGAACTCTGACCTTATGTAAGGTACTTAATTTCTCTGCCCCAAATTCCTCCCTCTGGACTTGTCCCATCGACAGAGGTGTCCATTCATTCACCGCTTTCACCCTCTCCCAGGAGGGAGGCCACGCAATCACACCCAGTATTGGTCGGAGACAACACATGCACGCCCCTTAAAGACGCCTGTTATCTGCAGACCTTCGGAGCAGAGAAGTGGGAAGGACGTACATCAGACCAGGAGGAAACACGCTCCCGCCTGTTTTCAATAACGCAAGGAGACTTGGTGCTGAAATGGAGGCATTTCCTCCATCGTCCACTGCTCCAGAATGATCCCTTTAACGAACCTAGCTAAGAAAATACGGGCAGAGGACTCTGGGAGCTTCGTGCCCTCCTGGCCCTGCCATTTATCCAATTTACACTGATCAGACCCACATTGGCAAATGAAAGCCTCCTCTTTCCTTCTGTTTGTATGAGTTACTCACGGGGGCAGTTTGAACGGATTGGATTTCCCCTTGGAAATGCTGGTATTTCCATGATTTGAAAAGTCTGGCTCAATTAGAATAATCTTCAGGCACTTCCTCTCCTTTTATGCAGGTAAATCATGGATAATTTAAAAGCAAAAGAACCTTTCGGACCATTGGGCCTGCCTCTTTCATCTCCTCGCCCTGGTAATTGCCCTTCCATTGTGAGACCTCCGTGGTTAGTTGGGAGCCTGATTAAGAGGTGAAGGGTTGGGCCGTCGAAGGGAGGGTCGAGGGCCACCACACATGGCCTCTCCTTCAAAGACACTTCCTCTGCAGCAGGTATGTTAAATACCAAACCTGAGTCGGGTTACGCTTTCAATTGATGCCATATGATCCCAAGTGCCCAGACAAAGGCGGGCCATGATTAGAAAGTTCAAGACTGAATGCTTCTGGGGGCAGGGGGTAATCAAGTGCCTGGAGATGGGGAGGGAGACAGCCGGGTGAGCTGACAGTGGTATGTGGCACCCCCCAAAACATGTTTGGAACAAGAGAAAATTGTTCTTTTACCTCTGCTGCCCACACTTCCATCTGGCACGCGATGAAAGCTTCCTTTGCCCCACTTTCTGCAGTGTTGTGGGGACTGGCTGAATCACACGGGGGAAAAGCTGTTTTGACTTCCAGCTTTAATTAGGCAGGTTTGCATATTCTCTGCCCCATCCACCTTGGAGAGGGGGGATGCCTTGTTGTGACGGGTGGGAGCTGTTGAGGGAGGTGGGACTCCAGCTGTGCCCAGCTGGGAGAGTACTCAGAGCAGCTAGGCTAGCCTGCTCATTGTTACGGATGGAGAAACCGAGGCCCTGGGGTCACTCAGTCTGTGGTATCCCAGCAGTGCTAGAACTCGCGGTCTTTGTTGCAGGAAGGGGGACCCCTTTCAGGGCCCAAGAGTGGGCTCTTGTCTCACACTGGGAAGTGAATTGTCTGAGGAGACACACGTGCTGACAAAGCAGGAGACTTTATTGGGAAGGGGTGCCCGGGTGGAGAGCGGCAGGGTCGGGGAACCCAGGAGAACAGCTCTGCCACGTGGCTCACCGTCTTGGGTTTTATGGTGATGGGGTTAGTTTTCGGGTTGTCTCTGGCCAATCACGCTGACTCAGGGTCCTTCCTGGTGGCGCGTGCATCGCTCAGCCAAGACAGATTCCAGCGAGGATTCTGGGAAGCTGGTAGGACATATGGACTGGCGTCTCCTCTCTCCTTTTGACCTTTCTCGAATTCTTCCAGTGGGTGATAGCTTGCTGGTTCTGCGTTCTTTACCAGGACCTCCTGATGTAAGATAACTCACACAAGTGGTTACTATTGGGCCTGGCCAGGGCAGGCAGTTGTGATCCATGGTTCCCCTAACATCTTGACCAGTTGTCCTCAGCACCCTGGCTGAGGGCTGTTGTGAGGTGGAGGTGATGTCATCTGCCTTCAGCCACAGCTCCATTCTTTGGCCCTGCCCTGGTCTGCTCAGGTCTCACCAGCTGACAGCCACACCCAGAGGCAGCATGTGAAACTCACTGCAGAGCTGGGGGTCGGCTGTGGGGGTGGAGGGGATGGGGGGGTGGCTGTGAGCAGGCAGCCAGGTGGGACCAGGCAGGAGTCAGTGCGACAGGCCACGTGTTCTCAGTGCATCCACGAGGGACAGCCTGGGGCAGAGATGGGAGAGGGGAATGGGGTCAGGAGCCTCCACGCTCAAGTTCCAGCTCTGCTGTGCCCCTGTTCACATCCACTTTGGAGATCCTTTTCCCACTCAGATCTCGTTTTTCCCTCTGTAACATTGCAGGGGCAGAGTTAGTGATCTTGAGGGATCCCCACAAGTGCTTAAATTCAGTCACCCTTGGGTCTGTGCGATTGAACATATGGCTTTAGCAAGAGCTTTCTATGATGACTCCTCATCAAAAGCCTGCAGGACATCAAGGAGCCTCTCTGGGAAGCAAGGCAGACACGCCAGAGACAAGGATGCCGGGAGTGAGTGAGGAGTGACAGGCAGATAGCAGAGCCACCACTAGCCTGGTCCAGACTCAAGGGTCTCCCAGCACTGCCCTTCAGCAGCTAGAATGCCGGGGGAGGACTTATAGTGGATGAGCACATGGCCAGAGAATGGTAGCGATAGAAAATAGAACACAGTGGAAACAAACTCAATACCTATTTATTGGAAAACCTGATAAACAGCAGTTTCAATTCATAAACAGATGAAGAGATGTGTTTTCTAACCCTCCTGCTTCATCTACAAAAATGCTTGGAATCAGGGGTGATGAGTTTCTCAGAGTCTCTCACTTGGTTTTGTTTTGGTTCCTTTACTACTTCATGGCACAGGGGCTGCTTCACTTGTTACACTGTAACCATCAACACCTGCCTGCAGCTGGAGGGCAGGGACTGTATCTGGTCCCAGCCCCTCCTGTCTGCACCCATCTGCATAGGCTAAGGAGTTCCTCATACAGTGTTTGTTGAATAGAATTGAGGTTTGCTTCCCAGGCAGGTCCAAGAGCCTGGGAAGCAAACTTTTTACAGCAGAGCCTGAGAGCATCAAACACTCGATTCATCAGCTATTTCCTGTGCGACTGTGGACCTGTTTCTTCAGCATCCTGCATCTCGGGCTCCTCCCTTATGAAAAAGTGTGTCACCACACTTACGAGAGCCATGACAAGTGTTCCTAATAATAGTGGCTCACCTTCACCAGGCATTTTCTCATCATTAGGTGCTATTCTAAGCACTTCAGATGCAGAATTTGTTTTAATTGTCACCACAATTCTACGGGTTGGTTACTGTGAATATCCCTATTTTATAAATGAGGAAACTGAGACACAGAGGGACTATGTGACTTATCCAAGGCCACACAGCTAGCAGAGCCAGGATGAAAACCTGCCGGGTAGGCTTGTTTGTCAGAGCCTGTGCTTGTGGCCTCTCTGTGTACTCAGTGCCTCTCTGGGTTCTGGTGCGAGGTCGGTGCTGAACAGCAAATGCTAGTTCCCTGCTCTTTATTTCTTTCTGTGGGCCACGAGAGTCCTGGCCCAACTGAGAGATGTGTCTCTCGTGGGGAATGTCTGAAGGGGGCCACGAGCACCCACTAGGGAAGGAGATTGCCATTTCCCTGTCGTTCTGAGTCAGGACGCTGGAAAAGTCCACAGCATCTCGGGAAACAAACAGCCCACCTAGAATCTTGCTGCCTCTGTGTGGGGATTTTCAGAGCCCTGGGCCTCTGGAGACCGTCCTCAGCATCCACTCGGTTCCTGCACGCCCCTAATTAAGTTAGAAGAAGATCCAAGCCCCTGGGTGCGCCTTTCTCCAGGAAGCCCTTGAAAAATGCAGGGAGGCAAAGAAGTTCAAGGTTGGAGTATCTGCGGCCCTTGGTTCTGCTCAGGAATTCTTGAGCTGATTACACGGCTCTCATTTCAACAACAGCAGCTTTGTGTCCTGGGCCCTGGGAAGGCTCCTCACTGCCACCACCAGCGCCGCCACGAGGGTCACCCCACCGGGGAAACACATCTGGAGAGAAGCGTTTCCACCGGATTGAAAAATACTCCAGGGGCAACTTTTTCTTGAGGCATTCTTTTCTTTCTTCTTTTTCCTTTTTCATATGGGCTAATAGTTATGGCAGGGCCCCCATAGTCTTAGAAATCCCTGGAATGAGTCTGAGTTGCAAGCCATTGGGAACAAATGTGAATGTGGTGTGTCTTCTCTCTGAGCCCTTGTGGCCGGTGACATCCACGTTGTGCTCAGGGCAGAGGACACCATGGCCCCGTCTTGCTGCTCCAGGAGCCCCACTACGGGCTGTGCTGAGCCCATCTGTGTTCCTTTGGGCGCTTTCTTCTGGGAGGAGATTTCTCCAGCACTGAATACTTTTGAGAAGTTGATTTAGACCATTTTTCTGCCCAAAGGCAGTCTGCACAAATTTTTCTCATTTCTGTGATTATCTCCTGTCTCTCTTATTCTCTGAAAATTCCCACACTGACGTGGTAAGGAGTCCAGAAGTGAATGTGTGACATCCTGGGGCAGTCTGCTTGGGGAGAGCTGAGGCTCAAATGAAAGGACCATGAAATTCAATGCGCCCAGCCTGGATGTGGTGCATAGCGGGGGGGATCCAGAGAGGAGAATGAGGGTAAATATTTCCCTGCATTTACTTTCAAACCAGCCACCACGCTCACCCCACTTTACCTGATTCAGCCCTCACAAGAATTCTGTGTAGGCTACTTTTAAGCAGATGAGGAAATGGAAGCTGAGAGTGGTAACTGGTCTGTGGTCTCCTATAGGTAAGTGGTCAAACTGGAATTCCAAGCCAGGCCTATAGGACTTTCTAACTTGTGCCAATAACACACCAGCCCTGTGAGTGCCCTCCTTGGGGAATGCAGCACCCCCGGAACAGGCCACACGTGCCAGGCCACTGCAGCCCAAGACAGAGTGAGGTCACCATGTCAATAGGGGCACAGGCCACCAGCACCGCTGTGATTAGGAGGTGGAATGATTCCTGTAGGACCTGTCAGCGGGGAGGGAAGAGTGTCGGTGAGAGTGTTAGAATTTTCCTAATGGAATATCTCTCCTCTCACGTCTTGATAGGCAAATCTTCAGTGAGCTTCAGGGTCCATGCTGCCTCTTCCAGGAAGCCTTCTCCAATTGCTCCTGTCCTCAGGGACCTCTCCCTCCCCTGGTTGCCTGTAGCAGGTAGAGTCAGGGCTGAAACTGACTCAGGCTTGGACAGTGCACTTTCTGCCACCAGGATCTTGAATTTCCAGACAGATTGCAAATTCCTTGTCAGTAGGTGGGCTCTCAGCTTTCCCTTTTCCAGGGCATAGAGGCCAGCACCAGGTACAGGGGGATTCAGTGAAGAGAACGGCAAACTCTAATGAACAATGTATTGGTGACATATTGGGGCTTTTTGGTGACAGAGAGGAAACAGTCAGCATAAATGAGGATGAAACTAGTGTCCTCAGAGCCAAGGAAAGAGCTTCAAGGTGCTGTGTCCAATCAGGTCAATTGCCAGGGTAAGGTGAGGGAAGACAAGGACTGGAAGCCCCAGTGGCCCCATGGACGTGATTATTCAAGGTCGTTGGTGAGAGCTGTACCAGGGGGGTGGTGAGGGCACAAGCCAGGCTGTGGCAGAGTCAGGAGTGACTAGCCATGAATTATATCTTATTTTTATGCAGTTTGTATGAGAAGAACAGGAAAATCTGGATGTTTGGGAGAGGAGGATGTGTCCTTCAATACTTATTAGCTGTATGACCTTGGATCAATTACTTAAAGTCCTTGCACTTTAGTTTCCTTATCTGCAAAGTGGAGATAGCACTTTCCTTACAGAGTTGGTCAACAGAGTCAGGGAAATCATGAAGGTAAAGCTTGAAAGATCAGTGTCATAGGATAAGATCCAGTCAGTAGGAGTTGGTGATGAATGTATTTTCCACAATAGGAGACACTTTAGTGTATGCATAGGTTGATGGAATCAGTCAGGGGAAAGAGAATTCAAAGATACAGAGCCCAGGAGCTAACTGATGGCTCCAGGGCCCCGAGGAAGGGATGGAGAAGAGGACATGGGGGCGAGGGTGGCCCTGAATCGTGGCACTGGAGGAAAGAACATGACAAGGGTCAAAGTCAATTCTCATTCGTGGTAAATATGTTCTATGACATCACTACAAACACCGCATTAGTGAACAGAAGCACCACTCCTCAGGAAATACAGGTTAGGCTCCTGTGAGCCTCCTTTTACATTTTTGTCAACTGATTAAAACACAACCTTGATTATGTGGTTTTTCTTTTTTTCTTTTTTAAGAATTTTTACTGAGATACAGTTAACATACAATAAACTGCATATATTTAGAGTGTACAATTTGGTATCCCAATCTCCCAGTTCATTTCCCCCCAACCCTCCACGCTTTCCCCACTTGGTGTCCATATGTTTTTTCCCTACATCTGTGTATCTATTTCTACCTTGCCAACCAGTTGATTTGTACCATTTTTCTGCATTATGCATATATGTTACTCTACGATATTTGTTTTTCTCTTTCTGACTCACTTCACTCTGTATGACAGTCTCTAGGTCCATCCATGTCTCTACAAATATCCCAGTTTCACAGCTGAGTAATATTCCATTGTATATACGCACCACATCTTTTTTATCCATTCATCTGTTGATGGACATGTAGGTTGCTTCCATGACCTGGCTATTGTAAATTGTGCTGCAGTGAACATTGGAGTGCATGTGTCTTTTTGAATGATGGTGTTCTCTGGGTATATGCCCAGCAGTGGGATTGCTGTGTCATATGGTAACTCTATTTTTAGTTTTGCAAAGAACCTCCATACTGTTCTTCATAGTGGCTGTATCAATTTACATTCCCACCAACAGTGCAAGAGCATTCCCTTTTCTCCACACCCTCTCCAGCATTTACTGTTTGTAGATTTTCTGATGATGCCCATTCTAACTGGTGTGAGGTGGTACCTCATCGTAGTTTTGATTTGCATTTCTCTAATAATTAGTGATGTTTAGCAGGTTTTCACATGCCTCTTGGCCATCTGTAGGTCTTCTTTGGAGAAATGCCTATTTAGGTCTTCTGCCCATTTTTGGATTGAGTTGTTTGTTTTTTTGATATTGAGCTGCATGAACGGTTTATATATTTTGGAGATTAAGCCTTTGTCTGTTGATTCGTTTGCCAATATTTTGGTTTTTCTTTAAGGACGGCATGTACAATGTACTTTGTTGATTAGCTCATGTTGAGCTCACAGCCAGTGGCCCTGTAACATGAATGAAGCTTGCCTAACACACACCTCCAGGAGGCCCACTGCGTCGCCTGCACACTTAGGAACAGGAGACAGCACCACGCTTGGGGCCATTTTAAAGGGCGAAATCACCAAGGTGAAAGCACTAATGAAAAGCACGAAAATGATGAAATAGACAGCAAAAAGAAACTTGCTTACAGTCTGAGAGCTGGAACAAGAAATAAGAGTATCTTTCCCCTCATTGACTTTTGCTGGGAACATGAGCCCGGGGGTGGCGGGGTTCAGCCTTTACGCCACATGGGGCGTGTCCACAGGTGACCGCAAGAGGCCCTGAGAATATTGATTGGGGTGGGGTGGGCGGTTGCTATTAAATTTCATGAGTAGGGAAATCTGTGAATATGGAGCCTACACATAGCGAGGACTGTACTTAAGTTTGTAGTGAAGGGGAACAAAAGTTGAAGGACATCGTGGAGGGGAAGCTAGATTTTCTCTTTGAAATAGAACTCGAAGTCTTCTGGGAGAAGCAGGAGACCCGAGGAGAGCAACCTCGTTGGAAAAGTTGCTGAGAAGGATGGGGGATGGGGGTGGTGGCAGGGACTAGGAGGGCAGAGGGACAAGACTGGTGGGTCCAGCTGAGGGTCCAGCAGAGGTGGGAGGACTGCCCACATTTGAGCCTATGCCTCCAGCACTGCCCTCAGGTAACATTCCCTGAAATTGATTACCTGGAGAAATTCACCAAAAGTTGCAAGGCTGGATTTCCTTTTAAAGAGGCAAAAGCTTCTTTTTCTCCCCTTTCTTCCCATGAAGCCCACAAAACAGAAGGCAAAATAGAAAAATAAATAAAACTTTATTTTCACTGAAACAAGAAGACAGCCATATAAACCTCAAACCACAAACTATGACACATCCTAGCCAAATTCTGTGAAATCTGTACCAAAACAAGCTGAAGAATTTGACAACCTCACATTTCTCCTCAGGCCTTGAGCATAGAACACATTTTTGTCTAGAAGTAACAACCACGGTCTTAAGAGCCTTATGCAGGGGTTCTCTGATTAGAACAATGTGGTCTAGGAAGTGAGCCAGTCTCCAGAGCAGAGAAGCATCCCTTTGGAAACCTCAGCGGAGGTGGGGATGAAGAAATAAAAAGACATACCAATTTCACTCTCTCACCAGCTGCCTAGAGGAGGAAGCTGCCAGAGGCCAGAGGGAGAGAAAGTGGGTGAGAAGCAGCGCAGAGGTTCTATGTCAGAGTCTTGCTCATCAAAGTGTGGTTCCAAATCCACTGCATCCCCTTCACCTGGGAGCTTGTGAGACATGCAGAAGCTTAGGCCAAATCTTACACCTAGTGAATCAGAATCTATACCTTAACGAGGTCTCCAGGTGACTTCTGTGCACTTTAAACTTGAGAAGGGTTGTCCTAAAGGGTTTGGAGATGAGCTGAACCAGCTTCTTCTTTTTTTTTTTTTTTTAATTTTATTTATTTTTTTATACATTTTTATTGGAGTATAATTTCTTTACAATGTTGTGTTAGTTTCTAATGTACAACAAAGTGAATAAACTATATGTATACATTTATCCCCATATCCCCTCCCTCTTGAGCCTCCCTCCTGACCTTCCCTCCCACCCTCCCTATCCCAACCCTCTAGGTCATCACAGAGTACGGAGCTGATCTCCCTGTGCTATGCAGTAGCTTCCCACTAGCCATCTATTTTACGTTTGGTAGTGTATATAGGTCAATGCTACTCTCTCACTTCATCCCAGCCTCCCCTTCCCCCACTGTGTCCTCAAGTCTGTTCTCTACGTCTGTGTCTTTATTCCTGCCCTGCCACTAGGTTCATCAGTACCATTCTTGAGATTCCATATATAGGCGTTAGCATATGGTATTTGTTTTTCTCTTTCTGACTTACTTCACTCTGTATGACAGACTCTAGGTCCATCCACCTCATTACAAATAACTCAATTTCGTTCCTTTTTATGAACCAACTTCTTTAAACATCAAAACTATGGGAAGATATGTTCTTTCCTAAGATAAAGGAAATAATAGATCTAGTGAACAGAGGTAGAGGTAGCAAATCTAGTGCAAACTGCTTATTGAATTAGCTCACTTCCTTGACTACTTCCACAGACTCTTATTCGATAAGTATCTGGCCACTTTGAAAGGTAAGGGATGTGAAGGAGGAACCCACATTCCAATCTATGCCTAGATACCTCCGAAGAAAAAGGAGGACACCAGAGAAGGAAGAGGGAGAACATATGTTACATAAGAAAACAAGACTTCAAGTAGGTCTCTAAAGTTTCAAAAGCATTATAGACAACATTGAGTTTATTATTACTTTAAAAAACAACTCAAAGAAGAAACTTAGTATAAAAATTGGATGGAAATCAACACAAGAAAATGAAAAACAAGCTGGGAGAGCTCAAGAAAGAAACAGAGAGAAAGTAACACTATTGCAGAAACAAAGAACATTGGAGGGAACAAAAAAATCAGAATGAAAAGCATAGTAAGGCAGGATGATCTTTCCCAAATGAAGAGAGAGCTGGCATTTTTGTAAACTGCTTTGATGACTTCAAGGGCTCTGTGACCAAGGATGCTATTCCCAAGATCCAGCTCCTAACTGGAAGCTCGAACTAGCACTAAAATGACTAGGTTTTCAGAAAATTGGCCTCTGGAGGTGCTGGGGATAGTTCATAAACAGAGAGACAAATGGAATGTTTGGGGCGTTTATTATATACCAGACATTTTTCTTATTTTATCTTCAAAACACAGTGTAGGTGATTTATTAGTGACAAAAAAAAACCCCAAACCGATTCATGTTAGTAGAGAAAAAATTGTAATGTACAGAAAGGCAAAGGAAGGAGATTTTAAATAATCATTTCTCATCACCTAGCAATCACCACTTTGAAAATCCGTTGCATGGTTCCAAAATTTTGTGAAAATATGTACGTTTTTCCTCAAATGGGATTATATTACACATCCTGTTTTTGACAAGCTTTTTTCCAGTTAACGATATGAGTTTTTTTTTCTGTCATTATAGATTCTATCTCATTTTAATGCTGCAGAGTATTTCATTACATTTCACTGCCTTGATTTACTTGGTCTACTGTGTCCAAGGCCCAAGCTTACTAAGTGCTTAGTAAATATTTGTTGAATGACTTACTTGAAAGAATGCTGAATAGTTAGGTTGTGTTTCTAAATATTTGCTGTTACAAACAGCACTGGAGCAAACATCCTCTTAGCTAAATCATTAACACGTCCTCAAGAGTGGAATTGTTTGGTTAAAGAGTATGACCATCTTTAAAACTTTTGGATCATCTCCAAAAAGGTTATGCCAATTTACCTTCCCACCTACAGTATCAGACAATGCACATTTTCTTTCATCTCAGCTAATCCTCTGTGTTTTTAAAAAGTCTTTTCTAATTTGATAAATCAAATACGGCATTTCATTTTGCTATAATTTGTAATTCTTTGATATTTAGTGAGGCTGAGTATTTTTTCATGTGTTTATTGATCATTTATGTATCTTTATGAATTTTTTATCTCCATTGCCCATTTAAAATTTTGTTGTTTGTTGTTCTTACTGTTGATTTACAAGTGCTCTTTATATTAAAAATATTAATCCATGTGTACAAATAAAGTTGCAAATTTGGTGTTTTCTCTTAATTTCTTTGCCTTTTTAAAGGACTCTACAGTCACTTTAATTCTCCATTTATGTCTCTATGCTTTGACTTTGTGCTTAGAAAAGCCTTCTCCACCTCCGAGGTTAAAGCTCTTCAGATATGGGGTTTTTATCCCTGTTTTGCAGGTAAGGAGAATGAAATTCATAGAGTCTAAAGTCAGACAGCTCATGAGTAAACTTTGTGTTTGACTTCAAAACTCCATGCTCTTTCTGCTAAATCAGGCTGCCTCCTTTATCCAGCAATATTCTGAATTACTTGAGTCACTTCTGTTGAGCAGTTGGTCTACATACGTGTAGAGGCTGAGAGGTCATACTTTCAGGAGGAGATTCCCAATCAGAGAGACTAGAAGTTAATCCTGGAAAATCACACCTAATCTCTTCTACTCAGCTCTGCCATGTCAGCAGCTGCCCTGTGTAGACCCTGAGTTCTCAGAAGTCAGTACACTTTCCTGTGAGCATGTCCTTGAAGGAGCATGGGGGCCTCTGATGGGAGTCAGAAATTTCACCTGCTAGTAAATTACTCTGATAACATGGAGTCTGCAGAGTGGAAGGAGAGCTGCGGCCTTGACCTTCAGATGCTTTGTGTAATCCTGAGCTGGTCTCCCACTGCCCTTCCAGCCCCCATGTCCATCCACCATGCCAAACTCCAGGTTTGGGGGAGAAGGAGAACGATTTCCTGTGAAGTCTGAGTTCCATAAAGGACATCATTTGGCTTTTATGCTCTTTTGGGCTTGGCCACCTGGAGGGAAAATTGAGGAAATGATAAAGGAATTAAGAGAAAATGCCAAATTTGCAACTTTATATGTACACATGGATTAATATTTTTAACATAAAGAGCACTTGTAAGTCAATCGTAAATAACAATAACCCCAAACAACAAACTTTTAAATGAGCAACAGACTTAAAAATTTCTGTTTCCTTTAAAGTTCTCCCAGTCACTCCTGTGAACTTATATAATGAGCTCACAACATGTGCAGACTTAGAGGGAAATTTTTTCTTCCTCTTTTCATAAACTTCTTTTCGAAAAATATCCACAATAGCTGTTTTAGTTTCAGTAAACATTAGATGAATAACAGTCTTCAGATTATTCTGATTTACTTTTACCATATCTCTGAAAAAGTAAAGGGAGGTACCATACAGAAACTAACAACAGCCTCTCTGAACCTATGTTGCTTGAGACAGAAAATATGACTAATTTTTTTGCTGTTTTTCCCTTACAAAAATCACTATGGCAACTTTAATAGAGATTCAGAGAATAAAGTCAGCTCTTTTGACTGATAAACATATAGATTTTGAATATTTACTCAACCCCGTGACTTTTGGGAATTGGGTGGTAGACAGGGGTTCACTGTATAATTCCAGGCTTAGTTACCAGCAGCTGTGGAGGTTTTCTGCAGTCAGGAATCACATAAGCTTCTCCCCAAGGCACAGGGACCTGGGTCATGTGGGCAGAGGGACCGGCAGAGCCTGAGCTGGGGGAGCTGGTGGAACTGGAGGTGTGAGTAGCAGTGACCTAAAACCTCCTTAACTAGCCATGTCACCCTGAACTTACTCATCAAGGGACTTGGGGACCCAGGACAACAGCATTTATTGTCAACCAGTGCTGGGGCACCTTGATATGCTGACAGCTCATGCTGGGGCATCCTGGCTGGACAGGAGCCCTCAGCCTCTCACATCTTGGTGGGTGCACCTACAGATGACATTCAGTGTGATGGAGCTGGCATTCTTGCTCAAAGCCTACCAGTTAGGTGATGCAACAGCATAAACGATTTTTAGATGCTCCCTCCCCCTTTATTTTTTTACAATTGCACAAATAATGTAACTTAACACAGAATCAAAAGGAAGAAATATGAATAGAGTAAATAGAGTAAAATGTGAAAGCCCAACTTCTTGCCTTTCTTCTCGCACAGAGTTTGGCATGGAGTGGAGTTCTGAGGCCATGGAGGTCTCCGGGTAAGATGCACACCCTCCCTGTCTCCATCTATGTGGAAGAGTCCCTGGGCCTGCTAACGGAGGACTTCATAGCGTTCAATCCGATGGTGTAGGAATGGGCTCCCAGCAACCATCTCCAACTTTATCTCTATTCTTCAGATAATTAGGAACCTTTGGAATGTGAGGTGATTCTGATATTTTTAAAAGGCAAGTAAAATGAACATCCAGACAACTCAGTGAGACTCCAAGCTCCTTTCTTCTCTACCAGGAGCACCTTGCTCTGGAAAGTAGCAATGCTCTAGGAAGTGACAAATGGATCCTCCTTTGTCTATTTCACATCTGTGACACCATGTTATCTCGGTTTCTTCCAGTCACTTTCCACTCGTTAGGGATGTGTACATTATTTTGTTTTTAGGCTGGCATGTGTGGAAAGTGACAGAGGTGCCAAGCCTCTTGGAAACTTATGGAAAAGCTGTCCAGAACCAAGATATTGTTCTGCTGTGATGGAACAAAAGAAGGAAATCAGAGGACAGAGAGATCCCTGGGGGACCTGGGATTGCCTTTTTCCTGCCTCAGTTGTGAAGACCGTATTTTTGACATCCACACTGCCTCCACTAATAACTTCACTGACTTTCCAGCTAGAATCTTCTCAATGGTGCTCTCTCAACTCTGGAGCTGATTTTCTACCAGTATCTGGGCAACCCTGGCACGCCTGCCTCTGAAATGAGGACCTTTGCCAACTTCACGTTTGGTTGGGATCTTGCATATGGCGCGCCCAGCAAGCTCCTGACAGAGGCTGTGAAGGCTGAGCTGGGCACTCCTGCCTGCTCCAGGCAGAGTTTGGTTTGGAGCAGAGCTGGTTTTCCTCCAAGATGTCTCAATCAGCAGGGCCTCCACGACCTTCTTTTTTTTTCTTTAAATTAGAAAAAAAAAAAAAAAAACCCACCGTCTTCTCACTGCCTGTGTTCGAAGGATCAGACATGTGAGTGATTCTTTCATCCTTTCCAGGGAATTTGTGGGGAGCTGAACCAGGACGACAGGATTTGGAACCTGGGAGGGGTTTCCATTGTCTGCAGTGGCCTATCACCAGTCAAATCCAGTGTGTAGGTTAATAAGGCTTAAACTTTAAAGGAAGGTTGAACATCTGATTGACAAGCTAGTGAATAAGAGTCCAGGGGGAAGGTCTGTGCTTGGAAAGTTACCCATGCAGTTGAATTTCAAAGAGTGTGAGTTATCAGTTAAGTCAGAGCAGGCACCTCCAAGAGTTCCACTTAGGCTGAACACCAAATTATTCTGTTAGACCCCAGTTTCCAGTTGGTCCAAAGACTGGCAAATCAATTGCCTTGTTTAATTGCTATTTATTGTTCTAGAGTCAAAGAGTGGCTAGAACCCCGTCCTCAAGTCTGAATCATCTACTGTGACTGCTGAGATCATGCTCCGAAGTGGCCAGAAACAGTTTTGCTGGAGCCAAAATGTTGAATGAATGTTTTGTCCTCCTGAGGACTGGTAATGTATCAATGCCTTTTACCTTGAGTACTGATACAATCTAAAATAAAATTATTTGGGTTTTTTTTATTTTAAGAAGTCCAAAATAATACTTACCCTGCAGCTTGACATGCTGCAATCATTGAGATTTGCTTTAAAAATGATCAGAAAGTTACCCAGGGATGGTGCATCCATGCTTCCTGGTCTCTCCTGGCAGCAGCTCCTACAGGGATGTTTGGCATCCTTCTGGAGACGCAGGAACGATTCCGTAGCAACATCAAATAGGGATAGTGACCTTTTTGGTTAAACAGGTTAAAAATATAAAAGATAGGTTTTTAAATTGGAAGAAACTCATCCCATTCTCTAATGCAATTTAAAAAAAAAACATTTTTCTGTGAAAGTGTCCATCTCTGTCCACATACATTGATACCTTTACAAAACTCCAACCATGGTAGAAGGTACATTTGGTGTCTTGATTTTTTTTGTTCTTAATATTAAACTAGAAATATTTTAAGGGAGTCATTACTATTTTTGATGACTGCACAATATTCACATATATGGACAGCCATCTTCTCTTTGGGGAACATTTAAAATTTAAATAAAATTTTTACTAAATTTTATCTTTAATGTACATTTTTAGAAAAAACAGTGACATAAAGGGCATGATTACTTTGGTGACTTTTGCTACATGTTGTAATATCATTTTCTAAAATGTATAGTGTTATCAGAATATGAATGTACTAGGTCACACTTAACTTTGCGAGCATTGGGGATTATCAAATTTTTTAAATTATGCTGGAAATTTGCTAAGAGAGTCAAATCAGTTGCTCTTACCACACACACCCAAATGGTAAGTATGCCATTTGGAAATGATAAGTAGCTTGACTCTAGTAAGCACCTTACTGTGTAATTATATATATATATATATATATATATATATCTCTCTCTCACTATGTGTGTGGATAATGTGTAATTACATTATACACTTTAAATATATTTAATATTTATTAAAAAGTAAATAAAACGTTTTAAAATGGAAAAAAAATCAGGCAAAAACTCTGGTTATCGTTTGCTTTAAAGATTTTAGTACAAGACAGAATGCAAGAGGTAAATGCTTAACAGAAGTCACTGAACCCCCAGCTGAAAACAGGGATTTGAAGAAACAGATGTTCAGGGATTAGGGAGTAAAGTTAGGGAATTAATGGCTATTGAGTTAAACAGGATGGCAGTAGTTTCAGATTGAAGCGAACTACCGCTGCCCCAGTGGCGTTGGGCAGAGTCGACGGCTCACCCCTTCAGAGAAGCAACACTGATGTTGGCTCGATGAGAGAGATTTTCAGTCCAAGGTGCTGGAGGATAATATATCAGCCTGTCATTTATCTGTTATCTTTAGGGAACCAGATATATCATAGAAATGGATCCAGATAACAAGAGTGGAAATATCATCTTTGTCCTAAAATCTCTGATGGAAGTCATCCCAACAATCATTAATGTGTGTCCTCTCTAAGCTCCATCACTTCTCAGCTCTGTTACCTTGGCTGAGTTATTTAACCTCTCTTTGCAACACTTTCATCCT